>NC_056600.1:23330933-23669422 GCF_018340385.1 Cyprinus carpio | reverse complement strand
AACACTTATGAAAGAAGCACCAGCAGTCAGTTCTCTCATGCTTATGCCTATCCACACTGACCTGTTATACCCAAACCTTTACAATGCCCAACCATTTAATGCATTTCCACAAAAAAGGCAGTTCTGGGTTGGCGCCAAAAAAAAATGTGGGTTCACATCGCTCTGTTAACAAGTTGGTCACAAACCAGGGACTGCTGTCATCGATGGCTCAAGAAGCAGTATAGTTTATTCAGCGACCAGAAAAAAAATCAACAGAGATTTTATTTATTTTTTTTTTTCTGTCCCAGCCCCCTCTTCCTTACAAAAGGGCCAATTGTTATTCCTAAAGACAAAGAGGAGTTGAATGTCACACCTTTACTACAGACGGGGGAAGCTGTAATCTGCTGATTGGTCAGTTTGAATGTCCCAGATTTGATTTTTAAAATTAGTCAAGGAAAGGATAAAAGAAGACTATCGCTTTGGCTTGTTTTTTGTTGTTGTTTTTTTGGCACTTTTTCTTGGGGCTCTGCTCTTCCTTTCTAAATTATTAATAATGTTTCTTATTATTACCAGTGTTAAAAACAGTGTACCGTCACTTTTGATCAATTTAAAATGCCCTTGAAGAATAAAAGTATTACGTTTCTTTCTTAAATCTTTCTTTCACCAAACTATTGAATGGGAGTGTATCCAAAGAAATACTGAGCAGCAAAAACTGGCTCATACAAGCATAATTCTTTTTAACAATTGTTTCAAAATGATTAAGATGTGCACATGTATTCAAGGTGTAAAGAATTTTTTTATTAATTTTTACTTGATGGTTAGAGCACATAAAAATTACACTTTTCTTGAAAAAAAATCTAAAACTAAATGAAACGAGGCATTTTCGTTTTAAACTAGATTGTTGTTTTTTTTTAACTTTGAATGATAAATTATTTCCTTGAAATGTGAAGTTACAGTCATAAAAAACAGATTGTGGTACGTTCATTTGTAGGCAGGTTATGTAGCAAATCAGTTACATCACTGTTCGTCTCAAGTCAGTGGAAACCTGGTCGAAAAAAAAAAAAAAAAAAAAAAAAAAAAGTGACCTCAAGCATCAATAAAGCACTAAAATAATCATGGGTTGCTGCTGCAAATCCTGCCGCAGTTATCTCCTCTTGCCCTTGCTTTCACTGTTTGCTCAGCTGGCAAAATCAATATCTGAAAGCAACTCAGGATGCCTCCAATCATAACCTGACTAAAACTGAGGCCTTCACCAATGAAAATAAGGCATCAAAACATAAAAAAACATTTTAATGTACCATATTTACTCTGCACTCTACCAGCATCTCTTTAATGGAAGAAACAATCAATAGTGCATGTTAAGCAATATCCTAGTCTTGTGACTGGCCTAACAAGTGAGTGTTTTTGTGGTGCCCTCCGAGCTAACATACACATCAACACGCATCAATGACGAGGCTGGTGTTGTCAGAAAGAATCCAATGACATGTCCCCAGTGAGTAACAAATAGGCAAACAAAGCATGCCAACTGTCTATCGGAAATGGTTACAATCTGTGTAAAATCCAAATCAGTCATGTAGAATAAATGGACAGTCAGCTGTTGAAAGCATTTTCTCCATTTCCTCTTCCTATAGAGATGGAAGGAAGCTGACATTTAATACTGCTGATGACAGGAAGCATATAATGGCTTTTCACAATTACCTTGACAGAAATTCTAAATTCCTTCAAAGTAAGAATTAAGCATAATTTTCCCACTATTTTGAGCTAAGTGCACAGAAACGTCAGACCCATTGCATTGACTCAGAAATGGCAGCTCGTTGGACCGAACACCATCAAGAACAGCCTGGAAGTCTTCCGTAAGTGTTGGGTTAGATGTCAGTAACACCTCTGAGGTTCCTGGCTGTGCTTAAGATTCATCCTCGTTAAAAACGAGCCACCTAAACCTAGAAAAATGTGAAGCAACTGCATTCAGAAATGTCAGCTTATATATAAAATTCTTGCATATATAAGCTGATACTATGGTAGATGCATTGAAATTATCTTTAATTCTTACTGTCAACGATTCTCTTGCTGTCACTGTAATAGTGATATATCATTATAAGATTTTCTTTTTTTGTCTTCTATAAGACCAGGTACATAGTTTTGGTGTCGTTTATTTTGCAATTATTTACTCAAGCCTATATTTGTCCAGCCTTATGATTTTCTTTCCTCAGTGGAACACAAATCCTGGCTGGTCTTTTCAATATAATGGAAGTAAATGAGGAAGCAATTCAACTTGAATTAAACTTTCAAGTTCCAAAATGCCCCAAAAAAGCCACAGAAAATTATCATAATAGTGGTCTACAACAATGATTCTCAACTTTGCCCTACACGATATTCAAAGATATTCAAAGACTTTTTCAGAACAGAGAATGTTAGCACCAATATATTAAATTAACTAACCACAATTTATTTTGTGATTATAAAGGTTCCAATTAGCTCAATAGTTCAGAGAAGGAGAAAAAAGAAATATGATTTCAGTTAACATGTTTTTGCATTTAGATTTGATTTACATTAGAGTTAGATTATTTTAAAGAGTAAAGGCCAGTTTATCAAAGATAAAGATATAGTTCTAAAAATCGTTCTCAATATTATAGAATAGCATAGTCTACACCACAGCTATAATGATAAAGGCACAGAGAAACGATATCGTTGGAATCACTTTCAGAACGTCTTTTTTTCCAGCTGATGAATGATACAAACATTGACAACCAATCATAATCCATCCTGCTATAACGAGCTCGAGAATTTAAAGCGACAAACGAGCATGCGCTTAGAATAAACAGACGATATCGTTTTCTGGTGTGGACGCAAATACCTTTATCTTTATAGTTATCATTCTTGGTGTGAATGGGGCTTTATTCATACTCCATTATTCATTATCCTTTATTCATACTCCATAAAGTATTTCAGTGGATCATGCAACAGCTTTGTATGAAGAACAGTTCAACGTTTAAATTGTTTTTAGCTGAAAATCCTTGAAATTTTAAAGTATCAAATTTGAATTGAATTTGATTTGTTCAATAAATACATTTCACAGTGCCTGCATCTGAATTACTAGTTTATTACATATCTGTTTATTATTGATTTATTTATTAATGGTAACATTTTAACAGTGGTCTTTAAATAGTGTGCCGTGCTTTAGCTTTCAGACAGCAAAACCTTTTCAGAAATGTTAATTCTAATAATTCCGTATTATAGGACTGTCACTACAGCAATACGCCTTCAGAAAGACATCGTGGATACTGTGTAAATACTGAGTGTCCCAGCCAAAACTAATGATTAAAAACACATTTCAAGACCCCTGAATTCTGTTCCATTCTGTTGCACTCTGTCTAGCTGTATTACAAAAATATGTCTTGTAAACACCCCCCCAAAAATGCATAATTTAACAGGACTTCAGATAATTATTAAGACAACCCAGGAAATAGAGGAAATGCTTTTTTTCCATGTTTAAAAAACAGATGCACATCTTATTTATGTAACTGACCACATCAGAGACTGCTGAGAGTCTCTTTTACCTGATAAGTGTCCCACAGTCGAATGGTGCAGCGCAGAGGAAGTTCTCTCATAAGCAGGTTGTTCATCCAGCGGAAGGCGAACTGCAAATACTCCACCTCATACTGCTGGATGTGGCAATGTACCGTCTCTGTTAAAAACAAAAACACTACATTAAATCACTACCCTGACGTCAATCACCCCTTTCATCCATCACAAACAATTAAAGCTTCATTATATTCTCTTCAGTAAAATTGCGACCAAACAATAAATGACAGCCACTCGACGGACACAACACAACAATAACACTTATTCTCCTCGCCGCTTTCTCGCACACAGACAGCAGACACGGTTCACAGATGACAGCCTGCCGGGCGTAAGACATAACACCCTAATAAAGCCATAAAGAATTTCTCCGTCCATGCCATCATGTGCTTGAAGCTGTCATGTAAGCATGAGGTAATTACTCAGCTGTCATCCCAACGTCTGAGCGTGTTATGTTTGAGAGGAAACAGCAGCTTTATTTATGGCCGTCTCTTTAATCAACGCGGACGCGCTACTGATTGGTAAAGTGTGTAACATGCATGACTGCGTGTCCCTGCAGAAACATAGGCATCTTCATTCACCTCCTGACAGAGATGTCATTCTTTGACCGTCACACGCATGACAGGTTTTGGTTGGGAGCTGTGGGTGATATATTGCATATTCGCAATAGCCTATATAATACAATTACATATAATAATTAAAAGGACAGCTCACCCAAAAATGAAAATTCTGTCTTAAATTACTCACCCTAATGTTGTTCTAAAACTGTAAAACCTTAGTTTATCTTCGGAACACAAATGAAGATATTTTTGATGAAATCTGAGGTGATTTTAGTTTCTTATTTAGATCATTTATACTAAATATTATATATATATATATATATATATATATATATATATATATATATATATATATATATATATATATATATATATATATATATTTATATTTCACTGGTTAGCAATGACTTTCATTGCATGAACAAAAAATACTGGGACATTTCTCAAAATATCATCTTTTGTGCTCTATAGTTTATAATTTAGCCTGAATGTTAATTTGTAAAAAGTTTTATGTTGAATCATTATGCTTATACTTTCTCATTTAAAACAACAATAGCTTCAAATTATTTTTGTGGATATTTTCACAACCAAATTTAGTTTGCAATCAGTTAGATTAATTAATTGCCACATCATGTAATTAGATTCAAAAAATGTATTGATTAAATTTACTGTATTACAGAAAAACATTTATTTCATAATGATATTTCCCCTCATTTTAAATTCTTATTATTCAATTAAAGGTTAGATTTTTGATATTTTTTTTAAATAAAAGATCAAGAGGATAAAAAATGTGGATTAATTTTAGCAATGCAGATTAATTTTCACAGCCTTCTTTGATCATATTTACCAAGGGTGCTGTATATATATATATATATACACACACACACACACACATATATATATATATATATACACACACACACACATATATACATACATATATATATATATATATATATATATATATATATATATATATATATATATATATATATATATATATATATATATATATATATATATATATACACAGAGAGTTCTGCTCATAAGTTTACATATCCTTTGCGGAATATGGAAAATGCTCATTTTAACAAAATAAGAATGATCATGAAAATTGCATGTTATTTTTTATTTAGTACTGTCCTGAATAAGCTATTTCACATAACAGATGATTATATATAATAGACAAGACAAACTAATCACTGAATTTATGAAAATGAACCCGTTCAAAAGATTACATTCCCTTGAATCTTAATACTGTGTGTAGTTTCCTGGAACGTCCACAACTATTTTTTATGTTTTGTGATAGTTGTTCACTAGTCCTTCAGAAAACCCTTCCAGCTCCTGCACATTCTTTGGTTTTCCAGCATCTTCTGCATATTTGAACCCTTTCCAAAAGTGACTGTATGATTTTGAAATCCATCTTTTAACACTGAGGACAATTGAGGGACTCATACATACAGCGGGTAAAATAAACTTTGAACACAACACCATTTTTCTCAGCAAATATATTTCTAAAGATGCTGTTGACATGAAATTGTCACCAAATGTCGGTAACAATCCAAGTAGTCCATACATACAAAGAAAGCAAAACAAACAAGTTCAGAAATTAAGTTCTATGTAATAAAGTAGAATGACCCAGTGAAAAAGTATTGAACGCATAAAGAAAGGGAGGTGCAAAAAGGCATGGAAAGCCAAGACACCAGCTGAAATCTATCAGTAATTAGAAGGCAATCCTGCACCTTGTGAGTGGAAATTAATATTAGTTGGTTCAGTCCCAACTGATGGCCTATAAAAAGGTGTCTCATGACCAACGTGTCACACAAGAAACATCTCATGATGGGTAAAAGCAAAGAGCTTTCTCAAGACCTCTGCAACCTTATTGCTGCAAAACATGCTGATGGCATTGGTTACAGAAGCATTTCTAGACTTCTGAATGTTCCAGTGAGCACTGTTGGGGCCATAATCTGGAAGTGGAAAGAACATCATTTCACCATAAACCGTCCACGACCAGGTGCTCCTCGCAAGATTTGAGGAATGAAAAGAATTATCAGAAGAGTTATCCAAGAACCAAGGATCACTTGAAGAAAATAATAAGTACAATAAGTAATGTACTCAACCGCCGTGGCCTGTATGTACGCTCATGATGCAAGGCTCTATTGCTAATGAAAAAGCATGTTGAAGCTCATTTAAAGTTTGCCGCACAACATTTAGACAAGTCTGTAATACTGGGAGAATATAGTCTGGTCAGATGAGACAAAAATTTTACTCTTTGGATGCCATAATACACACCATGTTTGGAGGTCAAATGGCACTGCACATCACCCCCAAACATCATCATGGTGTAGCACTGGCAAAATTGTGGGAAGGATTAATGGAAAAATGTACTGAGACCTTCTTGATAAAAATCTGCTGCCATCTACCAGGATGATGAATATGAAATGAGGGTGGACATTCCAGCGAGACAATTATTCCAAACGCACAGCCAAGGAAACTCTCATTTGGTTTCAGAGAAAAAAAGTAAAGCTGCTAGAATGACCCAGCCAATCACCTGACTTGAATCCAATAGAAAATCTATGGAAAGAACTAAAGATTAGAGTTCATAGAAGAGGCCCACGAAACATTCAAGATTTGTGTGGAGGAATGGGCCAAAACCACACCTGAGCAATGCATGCCACTTATTTCTTCTTACAGGAGGCGTCTTGAAGCTGTCACTACCAACAAAGGCATTTGTACAAAGTATTGAATGAATTTCAGTAAGCATGTTCAATACCTTTTCCCTGGGTCATTCCATTTTATTACACAGAACTTAATTTCTCAATTTATTTGTATTGTTTTCTTTTCTGTATGTATGGAATACTTCTGGTGACGACATCTGGTGAAAATTTCATGTCAACAGCACCTTTAGAAATATATTTACTGAGAAAAATGGTGATGTGTTCAATCCTTTTTTTTACCTTCTGTAACTATTACATAAGGTGAAAACATTTACTGATGCTCAAGAAGGCTACACGATGCATTAAAGGCATACTCCACCCCAAAATGAAAATTTTGTTATTAATCACTTACCCCCAAGTTGTTCCAAACCCGTAAAAGCTTCGTTTGTCTTTGGAACACAATTTAAGATATTTTGGATGAAAACAGGAGGCTTGTGAATGTACCATTGACTACCTAGTAACTTACACTGTCAAGGTCCAGAAAAAGTATGAAAGACATCGTCAGGATAGTCCATCTGCCATCAGTGGTTCAACCATAACGTTATGAATGATGTTATGAAGATACTTCTTATATGCAAAGAAAACAAAAATATATTTTTTTTCAACAGTTTGTCTCCTCTGTGTCTCTCCGCATCACTGTAGCGTCATTTTGGAGAATATGAGCTGAACGCAGGCAGCTTATGCTCTTCTGTGTCAGCCGCGCTGCACCGATGCGCTGTTTTTGTTCAAATCAAAGCGTAAATACATGTAAATACAAAATGTATCCTTGTGTCGTGGCTGACACAGAAGAGCATACGCTGCTTGCATTCAGCAGATATTCTCCAAAAAGGCACTACAGTGATGTGGAAAGACACAGAAGAGACGAATTGTTGAAAAGAGTCGTTATTTTTGTTTTCTTCATGTACAAAAAGTATTCTCGTCGCTTCATAATGTTACAGTTGAACCACTGATGGCAGATGGACTATTCTGACAATGTCTTTCATACTTTTCTGGACCTTGACATTGTATTTTACTCTGCAGTCTTTGGGACAGTCACAAGCCTCCCGGTTTTAATGCAAAATATCTTTTAATATCTAAATATCTAAATTGTGTTCCGAAGATGAACAAAGCTTTAACGGGTTTGGAACGACATTGGGGTATGTGATTAATGATAAAATTGTAATTTTTGGGGGTGGGGTAACCCTTTAACCCTCTGAAGTCGATTAACGCGTATACGCGTTTTGGGCTATTTTCTCCTGATAACCCCGAAAAGAACTTAAATTACACTTTCAGTTTTGATCGTACAGATAAGAGCAATACATCAATCGAATCTGTAAAGGGTCTACTTTTTTGTATACAGACATAATAACAACAAAACTTTGTGCATTTTTAAAATAAAGATAACAAACAAGGAGTGCTGTCTGCAGCCTTTGTCTGCGCTGATCTTCAGTTAGAATGCGTCATTAAAATGAACTGTAACTCAGTGAATACTCAACACAGAGACATGAGAGAGATATCTATAGAAAGCCTGACATGTCTACTTTTAAACTAAACAAGTGCTGCCGAAAACAAATATTCTGTGATAAAGTAATCCATATGAAAACAACGCGATGTCCGTTTTTCACGTCTCCCTTCATTATCTTCTAATGTGACCACGCCCCCGCTCCGAGCGCGCCTTTCAGATTCAAATGTTTCACTGAAGTGCGCGGCTTGAATACGCCCACACAACAGAAGACAACGCAGAGAGATTGTTCTTCAAGTTTTATTTTACTTTAGTTTTATTTTACTGTTTGCTTCGCGATGAGAGGAATAAGACATAATTCACCCCAAAAAGATGTGATGTGGTTGAGGATTTGAGATTTGGATTTCCTCAGAAAAAAAAAAGAATGAAGCACTTTATTCTGCAGAGATCATAAACATGAGTAAGTCTCTTTTTATTTATTTATATACTTGTACTAGTTTTCACATAACGTGTAAACATTTTACTAGTTAGACTTTTTCCAAAGACTTTTTCCAAACTATAATTCCTGACTAAATGTATAATCAAGTGAAATATTATGAAGTTTCAATAACAATATACACTACTATACCATTCAAAAGCTTGATGTAAATAATATAAATGTACCAATAAATGTAATTGTCACAAATGTAATAAACAATGCTGTTCTTTCAATTTATCCCCCCTAAAAAACCTAAAAAAAATATTCTCAGCTCTTTTCAACATTAATAATAATAATGATAATAATGATAATAATAACAATAAATGTTTTTTTGTAGAAAATAAGATTGTTAAAAGGATTTCTGAAGGATTGTGTGACTGGAGTAATGATGCAAAAAATTCAGTTTGAAAGTCAGCTTTGATTGTTCCTAATAAACTGTTTAACTGCACTCACAAGTGAATATTAAATTATGTTGTGGGATAATTAAATGTATTCTAAATAAACTACAAACATAAAATTATATACATTTATTTTGTCCTCACATTCTTTCTTGTAACTCATCCCTCTCAGTGACACAGCTGACTGAATGGCTCATTATGCAGCTCATTATGCAGGCCTTTGTCTTCTCAGGTGTGAATTCATGATAGTTGACGCCTACTCGCATATGACTTTTACCAACAAAAAGTGTCTTAGAAAATTTAAATCAATATATTGTTTTCTGTAAGTGAGTAAACAAGATGATTTTCACATCATTTAGAAAAAAAAATTCTAGGCTACAAGCTCCAGTTCTCAAAATTCCTGGGAACCAATGTTCTGTATGTGTTTTATTGCCTTATTCAAGTGATTTAACATTTTTAGTTTTTCACTAACCACGCATAACATTTTTTTTTTTTCTCAAAACGCAATCATGTACATACATGCTGCTCACATATTATTATAGCCTAGTTTGTGCTGATTACAGTGAGATTAGACTTTTTAGCCATTTAGATATTTATAAGAAACTGAAAAAAGCACAAATGTCAGGGCATGCCAAAACTTCTCCAGGCCCCAAAAATACCCTTAGACTCCAGAGGGTTAAGAGACGGTGGGTATGTATATATATACAGCTTGTGCATTGCTGTCAGAATACATGCAATTTGTGCGTACATTAGAAAACAAAACATTCTGCAGATTATTTACTAATCGTTTGAGGCCATTTCGCGATATCAATCACCATACATAACCAGCAACAACAACCCCTTCCTCTTCTCATCGGAGACATGCAATGTAGTGCTAAACAGTCTCTCGCTGTCAATGCTTGAAATGATTTTTGCGTCTTTCTCGGACACTTTTAAATGCTTACATACTGCTGACATGTTTGTTGCATTATTTCGCGCCTCTTTTTGATTGCATCACATCATTGTTCAGTACAATTTATTCAGTCTTTTCACTTATCATAGAGCTTTATTTGCTATTTGCGGCCAAACTATTTTGGTTGCCGAACATTCGGTGCATCCCCATTTTTTTTTTAATTTCCTGTCATTTGCAAACATTGTGACTGTGTTTTAAAATACAACAAGGAGCACCATGAAACCATTTAAAGAGGTGCATTCAGTGGTAAGTAGGCTAACGCTCTCTCTTCATTTTATCAAATGATCATAATCATATCTATTCATTTTACAATCCTGCTACTAGCCTTTATTTAGACTAAAACCCCCTTTAATTTGGTTGAGGAAGATGGAGTTTTGAGTGGCATTTGCACATCCTGTCATGCCGGTGAATATATGCCACTGCAATAGACACATTTTGCAGTGTTAAGGTTAGCGATTAATCAATTAATTGATTGTTAATTTAAACGCCGATCGATCATGGAAAAGACAGAAAATTGACATCCCTAGTATGTATGTATGTATGCATTTATTTATTTAAAAGTCTTGAAATCTTCCTGAAAAAAAGTATTAATTTATTTCTGTAAAAATTAACAACAAAAACTTAATAAAAATGTCATAATTAAATTGGAAAATAAAGAAAAACATCAAGCTCTGCAGACAGATATCCACGTCAGGATCATCTCCTGTCAAACCTCACGCTTGCCTTGACAGTGTCATTCTCACATCCAGCTCTCCTGAATAAACAACTTATCCTCATTAACACTGAATACATCTCATTGCCAAGACACAGAGCCGACAGTCTGACAAAAAACAAACACACCAGTTTTGCTTATTAGCGCTGCAAAAATAAATCACCCTCATTTTAACCTAATTATGGGGTCGGTGGTAGATAAGGCTGCCCATGATGATAAAATCAAAATTAAACAAACCTTCTAGTTTTACATCATGTTCCAGGTTCGAATCACAGCCATGCTGACATTAAACAATATCGAATGACTACGAATGTGATATTGCTCATATATCTATTAGTGTTTATTGTTTTCATTATCATTTCATTAAAATGGTATACACACACACAAAGTGCTCCCAACCCCCTGCAAAACTTGCAGGTATAACTTTGATAGGAAATATATATATAAACTACAATAAAAATGTAAAATATGTTAAGAACAAGCCTCGCAGATTTATTAGCAGAATTTGGAATATCAGCAAAGAGAACACATTTGCTTGCACACTTTTTCCACCTTCAATGCAGCAAAACACATGCAGGTTTTGAGGGGGATGGGGAACGGGAAGAGGTCAGAGTTCACAGAAAGACAAGTGAGCTGTTTGCCACGATTCTGCTGAGCAATGGACTTCTGCTCGACTTCTGCCCCCACCTATCCATCCCATAATTACATCTGCACTGACCCTCTGTCTCGCCCTCGCTGCATTTCCAGCCAAAACCTGCTCAGAAACCTGGGGGGGGGGTCTACAACACCCACCTTCTGTGAGATAACAACAGCCGTTTCTGTATATGACTTATACAGGCAAAACCAGGGTTATTATTATTAACTCATGATAAAATTCAAACTAATATCATATATATATTTTTTTTTTAAATTTAAATAAAATAAAAAAGTACTACATTAAAATTAAACCTGAAATTGAAATCTTATAGTTTCTATAAGTACTATAAAGACATTTTAAAATAATAACAACAGCAAATTTATTAAAAGTTTGACTTAAAAAAAAGTAATAATATTCTAAAATTAAATATTTTATGGAAACCGTACAATCTAAGTAAATGACACAGAATTGGAAGTTCAGGGCGAATAAATAACAACAAAACTTGAATATTTTTAGCCAACTATCCCTTTAACTTTGGACCAGGCCACTTTTTACATCTTAACGGTAACTGAACGTTCTGAATATGTGTGTAAATTATTTATTCACTGTCTCACTTCGATCGCACAGTGAGTTTAAGAATAGATCTGGATGTGTGACAGTTGACAGAGGCCATTGTCAATGCGCTGTCACTCTCCCAAGATTGTAGAGATGACATTTATCATCACAGCAGAAAGCTACTTCCTGTGCTTGTTCAAAAAGCCATAAGTCAAACGCCTCAAGTCCAATAGGATCAATGTTTAGAGTTTCAAGTGCACTGCTTTTAATCTGACATTATTTCAGATCTACATCTTCAGTCAAGAGGTTGACTCATGCTAAGCAAATGGAAAACAGGCAATAATGCAAACATTTATAAGAGACTTTGGCAGCAGAAAACAGCAACTAAAATGCTATATTTGTCGATCTAAAATGTTATATAAATAAAAATGTTAAATAAATAAATAAAATGTGTCCAACGTGACTTAAACATTAACAGTGCTTGTTGGAATTCATGCAATTTAATCTAACTCAATATTTGCCTTAATTATGCTTCTGACTTGCCATGAAGATGGCAATAAAAATGGTGTTTGACCTCAATTATATGTGGATCACCTTGTATAAATATTAAACGTATTAAGTATAAACGATATAATTTAATCATGTAGTAATTTATAGTAATATAAATCCAATATTTGCATGTAATATAGATATAAGCATTTACAGTATTTATTAAAATACATTAAATTGCAAAAAAAAAATACTTTCATCTCTTTTTTTTCTCCTCACTTTCATATTTTGCATGAAATTTCACACTGACATCCCGCAGCTTTATTGATCTTTACTTATGCATTTATTTATGTATTTATGCATGCATGTATGTGTGCGTTTATAATAATAATAACAACAATAATAATTTTTATTATTATTATTATTATTATTAGTTGCTTATTTAAAAATGTAAATTCAGTTCAGAACTGAGATGCTGCCTATTCACTCCAGTATCTCATACAGACAATGTTTGAAGCTTATGTGAGAAAGGGAATGAATCTATTTTAGCAAAAATTCTGAATTTGACAAGTCCAGTACAAGATACTTTCGTGTTCAGCAGTGAAAAAACAAAACAAAAAAAGACTGTACACAAAAAAGCTGCCAAAAGAAATCAAAGGCTTTAAAGGGAAATTTTAACCCTAATGAAAAATCTGTCATTATTTTTGCACCCTCATGCCATTCCAAACCTGTATACCTTGCTTTCCACTGTGAAACTTAAAAGAAGATATTTTAAGAAGTGTCTCTCTCTCTCTTTTTGGGGCCATACAATGAAAGTCAATGGTCACCAAAACGGTTTCATTCTTCAAAATATTTACTTTTGTGTTTCAAAGGAGAAAGAAAGTCGCATCGTTTTCAACAATATGAGGATGAACTATCATTTTAAGGTGTCCAAAAGAAGAAATGACAACAAAAAGGAATCAAATAGCTGTGTTTTATACAAGTTGAGGTTTTCATGTTGGGATCAGAATAGCAAATTTGATGTTCAAAGCAGCGTTTGTAAAGAAATCCCCCAAAAGAAAAGCCACATCAGGTGTCATTTAGGTTATCAACATTTTTTTCTTCTCATTTTCTAAGGAGCCTCTGTACTGCCTCACCTGAAATGTTAATTTGTACTTTCTAACCTTATATGATTTGTGTGAAAAAAGCCCACATTGTGTCCTCATTTACATAAATAAATTCACCTTGAGCAATTTGCATGCTGATGAACCTCAATGTATTCATACAAAACAGAGGAGATAAGAGGAAACAGTGTTCACGTTCTGGGGCGCTTCTGACGAACAGAATTGTTTTAGCGTTAAACAACTCTTATGTCTAATACGACTGCTAATTACTACAAGCCCTCGAACGAACTGAAAGCGTACGGTGACAATAGTGTGTTTGGTTTCCTAATGAGAGTGGAGTGTGAGCGTTAACGAGACATGAAGCGAGAGAGAGACAGAGAGAAACAGGAAGAGAGATTCCTCAATATTCAACAGTCAAAGGAGACGCAAAGTTATTTAATTAATAAAAAGAAAAAATCTCCACTAAAAATGACCATCTAATTTACATATATCAATTATGCATAATATTAACCTGGCCAAACATGATGCATTTTATACTACACCCTGAGAGAGCATTTTGATGATAAAAGTCTAAAATTTTTGAATAATTAGCAGTCAAAATGTTGATTGATTGATGGACTTATTGAAAGAAGTCTCTTATGCTCACGAAGTCTGCATTTATATGAAGAATGAAGGATAATTTATGGATATGCAGATTTGGTATTATTTCAATCAATGTTGAAAAAGAGTTTTGGCTGCATAATTTAAAAAAAAAAATAAAATAAATGTGGAAGCCGTGATACAGTTTTCAGAATTAATTTGAAATAGAAACCTTTTGTCACTTTTGATCTTACTACTTTTGAAATTAAGTATTAATTTATTTTATTTTCCATTTTTTCCCCCCACCATTGATAATTATAAGTAATGGCTCTTGAGCAGCAAGGTGAGGCCCTTTTTTGTTCCTTCAAAAACAAAATCCTTTATTCCAGACTTTTCATGTGGTGCATAATTAAACTGTGCATAACATACTATTTTTCTCCCCAGCATGTTTTGCTGAAGTGATCTGCCCATAACATGGGAAAGACATGTATAGTAAGTGAAGCTGACCTCAAAGAATAATAGAATCACAGATATCTTTGCCCTTTTCTTTCCATACACTCATTTTCTCTTCTTCATATAAGGTGATTCTCTGATAACATTTATCTTGCTGTGATCGGTGAATTAATTTCAATTGTGAGCACACTCTTATTTCCAAGCCAGTTTAAAGACACTGAAAAATGAAGGTGCAGCTTGAGAACAATGAAACTTCAGCAGATTGGGATGTCGGGCATGGTCATTGATCACAGAACTCATGCATGGGTAACATCAGCGTTCTTGCACATCGGAATCAAGTCCACAAGGAAACGTATTCTGGCAAGATACCACCTGACTGTCCTGTAAAATGAAATTTATGTAGTGTTTAGGGAAGTGTAAATCTCAAAAAAAAAAAAAAAAAAAATAGTTCGAAAATTGGTAGCTTGTTCAAATTACTGTGGGGTCATCATCACAAAAAATAAATAAATAAATAAATAAATAAATAAACAAATGCATAAATAAACAATAAAACAAAATAATTATGAGAACAGGAAGTGGAACTGGCCATATCTTCAAGGTGGTTATGGTGTGAAAATCCTATAAAAAAGCGCTTGCGGTTCTTCAGAAAAGCAGGCAGATAATTAAAGACTAGGATCAACTCTGTGGTGAGGAAATTGGCAAGCCGCTTAGGGCCTGGTGGTGATGGAAATGTAAAAGAAATCAATGTTTGAAAGCTTGATCTGTCACAATGACTTCACAGAACTAGAGATTTTATTGTTTTGACTGAGTGCAGGAGACAGTGAACCAACTGTGAAATACATGAAGAGGTCTTTATTGTAAAATTCATCATTGCACTACAAGCAAACGCTTGACAAAAATGAACCATGACAAAATGCATGGGGTTACGCATGAAAGTACATCTGCATGCGCGTCATGCAGCCAGAGGACATAAAAATACCTCACAGACTCACGTCAGGCATACTGGTGTTATAATGTCAGGTTTTCGGTCTGCAGAGTTGTTCTCAGTGGAAAGAAATGGTTTCTTTGCTCTTTAGATTACATGACAGGAACGCCCAGTACAAAGTCCACGAGTGAAGTTTCCATGACAATAAAACCAAAGGTCCATCTATAGCACTGACATTTAAAATTATATATGTGCGAATACCAGTATCATTAGCCATTATGTGTTATTTCAGTCAAACTCTACAGCACTTTCACAGAAAGTCATTTTCACTTTTCACAGTCTGTAAAGCAAAGCAATTTCATTTTCTCAAGCTTTACACCATATATAATGTTGATTCATAAACAATGAAGCTGGTAAGTCATCCAGATGTGATTTAGCAATGTTTTGCTAAGTAGGCAATAATGATTCCATTGTATATGCTTATTAACTTTCATGGTTGAACCCATACAGAATCCAGATCCATATCAAGAATATCTTAGACGTGGGTCAGTGAGTAACAACCTAAAAATGGCATGGCAACTACCCACAGCAAGCTGGCATTATGGCTTTTGGTTTTGCACAGGGTTGCCAGATTTTCACAAGAAAACCCACCCAATCGCTACTCAAAACTAGCCCAATCGTATTTCGAGGGGGTCCCCAGTTAAAAATTGCATTCAGGGGGGTAAAATACACATTTTTTTGGTGGGGTTTCCCTACTAAAATTCACATTCAAATAGATAAATATCGTTATCGGAATCTGAACACTGGTTTAACATGAACAATCACCACTTAGAGAAACTTGTTTCTGGCCCTAACTCTATTCAATTTATTCAAACCCATACTTCAAATATAGGCATGCATGCATGCATGCATGAATGCATGAATGCATGAATGAATGAATGAATAAATATATATATATATATATATATATATATAAACTTTTTCGTGGGCTAATTTGTTTTTAAGGTTTTAGTCTTCTGATTCAGTCTGATTGATTACGTCAGAATAAGTGCTCATTTACCAAAAAATAATTTGTGTAAGTCCTAATTAACAAAGCACATATCACCAAACAGAATGTACAAACAAGATGAACAAATTTAAATCAAGCTGTGTGTGTGAGTGTGCATTCCAGCAAATGTAATTTACCTGAAAAATACATTAAATTGCTAAAAAAAAAGTAATATTGTAATTTTCCAGAAAAGACTGCACAGACAAAAAGTTTGTCACTGGGGTATCCCATTTACCCCTAAATATTACTATCTTAAAGACACATATTAATACTTTAAAGGGGTCATATGATGCGATTTCAAGTTTTACTTTCTCTTTGGAGTGTTACAAGCTCTTGGTGCATAAAGAAGATCTGTAAAGTTGCAAGGACTAAAGTCTGAGACCCAAAGAGATATTCTTTATAAAAGTTAAGTCAAGATAAGTTACGTGGCACGGCGTGGCGTGACGCAACATGTAAAAACACAGTATAAGTCATTATAATCTGTAATTATGTCCCCACTGGATGCAATAAATGGCTCGTTTGTAATGGCTTTTATTGTTTTTGCCCTGTCTTGACGGTGTTCTGTCTGGGACACGCATCACAGTATGTTAAGGGGCGTAACATTTCCGTCACATGCTTGAGGCATTCAGCCAATCACAAAGCACTGGATAGCTGGCCAATTAGAGCACACCTCGCTTTTCAGATTGATAAGCTTTGTAAAAATCAACTCGTTTCAGAAAGGCGGGGCATAGAGCAGCAACAATAATGTACAGTATGTGGAAAATAATGTGTTTTTTGAACCTTAAACCACATAAACACACCAAATACACAAAATAATGTTATTTTTAGCAACATCATGACCCCTTTAAAAGAAAGGGCACTACAACTAAAAAATAAATAAACCCTCATACCTTTGCAATTAAATAATTTAAATAGTCACTTTCATAGTAGTTAATTTTGTCAGCCTTTTAATTTAATCTTAAAGTCCTTGCACACTGATTTGAATATTCGAATGCATTTTTTTGTATTGGTCATTCTAAACATTCGTCACGCACAAACACCTCTAAAAAAGCTTGTTATAGAAGCGAAAAATGCAGAAAATTGAACCCGATCCAAATTTTTTCAAATGACGGATGAAAGTTTCAGAGCCAGTGTAAACATAATTGACACAACGTGAGGTTGTATTTATTTTTTAACATTCTACATTTTTGGACGAGAATGTCAGACTTTAGTCTTGGTTTTTTTCAATTAGTCTTAGTCCTGTTTCAAATGTACTTTTTAGTTATTATCACATTTAGTCAACCTTGTCATGTTTTTGTTTAGTCAAGTTTATTTGATTAAATGCCTGAGAATTTTAGTCTAGTTTTAGTCAATGAAAACTTAGTCATATTTTTCATCATGCAGTATAATGGCTAAACTGATAAAAATTATTATTTTTTTGCTCAAAATTATAATTGTAATGATTGTTGTCATTTGAGAGTTCTTTTTTTTTTCTTTTTCTTTTTTTTGCATTTTAGGTATTCCACTTTTACCAATAAGAACAAATCAACACAATGTTGACTTATACATATAGTTTATTTTAACATCCACAAATTGTACAGATTTATTATAGGCTATTTATTATATAAATTAATATAAAAGACTTATGCACTCTCTCTGTCTACATTATACAAATGGACAACAGACAAAAGAAATAATAGAACAGTGAAATTTCTAATAGTAATCACAATAATTCCAAATCACAGTAATGTTTCTCTATAAAAACAACAGCGGTTGAGTAAATGTATTTATTCAGCAACCACAATTGCAAACAATACAGTTGAGATCTAATGGCAGGCAGACCACAGACTGGCTGAATGACAAATTCATTTAAGCCGAACATCTCGCATGGAGATCGCTAAACTCCATCTTTCTTGTTTGTCTGTGTTTCAGATCATCGTTGGTGCTTCTGCAATGATGAGCGAATGCATGCGCATGGTGGCCAGATAAGCAAATACCAGCCAGAAAATGTATCTTTTAACAGAGAAGCACTAATTTAGGGATTTTAACTCCTGATATCCGGCAAAGGCATACATGAAAGCTTGCATAGTAGGGGCATGCACAGCAGTCGGCAATAATATTTTGCCTCTTTTTTGACTAAAATAAAGAGATTTTGGTAAAGGTTTATTTTTTTAAACAACTTCTAGTCTCGTCTTTTATTGTTAACGATTTTGCATGTTGATATATTCACAGTTATTGTGTCATGGGAAAAAAGCTCATCAACAAAATTTTTCGTCATCGTTTTCATTAACAAAACTAACACAATTTCATAGCCACTAGGTAAGCCACTTTGACCATATTTTCTCTAAAACAACCATTCAGTTAGATGAGGCACATGACTTTTTGATGCATTTCCAAACTTGAAACAGGTATGTGATGCAATTTTTTCTCTTTTCCTCTGTGCATTAATTACTGGCATTATTCCCGCCAGTGGCTCTCAAAGGAGCTGCTTCCATAACAAAAAAGCAGGTGTTGTGTAAGCATGACCTCAGCACCTGAGCAGTGTATCTGTATCCGAACATCTGGGTGTACATGGACACACTGTGCCGATGTAAGCGAAGATGGGATGGACAGCTCACAGCTGCGAGGTCAGACGACCTTCGGCCTCTCTCGTTGATGTTCGGGGGCAGCTTCCTGCAGGGAATGCCTGTCATGTCAGTGGGCTGCTGTGGGCTCTGACAAACATGCCCTAGCTGAACCCTGACTGAGGAGAGCCATATGGCGATGAAGGTAGAATGAACATGTCCCGTGAACAAAGGTGTCGGAGCATTGAGCGTCTGCAGAGCCACGTACCCTGATCACTACACCGCAGTTCTGGGCTCAAACCTTCCCAGCAGCCGCATGTTCTAAACCCCCAGCCTCATTAGTGTTGGAAGAGGTACCGTAACCTCTGTTCAGGACAGGAGAGTGACCAAGCATGCAACGTGCCTCAGCGTGCCGGCAAAGAAAAGAGTGCAAAAAGGGTTCGCCTGATTGATTTACATCCCCAACTTTATTACAGAGGAGAATATGATGTAAAACACCACGACAGTGCCAGATCTAAGAGCAGCCTGATTAAGGTCGACATGTGCCGTCCTTACAAGGAGGAAATTTGGAAATAATGCGACAGTAATCCAGGCAGCCTGATGAAGATGAGCATGGCAGAAACCCAACTCTCTGGCGACCAGCAATTACACACTCCCTCTCTGGCACATCTTTTATACATGGAAAGAGCAACCCAAACAGAGTGAGGGCAGTTCAGAGGACAAGATAAAGGGATGCTGGGAAGAGAGTCGTCATACATCAAAGATGCAACGATATGCACACTTTGACCTTGCTGCATTAACTTCCAAATGAAATCTTAAGGCCTTGTTGCATTTCGTAAGAACAGCGTAACTTTCACTTGACTGCAAGCTGACTGCAGAGCAACCAATAGCCTTTCTGTTGTGACCCTGTTTTCTTGGCATGTTGTCCCTGTTGGCCCAGGTGGCAAGTATTAAAACATACTATTGCTATTTGCGTCTTGTCCTACCAAGTCGAACCAAATGATTTATGCTGTGAACACAGCACACTGACCCATAGGACTAAATCAAGAGAAGTGATTATCTGATGTGGACAAGAAATCCCCACCCAATTGACTCGATCAAATTAGGTTTGATCAGTGTAGATTAACTAAAATGAAGGAGTAATGGGAAATGTGAAAGAGGTGTTTGGCATCTAAACTTCACTTGCAAGAATCTCATTTCTGTTTGAGCAGCTGTTTGGGAAAGAAACAAAAAATGGCAATTATTTAGTCAAAATGATATGAACAAGAGTGCTGATATTCAGATCAGCAGAATGATTGGGAATGGGATATTGCTTTTATCCAGTTCAATAAACAAGAAGTCATATTCATGAACTTACATTTTAGACAATACTACCAGCTACGTCATTTATTTTTGTGCAGCCAATGAAAATAGTTTAAAACAAAGCCAGGCCAGTATCAACCAACACATGCCTCTCACATGTGCTAACAAGACACTTAATCAGAGTTTTTGTCTTAACCATCCGCAACATGATGAGCGGTGGGGTGTTTTGCGTAACACTGAAATGGTTTCATTTGACTTTGTTGATAATTGCATAAAATTTTAACAACCATAATGAAAGTGATAAACTGTTTGTCAAATTCATAATTTTGAGTACATTAGGGTTGGCCCAATAGATGATGCCATCGTCCATCACCAGTGGCTGGTGATGTTGAGCCGGCATCAAGATCACCCTCCCCCTGAGGTGGTACACCTCCAGACAGTTGTCGCAATCATTGCAATTCATTTGAATTTTGTGTCAGCAAATAAGATGAAGCAACAGTTTACTGTCGGGGATTTGTTGTGGTGCACCGCGCTGCATCCAAGTATAGACATCATCACTCATAGGCGGCAATTTATGTTTCTGCCGGTGGGCGCTCAATGCATTTTCACAGCTGTTTCCAAGACTAAATAATAACTGGGCTAAGTTATCATACACATACGCAACAATTTAATATTTTCATATATTTCATTCTCATTACTCAGTAATTAATTATACTAGGTGTTATTTATTAAATTTTTTCTAGAGTATATTCTGTTGGATGGTGCGTATGATGAATTAACTAGACAAAATTTATCTTGCGAAGTGAAACGCACAGACTGCAAATACATTATTTAGTAACCAAAATAATTAGGCTTGGGTATCGTTTGAATTTTATTGATTCTGATTCCAATTCTGCTTATCGATTCCGATTCTTTTAGATTACCAGTTTCAATTCCAATGTGATTAAATAATGATATCAAACATTTATCCTGTGTCTCTTTTTTGCAAACCATTTATTGGAGCTGAATTCCATGAACAAAAATCAACAGGTTACATAAAAACTGGAATTTTTAAGAGCAGTTTGTGTGCAAAATAGAACTGCATAATTCTGGATAATTTTTTATTTTTATTTATTTATTTATTTATTTATTTATTTTTCCAATGGAAATTGTGGTTCTCTCCTGATTCAAAAAAAAAAAATGGACAACTAAACAAAATCACATGTAGTTTATGAATTAATGATTAAATGACTCACTCAAGATGTACTTGTTTCATTACTGGATGAATCAGCTTCTTTAACAAATCTCTTGTATGATTCAAAGACAAATACATTTTAACAGCCCCTTTTCGTCAACCTACTGGCGTAACATTGTAATGCTAAATCTCCATTTGAAATGTCAAAAAACTTTCAAAAGGTGATTTCCTCCATTTTAATCACTACCATACACATCGTACACACAGTTTATATCTGAACTATAAACTTTTATCCCAGTTCTTCTGTGATTTGAATGTTTGTAACAGAAACAATGATAATGTGTGGCTGAAAAGACTATGAAGCTGTTTCATTCATGATAGACATGAATGAAACAAATTAAAGTGCTTTGTCATGTTGGTGGTAACACCTCTCTTGCAACATGTTTAGCTATCAAATATATTATAGCTTTTTTGGTTTCTGATCGCAAATGTAGCCAAACTTTGGAGCGCTTACATTAGCGAGCAACGTCCTGGCAGATGGCTATATCCGGTCCCTACAGATGAAAAAAAAAAAAATGTAATAAAAAAAGTGCATAGGATAGTGACAAGGATGCGCTGTTTTCTTTCAAATTGAAGCGTAAATACACGTAGAAAATGTATTCCTTCATTTTGGGCTGGAGTTTCCCTTTAAGTATCAGATTCTGGAATTGGAATTGATTTTCGATTCCCAACCTTACAAATGATACACACAGTCTTTCTATGAGGGTTGCGCTTCGTAAAATAAAATTATTTCAGTGTTTCCCCCAGGTTTATGGTTTTTGGGGGTGGCAGGGTGGGGTGCCATTTTTTTATTTTTTTTTTGGACTCCTCTTTTATGGTTAAAATCAATTTTCTTAATCAAAAGCATGTCTAATGAATTAAAATAATGAAGCTCAAACAATTTAACATGAATTTATTAAAAGTTTTTTTTTTTTTTTTTTTATTACATGTTTAGGGCCTTATCAAATGTTTTATTTTTTCCAACCTTATGTTTTATTGTTACCAAATTCTGTTTTAGAATGTCTAATTATTTGAAAACATAAAAACAAGTTTAATTTATTCTTCTATTTATTTAGCCTTATGATTTGTTTTGCTCAGAAATTCTAAGGCATAAAACATTCATTCATTTTATCTTTTAAGTAATGAAAATTTTATTATTTGAAAAATTTAATTTAATATTACAATTAAAACATTAAATAATTATTGTATGATTATTCCTATTATGCCTATACTGAACAATCTATATTTCGCAAGGGCAAGTTTAACCGAACTTTTATTTTGACGGGTTGCCATGAATACCTTTACATTTCTGTGTGTATATGATATGAGGATAGATTTACAAAAAATGAAACAGTCAACTGCTCATGAAGTGACTCTCAGAGCAGCTCTGGAGATGTGGTTCATGTATTTATGTCATCATGGTGAGACGGCAGACGTTAATATCACCGTAAGCGTCACGTGCGCCTCAGTACAAGTACCAAACCACGCGGCTACGCCATTCATTAACACAGAGACACGCAGAATTCATATTTAAATAGTCGTTATGCGGCTTAATATTTACAAATACTAGTGGGAATGTGTTCACTTTAATTTGTGTAATAAAAGAGCAAGGTATAGACCTGTTCTACCAAAAAGGTAACTTTAAATGATTTCTGTTGTGATCTGGCGCTATAGAGAAAATGTAATTGAATAAAATGACTTCGACCCCCTAATATAATGGCAGGGGAAATTTATATTTAGATTTAATAAATGCCTGCTTACAATAAGCACTTATTCTCGCATACACAGGGAAAAGTTTGAGAGCTACATGTAATATCTGAGAGAGTGCAGAGTCATGATCACTATATGGGAGTGCAAGCCCGCTGCAAACCAAGAGATTCATGATCAAATGAACTATGAAAACAAGAATAAAGTCGTACAAGCTGCAATACATTTCATATTGGTTAAAATGAATGAAGACTGTCTCATGCTATTCGGTGGGTGCTCGATCATTTTCGGATCGGCGCCTATGGCATCACTGATTATAACAGATTCTATAGTATTTTGTTGTGTTGCGCTGCGCTGCGAGTTATTTAGTGGTCAGCTGCTGCAGAGCATGCCAAAATATCTAGTGTATATTTTGTGGAAATATCTAGTGGAAAATAAGAATTACATTTTTAATTTTCAATGTTTTGGCAGAAGGCCATATAGTGAACTGATGAACAGATTATTAAATTATGTGATATTATATACCTGGAGAATATGGGCTAAATGGTAGGCCATGACTCCAATAATAACATTAAAACAGTAACTACCCGAGCAAGACACAATTACAGTACAACCATATCCAGAAGGATAACTAACTGTATCCTTCATAACTACTCACAAAGCATAAGTTATTGTTTAGCTGAAAACTGGTGAAGAATAAAAAAAAAGAGAGAAAAAAAGCCATGCGCCTTTCCATGAATCTCAAATATCAATTGTTCCCTTTCATTGGTTTCTTTGCAAAGCACTTCCAAACCCCATTTGAATGTCTAATAGAAGACATTATCTGTAATCAAGAGTGGCTAAACACAATAAATGTGACAGGCGAAAAGCTCTGGAGCCTGACAATGTGAAGGTTACTCAAGAACGAGTCTGAGTACAAAGACTTCAACTGATAATGCTCGCTCACCAGGCTCATTAAACCAATGTTAATGTGCTTGTCTCCATGAAATACATCAAATTACCTGAATCAAAACCACTAGACTGATGCAAACTAAAGGAACACCTATTTCAGCAGGTTTCAGGGTGGTACACCTTGTTTTCTGGTGGAGACAGATGTGGGTAAAGTACATCAGCCTAAAGGTAGTTGTCTTCGTGCTTAGTAAAGGGAGGGATTTCTTTAGTGGAAAAGCAAAAATTATGTTGTGATCAGCTACTTTTCAACCTTATTTCCCTCTGACAGGTCCCGTAAATAACTGAATAATCAAACTGGAAGAGACAAAAAAGCTTCCTCTGGAACAAAAGTAAAGAATCGAGCAGGCAATCAAAACAGAAGCGGAGGAAAGAACAAGCAGCTCTATATATAATGGAAAAACTGATGAGAATGAAACAGTCTCTCTCTATTTGCCACATAGACACAAAGTGAGTGGGGTAAAAACATCAACAATATGCTCTGACTGCAGTCTTTCTCTCAGAAATTAAAGCAATCATTGGGTCTAATGCAGGCTGAGGAGATAGAGGCCTTGTGTGGGAGGAGAGGAGAGGGCTTCCTGTCTCCAAGAAATGGGCATTGAATTCTGATTACGGTCACCTAATAGAAAGTAATGAGAGAGGCTTATGCTCCAGTGGCTTTTGCTTTCCTGGCCAGAGCAGCGAGCGCTCTCCACTAAAGGCCAAAGCACTGGTGCACTGATTGGGGCTGACACTGCAGCTGAAGGGGGCTGGGGGTATGAGTTAGTCAGAGACAGTGAGAGATAAAAAGAGAGAGAGGGCACAGGCAGAAAAAAGGAGAGTACGGAGCTAAGTAAGGTGTGCTTCACCAAGGGTACGCACCATCAATCCGGCTGACCAGCTCCTCCAGTGCCTTCACTTTCCTCTGGATCCCAGGTTGGGCGAAGGTGTAGTTGTCTTGAGGGAGGAGAAAGAAAGATGGGAAACTTAAAACAGTACACATATTTGCCCAATGAAATACATGACGTTAAAGCAAAATTGATAAATTGTGTGAATTTAAAACAAACAAACAAACATTCTTCCTAATTTCCATTACAACAGATTTAAATCTGAGGCTATGTTTACACTAGTGCATTTTTGTTTTAAAATGCATAACTTTTGCTACAGTTACCCCTGTCGTTTACGCCAGCGTATTCAACCTTCGAAAATGAAGACTTCCGAAAATGCCACAGACCTTGTTTTAGTGTGAAAATGCTGGGGTTGTGTTTCAGTGTAAATGGACCAAAACTGCAAATTTTGAAAATGATGGTATGGCTGCCCACATTCTCTCTGCATATCCTTGACGATCGTGTAAACACAAACGTCATGCTCATTGTTGTACCTGCATGAATGGTCATGTGACATACATTTTCGGGTGTGTAGTGTGGATGAAGAGCTATTTTGAAACGCAGTGAAAATGCCAGCGTAGACGTTTTAAAAATGCCCATTTAAAATGAAAATGCACTAGTGTGAACAGGCCCCGAGTCTGATTTTGACAATATTTGCTTAACATGTTTCAGTTTATAGTTAGTTCCATTGTTACTGGTTACAAGTTCACAAAACACTGTTACTTTGTCATGAGTTGTTTAGAGTTATGATAATGATAATAAGAGTTTGAGCTTATAATAACGGTTGTTATTTGAGTTTACGCCATTTAAGCGGTTAGTTCACCCAAAAATGAAAATTTCAATGTGTTTTCATGACAGATAATGGAAGTGGGAGAAAAGTGTTTATTACGTTTGAGATATGGATATATTTCTTACAAAAACACATGGATTCGCTACAGGAGGCCTTTATTCCCCCCCTCGGAGCCGTGTGAGGCACATTTTATTATGGATCCACACACTTTATTTGACGACTTGTGGACTGTTCAATTGCAACTGTAATGATAGAGCTTGGAATAGCCAGGACAATTTTTAATATAACTCTGAATGGATTCGTCTGAAAGAAGAAAGTTATATACACCTAGGATGCCTCGAGGGTTAGCAAATCACACTCTAATTTAAATTTTTGGGTGAACTAACCCTTTAAGTTTACACCAATGGCATAAATGTGTAATAAGTAACATTGCCATAACCTCAAACTCACAATGAACAACACTCTCATAAACTTGTGACTTTTAATGCATATCGCTGAAATAAATCATGTTATAACTGGTGTAAACTAGTAATGAGTAATAATTATTAGATGTTTAGGATAGTTACTCTCTATAAATCTCCATAATGCAGCAGCGTTACTCTGTTTTAAAAATGTTACTTATGAATTCAAAAATTAGACCATTGTAACTGCAATATAATTGTTGTCTAATGGGTTAAAGATCTTTGGTGTAAAGTTGTTATTACTACTCCAACAATCAGTTGGTAAAAGTCATGGAAAGACAATATCTTGAAACTGGCACACAGTGAAAACAACCCATACATATGCATATGTATGCACAAATACATGCACCACCGCCCATCCGCACTGGGAAAGAAATCGTGTGCTAGCAGAGCTCAACTGCGTGCTGGGAATAGTGATCCTATAATTAAGTGATAATATTCATCAAGGTCCTGTGGCCCACAGTGCCGCTTAATTACCACATTCATTTCAGCCTACGTTAAAAGACCCTTCTTGACCAGACAGCTACTTAAGAGACCCCCACCCACCTCTATCACTCCTCAAGCCTCAGTGGGATTCCCTCTGTGCTCCCACTGGAGGAAACCTAGCCTAGCTATACTGCCCATAGAAACAGAGCACAAGTTCAGCTGTCAAGAGCCAGCGTAAAACAAGCAGTGGGTTAGGGATGATAAATTGGGTGGTTTGCTAAACTGAGATTGTCAGGCATGGATATAATCAACAGAAGCTGAAGACCCATCGTTCACAGCAATAAAACTGCTGAAGTGAAGGAGGTATGCGTACAAAGAAAATAACAGACAGAGTATGCATGTATGCACTGTACGCACATTTAGCCGTAAACAGGTCCAATGATACCTGCTATGAAATCACCTCCCTAAACCAAACCATGTGAGGAGAAGATGTAGAGTAAGACAGAGCAAGTTGGAAGGTCATATAAATGTGTGTAGGACAGACCACAGCCAATAAATGAATAAATAAATAAACAAATAAAAACAGTAAGTTTTAAGATAGTCTTGCACTTTTGCTTTAAACCTTCACTGTCTACATTTTTATTCTCTCTAACTCATTTACTGGGATGCATGGCTAGACAGAAGCTGCTCCTAATTTTTAGATGACATTTAACATTAAAATTACTGTCATAATGACCATGAAAATGGATAACTTCATTTGACAAATGGAGAGATAACAGTGTGAGTAACAATAATGGTGACACCTTATCAAGCGGTCTGAGTTATAGCATACCTAATGGGGACACCTTCATACAAACTCTTGAAGCGTAAGTACATTTAGTGACAAAAGAGATCTGTAACTGTATAGAGACTACATTCAAATGGCTAACTAGCCTTTTCCTTTGCATCAAATTGCACTGATACCAGTATTATCTCGAAGGCTTTTTACTCCAATCAATTTTCACTGGATCAACCTCTAAGTGGCTCTTTGAGGGTTCCAAAATTTGTCAAGAGGTAATGATTGTAGGAGAGTTAATTATACACTTTGGACAATCACCTAATTGCTTGCCAAATATCATGGTCCTCTGTGCCTTGGCAACCCCAACAAGTGCAAATACCCTGGATTGAACAAAGAGAAGGATTTTTGCAAGCAGTCTTCAACTTGCAAAGGTGGACAGACAGATATTGTGCACTATGTGAGTAGGTCTATGGCTCCATCTTTGATGAGACTTCAGAGAGGTAGGATGCTTTAATGTAGCCTGGGAGCAGCTGAGGCGGCAAACACCCGCGAGAGGAGAGAAGTCATTAACCGATAAACAATTTCAGCTGTCCTTCAGGCTCAGATGTGCAGCCTCGGCGCTCCAGAGGTGCCTTAGATGAATACATGAATAGCTGGATCCCGACCATTAAAACCAGCCACATCCTTTTTTTTGCCCGTGACCTCAAAACAGGAATTTAAAGGGGCAGCACAATGTTGCGGCACTGAAACAGATGGGGCGTCAGCCGCCGAGTCCGTGCTTGGCCTACTTTCACAGGTCTACACCTAATCTTCAGCTGGAGCACTGACCCTGGAGGATGCTTGTGGCTCAGTGAACATTTACGCTCCATGCCGGGCTAATCTATCTCTGCAGGAGTCCCTGAGAGTTAGGGCAAAGTGGCCAGGCAGTGGGGAATGGGGTGAGAGTCATGATTTGAGATGCAGTCACAATCAGGTCAGATCTGAGAACATATTACAAGGGCATCTCGTAGGCAAAGTCTTGGCTCCAACTCTTGCATACCTACAAAGTGCTAAGTGCATGTTAACGGTCAAAACTGACTCAGAAACAACACTCCATTGGGAAGGTGAGCCAAACCAGGCACTATCAGTTTAGTTTAGTTTCTTGACTAATATACAATGCACATAAACTGATGACAATTTTACGTCCAAGATACATTTCTTTGAAAGGTTCAACAAGTAAAATGGAAAATTAACTTAAATTTCAATCTGTTTATCATCCAAAGCTCTTCTAAAGCTTTAGAAAACAGTTGCACACTGGACAGGAAGCATCATGCCATTGTCAGTAAAGGACAGGTAGTTCACATTAAGAGTGAATATTGTATTTTCACAAGCTTCTTAATTCACCAGACTGGATGCTCTTTATGGTTTTCCTTATGGAACATGAGGACTTTGATATATCTCCATTACATGTTTTTGTTTAATATACTCTGTACTGTAACGTACTCTGTCAAATCAAATGGTGTTTGCAGAGCTCCCCTGCAAGACACTGCAGAAAAAGAAATCCAGCAACACCACTTTTGGATGTATATCCTTCCTAGAGTATGCTAACAGGCAAAGCTGACTTCCCAACAACACTACAATTGGATATAGGGCGTAAAGAGATCTCCAGTTTAATTTTGTTTTTTCGTCATTGCTTTAACTCTGTGCAATTCCCCTGGAGACAACATCTGATAAGAAATCCATTGGATAGCAAGAGCTAAACAAGTTAAATGCCTCTTTCTCTCGCTCCTTGTATGTCGTGTTCTGGCGACACATGGATGCAATGCAATTACCTCCGAGGCAGTGGGTTGGTCTTAAGCATGCATTAAGCCTGTCCAGAGACCTCCGTAATTACATCTGCATTATTAAAGCACCCGTGCTTTAATGAAGTGCAGGTGCTCTTACACATCGGACCCTGGGAGCTGTAAACAATCCAGTTTCCACAGCAATATCATTAACCAGCCTTGAACCGAGCTGAAGAGATTCTATAATCTTGAAAAGAAGTACTAGTAAGGGTTTGACTTGCACCTATATAACATGCTGTGACAGGAAGAGCTCTGATGATACAAGCAGGTGCCAAACTCCAGCTCGATGCGCTTTAGAAAGCATCCTCTTTTCCAGGGATCTTTTTAAAGCTCTGGCTGTGGAACAAGTTGAAGCTTTGTGGCATCCTTTTTTACTCAATCCATCTTTGATCTGGTAAAGCGACTGGAGCTTCCCAGCTGAAGCTTTTTGGGACTATGTTATACTCTCCAAAACATCCATCACTCACCTTCAGTAGATTACTAATCTCCCTTTGACACTACCCACAAAGGGACTGATTTCTCCGCTGAGTGAAAAAGAATAAAGGCTAAAAAGGTGATCCGAGATAAACAGAAGAAGATGGTGACTTTTTTTTCTAAATATATGAGAATAAAAAACTGCAAATCTGAGGAGATTAAGACCAGCCTATGTGGACCAGAACTTGTGGAAAGATCTGCTTGATGCAAACAAGCCTGCTGAAAGGATTTGGAGCTGTGATGACGACTCATGATAACCAGAGCACATAATAAGAGTTCAGCTTTGTGTTATTCATGGAGAGGAGAGGGCTTTTACACTCTCTCTGTGGCTGCTGATGCCTTTCCATTAGTCTAAGCAGCCCTTTTTTCCTCTCTCAATCGCTTCTGCTCTGCCAGGCGAAGCTGGATCAGAAATAACCCACCAATGCAGAATATGAACATCCAGGATCATGAGCTTATATTCTGAACCTTTTAACGTCTGCATTCACTGCTTCCCTAGTTCACTCTTTGAAATCGACCATAGTCTTCTTTTCTATGTCAGTCACAGAGGCATAGAAGAATAGTTCACTCAAAAAAGAAGAAAAATCTGCAATTGTTTACTTCAACCGTGTGTTGTCACAAACCCATGTTTCTCCTTCCCCTATGGAATACAGAAGGGCAATCTGAAGACTATTCACCATAACAGTCAAACTCCAAAATGGATAAAAAAACGACACCATGCAAGTAGACTATAGGTCCCATGAGCTATATTCAAACTATTCTAAAGACATACAATTACTCTAAAGATCTCATATCACATTGTCCATTAAACACATTTGAATCGGTGCAAGACATTTTCAGTCACAAGACACTCAAGAACCAAAGACATTTTAGCATTAATGAAGTCAAATCTGGTGCAGTGCACCAAGCTGCAAAGAAACTAGATAAGATTTAAGAGCTTTTGCAGATGGAATGATTGGTGAACGATTGACAGAATTATCATGTTTGGTTGCTTAACATCTGTTGTCTCTCTTCAATTCATTTCATGGCATAGCCTTTACATTATCTTGATAGACAAGAAAAGACACTTGAGACAGTGCATCTGTACAATGTGCATCACACTCATGTTATCGTGGCCAGGGGCTGATGGATTTCTCTTTTAAAGGTATGGTTCATGAGTTTAGTACTTTGCATGTGCACGCTTAGAGGAGAGTTAATGAGGGAGGTTATGTGGCAGGAAGAATATGAGCGACAGGCTGCACTATCAGACATCTGACTGAGGGGCTCAGTGAGCTGCGACGGAGGCATACGGCTGTCAGTAAAAGAGGGACAGGAGAGAGCAGCAGCCAAGCAGAAAACTCAAGCTTTTCCTGCTGCCACTTCCTCAAGAGTGGCTGATTGAATATAATTGGCAGGGGGCAGGAGGATAACACAGCCTCCTAAAACAAAAGAGCGGCCCCTGCTGCAGCCCTCGTGCAACACTGATACAAACGTGGAATAAAACAGCACTTCTCTTGAACGCGGTTGCCGTATTTGCTCCGAGTCACATTATCCCTCATGTGCTGAGCCAAAATATGAGACAATGGCCCCCTCTTGCTTAAACAACAGTTGAGAAAATAGCCTGACTGTGCACAGGGCCGTGTCGGCCCAGGGGGAAACAAGTAAAATTACGCGCTGGCCCAGTACTGTGTTCTTCACAGAGAGAGAAAAGACTGTGAAAAAAAAAAAACTGATTGAGGCAACACATCTGAGTGTCTCAAGAACACTGCTGAGATGGTATTGGTAGCAGTCTGGCTGCTATGTTGTAGTATCACTGGTCTCAGCATGCAAAAGTGAAGGACATCTCAAACCCTTTGCTCTGAGAGGCGCCCATCTGATAAGGATGAAAGTGGATCACTTCATCTGTATTCTCCGACAACCCCTAGGGTCTGCCGGAAAATTCACAAAAAAAACCACAGGACGCATTTCCGGCAAGAGCTCTGACATCCAGCGTAGACACTTCAAAGATCATGTGTTGAAGGCTGGAACTTGACTTGGCATAAGCGTCAAAGATCAAGCATTAATCAAAGCTAACTGTGTTAGAGATGGAAGAATAGGCTGGCAGGCAACCGTCTTGAGCATGTGTCGATGCAATCCACAGCTCCGCACTTCCAGTCAATAAACTGTTCCGACGAAGCAGGGGACCAATTGGGCAAATCAAATTGTTAAGGCCTCAGGCCCCATTTGCTTTAGTACGTGCCACCATTGCATGCAAATATTTATCTGATTATCAGAAAATCATAAGCTCCACTGGCAATTCATTTGTCTTGGCTGTTTAAGCATGCTCCAGGGTGGGGGAAATAACCGATGAGAGAGATAATAAATGGATAGATTACCTACAGGCCTGATCTTGGGTAAATACAACAGGGACTGTTTACCTCCAGTCTTTGTTGCTTATGTAACACATCGAATGCCATAGGTTTTAATACAACAAGGGGTCTCCTAATGGAAAATTGGACAGAATACAACAACATTTGCTTCTCTTTAGTAAATGACTGATTAACAATTCCCTTCCTCCCTTCTTTAACCAATTTCACATGTTCCATTTCTGTATTTGACACCAACTCCCAAGAGCAGCAAGGTGCAAAATGGTCACAAATGGTTCCATTTCTTTTTCTTTTAAGTTGGCATACAGAGAGAAAAAAAGAGGAGGGAGAGAAAGGGGGGAAAGCCAGAGAGGGAAAAATAGGCTAAATATGCAAGAGGTTCATTAATATCACTGAAGGTGCATTATACTGACAAAGGGCCTCGTGAGGCACCTATTTATTTAGGAAATTAATAAAAGCGAGCATTTGCCCCAGTGTAAATGCCACTTTCTGTCCACAGCAGCAGTTCTGAGCACGCCCCGTTCCCCCTCCGCTGTTCCTCTGACCTTGGTTCTAATTGCACGGCAGATCCCCGGGAGAACATGTTCCCCCTAATGGTTTATAAACAATTTTAAAGGGGCTCCACTTCTCTACAACCTTAATTAGTTTATGGTCCTCTGGCTCACACCCCTAAACCCCCTCCTATCCCACCGCTGACAGAGGAACCAGTAGGGGGTCTAATAGTGGTGTATTAACCTTACTGAGTGGGACAATTTACGGACTACTGCACTTGTTTAACTTCTCCCCAGTAAACTATACATAATAAAGTGAGTGCTACAGTTTTTAAAAAAAAGTAAAAAAAAAAAAAAAAAAAAAACAATCTCACTATTTACAATGTCATGTGCACAGTATATTTATTTACCGAGAACTGTATTTTCAAAGAAATGCAACATTTATTGACTACATAAAATAAAAAACACACTTTAGTACAGGGACAAAGTCTCACTATTAACTAGTTGCTTATTAGCATGCCTATTATTAATATACTGGCTGATCATAAGTACTTATTAAGCACATATTCTGATTTTTGAGACAAAAGTCATAGTTAACAGTTTGTTAATAGCAAGAGTTGGACATTAAAATAAAGTGTGAACCGGAAATGTTCTGGTGATAGTAAAACATGTGTCTGTTTCAGAACCAATGATGCAAAATAAAAGCATTCAGTAAATCATATTGGTTAGAACTTAAATGAGAAAACATTGTTTATAGCAGTTATAATCACCTGTTTTCAAATGTGATTATATTTTATCAATAGTTTGGCAAAGAGACTGTACATAAGATGAAAAAATATATATATTTTTATAGAAGGACATTCAGCAAGAGTTTAGTAGCAGATGCTTGAGGCTCACAAGGGGCAAAAGTGTGAAATGTTTGCAGGGTGGAAACAAACAAACGTGAATGGAGCAGTTTCCAGCAGAGTGAAAGGGTGATTGTGTAAGTATGTTTCAATTGTCCTTTGGGAGTCTACTTCAGATACTTTTCAAGGAGACCAGTTTTATGAAAAAGTAGTGAAAAAATAAAACCTATTTTAGTTTGAATAGGTGATTTTCAGGCCTTAAAATGGGGTTAGGGTCAACATGTAGTGCTTCAAGTGCACTTTGCTTACACTTCTGATTTGGGATTAGAACTACAATCAGTTGATCCCATATATATTTAACCACTAGGCCACATCAACTTATGCACATGCATTCATTTTTGTTGTTCTGCAATTAAAAATATTTCTGTAGTTCTCTAAGTCAGCATGTGAGATAAAATGATACAAGAGTAAAAAGAAAAACCACCTGGGCTTAACAGATGGCTGATATGAGGCAGTTTTGATCTGAAGTTTTATTCTGGTGAGCATGCTACGTTATATGTGTTATACGTGTGAACAGTAAAAAAAAAAAAGGTGGATGACCAGTGTGGTGCAAAAAGCCCAGTAAAGAGAAGCACTGATCAGAGAAAAAAGGAAGAGCAAAGATGAGCGAGGCATCGGCAGCGCAAACTGTGAAACAGATCACGGCAGAGCTGTATGCATGAGCTGAATAATCTGCCTCCATCACACGCTCAAGCCTGTAGATATAAAAGCATCTATCTGCACCTCTCAAGCATTTTCTGTGGGTCCCCGTCACCTCTTATCTGGCTTATGCCTCTTATTAGGCTTATCTCCATCATGCAATGGGCTTTTCCAGCAATATATACATTCTTCTCTCCAAACCACTTTCACTACACATGAAGTATTTGAAGTATACACATGAAGTACACACAGAGAGAGAGAGAGAGGGGGGGTGGGGGGGTCTTTATTTGAATTTAAGAGCATTAGTAGTTGCTTTGGACTTGGCATATAGTGTATTAAGCAATAAAACAATAAGCCAGGAAAGGCCACACTCTGTGACCACATCTAATTCTATATTAATTTAATTCTATATTAATGTGCCAAGATACTACAAACCAGTTAGGCTAATGAACTTTAAATTCTAGCCTGCTGACTTGATTGACAAGCAGAAGAAAGTGCTAAAATTCTGAACTGTGCTACTTGCTAGATAATTTTTTTTTTACATAAAAGGTCAACGTGGTTCAAAACAACAATGGTCCCCAATGATTCTTATTATATGGGTGCAAAATAACCACAACAACAACAACAACAAACAATAAACAACACTCTCTCTCTCATATGTGCATAGTAATGCTACGGCAGGTTTTTCAAATGCTGTACTTTTGAACCAAGGAATTCTGAGGAAAAATCAGCTTTGCCATCACAAAAATAAAGTATATTTTAAAATAAATTTAAATAGAAAACACTCATATAAAAGGGCATGGCTGTGATTTGACCAACGATTATGTTGTAAAATGATGATACTGTACTGCTAGAAACATAATATATAGACTTGCTTTGTAAATAAAAGTTCAACACTATTTACTAATATTTATGATAATATGCACTCTTAAGGGGTAAATAAAGTATAAAGGTATACCCTTTTTCAAAAGTACCACCCAAGTGAACAACTTTTGTACCCTTTTTTTTTTTTTCCCGAGAGTGTATCAATGGTATATAAATGATGCCTTTAATCACACAAACACTGGACCCAGACCAAGCAATCTGTCCAACAAGTTGTAGTCTGACATATGGCCTCCAGTGTCAAAGCACGGCTGTTGTGCCAGCATGCGTGTCAGCACAGAAACACAGCCAGCCAGCACAAGATCCACCATGTTCAAATGAGCATCTGGTAACAGTAAACTGATCTTAGATTTGAGGTTCTGTATATTAAAGCATATGAGGGGAGTATGAGTGAGCGGTCACTGCGTCTTATAACAGCTGTCTCTCTGCCAGTGTTTTCCCTTGAGTCCTGCTGTCATCTGTCATACACTGGCTTTAAAGCTGAAGTGTGTCATTTCTGCACCACCAGCGTCACCAAATGGAACTGCAAAAATGATTGCTTTCAAATAGGTTTCTTGAACACTCCTAATATGCCATTGGTTAGGCAAAATGCTCAACTCACGCCATTGGTTGAGTGTCCAAAAATGTATGACTCAAAATAATTTGAAAAATGTAGTTGTTGTTAGTTAGTTAGTTAGGCCCTGTTTACACTAGTGCGCTTTCGTTTTATAATGTCATTTTAAAATGAAAACGATCCTCCTCTACACTGGCGTTTTCACTACATTTCAGAAATGATTTTTGTCCACACTACACAACCAAAAATGCATGTCGCATGACCATTCATGTATGTACAACCTTAGATATGTATAGATAGATGCCCTTATATTTAGATGGTGGATGCGTCTGCGTACTTGGAGTGGTCGAATGGGGAATCTACCTATACATATCTATGGGTACAACAATGAGCATTATGCTATTGTTTACACGGTCGTCAAGGATACGCAGAGCGAATGTGGTCAGCCGCGCCATCGTTTTCGAAATTCTCCATTTTGGTCGCTTTACACTGGAGTTTTGGAACTAAACCGGGGTATGCAGCGTTTTCGAAAGTCTTGGTTTTCGAGGGTGGAAAACGCACGAGTAGTGTAAACAACAGGCATAACCATAGCAAATGTTATGCATTTAAAAACGAAAACGCACTAGTGTAAACGTAGCCTTAGTTTATTTATTCCATGCTATTAAATGCCTGGAGACGGTAACTTGCATCATAAACTCATAATCATAAGACTTAAAAGGCAGTATTTTAATAGTATTTCAGTAGTATTTTAATATTGGGAATGAACAAACAAACAAAAAAATGAATAATTAAATAAATAAACTTCAAAAAGCAAAAACTTTCCCCTTTCCAAAAGCAGTTTCCCAGATGTGGGTTTATCTTTCAAATTTCATTGGCGTAATGGTTTCCAAAACATCACTACGCCCAAAGCTCCACAGTCGGAAGGTCATGTGTCGACTATTAACCTCTACACAACACACTAAACACCTCAGCGTTCACAGTTAGAGGAGAGTAAATTACGTTCTTGCTGACAGGAAGTCTCAGATCTACTCAGTCTCCGACAGGCTTCGTCTCCTTCCCTACACCATGACTGACTAGAGTCCAAAGGTCTCCTCCTTCAGCTGCTGCTCAGTGTGTGTGTTTACACATCAGCTGTCCTCGTTAATTTTCTACACTTGGAGACAGCGAGTATCACGGTCTGGTGTTTCACGAGAGATGCAGTTCAATTGAAGTCATTCTTGAGAGAGGCTCCAGACTTTTAAAAATTGCTTCTAAAGTAATGAGTTTGATTTAATATTATATACATTTTTATGTAATATTTATGTACAATTGTAAGAATATTTATCTCTGTCCAAAATAGAATAAAAGTAAAATGTTGTGCTGATTATGGTTCCAAAGTTTGTACACCACAAGTCAGCTTTCTACCATCTCCAACATTCACATATGATTGTCAAATGTTGCCTCCTGTTGTCATTTGCATTCAGTTTATTAACCTAATAATACTTATTAATGCATTTAAAATTCTTCTAAAAAATGAATGGAATAAGCAGTGGAAATAGTTGGTAACACTTAAAGCCTGTATAAACCATGTATAATGCTTTATAAGGTATTGAGAATGTATGTTGTAATGAACATTGAACAATGAAAAACATTGGTTTTCGAGGGGTGTATCAACCCAAATAATAAGCCTAAAACAATTATTTAATAATTATTAAGCATAAAACATTATTTTATAACCAACCATTTTACAGAAATAATGTTTAAAGACATTCAGTTAAGTAAATAATAAATAGTTAAGTCAATAAATAAATACATACATGCATACACACACACACACACACACAAGTAATCCTCACCTCCTACTAATAGTTTTTATTGAAATACATTGTATCCTGTCAGATGCTTGCATTCCCTTAAAACCACTACAAAATTACAATTCTATTCAAAGCAATTACAATTACAAAAGCAGACTATGCTAAATATGGCAATAATATTTTGAACAATAATACAGAAGTGATGGTTCCTGGTTCAAATCAAAAAATGATTTGTGTTTTTGTTTTTGTTTTTTAGGCTTGAAAACTCAGTAACAACAATTCACAGACTGAGCAAGTCTTATTCAGATCACTAACTCATGCACAAGTTTTGTGAATCTTTTTTGATTACATAGGCCTATAGCACTTTCCTGACTCCCGCCAATGGCAGCATCATTTTTTTAAATTACAGTCACAAATTTAAGCTAATATAGTTAGGCCAATAAATGCTGCGGAAGAAATAATTGTTTTGAGAAGAAACGCAGGCTGCGGTGGTCCTTCAGGACGACCGTGTTGATTTGCAATATGAGACGAAAAGAGACAAACTCCCACAATCCTGAGGCACAAGCTGCTTTGTGGTGTCCTGGCCTGAGGGTTGGACATCACAGATAATGGCTTCTGCAGTGAGCTGCCTGCTTTAACACCCATTTCTCATTTCCCTTCTTCAGGGCTGAGAATACAGATGGATTTGCTCCTAATGGATCCACACGTGTACACACAGCAACCAGCTCAGCTAGCAAGGGACAAACAACGCAGTCATTTTTCCAGGGGCTTAAGGTCTTCCTATTAATAAGTCATAACCCTTCAAGCAAGCATTTAGTTTGACTTTAAAGAGAACAGACTGCAGAGGAGGACAACCGTTGGCTCATAGCAGCATGATCACAAAACAAAACAAAACAAAAAAAAACCTCTACCAAATATGCACACTATCCTCTTTCTGTTTTAAATGTATGTTTGAATGTGGTACTTTTTCTGCTGAACAAACGAGCGTTGTTTTTCATATCCTGCTCATGACTCATTATATTTTAAAGGAACGTTCCGAGTTCAATGCAAGTTTAAAATAATGAAATATTCCTTGCCTAAATGTGTTTTTTGTTAAAAAAAAGAAAATGTATGCACTTGCAATGAAAGTCCATTTTAAATGTATATAAAGTGTACATTAGGTGTTCATACAGCAATATCTCTTAGTGATGGCCGAAAGTGGGCTTAAGTATCTAAAAATCACATATATGGAATGACACAAGAATATGTGACCACACAAAACAAAATGTTGCATGCATTTTAAAAGTACAGTCACAATACTAAAAATAATGTTTGTGCAATAAAATCACCATTTCAAGTATTATTTCAATCCACCAAACTACAGGAATTACTGCAACACCAAAACTTTATGCAATTAGGACAATAGTCCCAACACTAAAAGTCCGAATTATACAACTTCACAGCTCAAGTAAGATATAACTGTGCACAGAAGAACACCTACAAGCCATACTTGCAAATGCATTACAGTAAATGCAATCTGTGTTTGTTTTTACAAACTGAGGAACTATTATCTGTGGTTATTATCAGTATTTCAAAGAAACTATTCATAGAGCTGTATTTGTATTTAGCTTTGAATATTATTTTAATAAAGGTTGATGCATAAACAAAACCCCTTTTATAGTTATTCCTGAATATACATCATAAAGTGCCATCTAAAATAATTATAAATGACAATAGCAATGATATCACTCTATTTTCAAAGACAGGAGGGAAATACAATACTTGTAATTAACAACTTTTTCTACCCTATGCTTCTAAATGCAAGCGTTCTCCTGAGACCCAAACACAATTACGCATGGCAGAGACTATAAAATCACGCTAAAACTACACTCCGAGTTAACAACCACTCAACAACACCGACACGCACATGCAGAGATCACTGCGCTGCCGACGCTAACAACTTGCGAGCAAGTGTTCAGAGCTATCAGCTGCCATGGTGTGAAGGTGTAAGGAAAACAAAGGGTGGAGAAAAATCATTAGCACCTAAGAGAATCTGCTTTGTACACACAAATTACAGCAGTAATTAGAGACAAAATACCACAAAAGCTTTGGAGGGCCGGGAGAGCATTTCAATCTAATACCAGTGAGGAGGGTTGATTCTCTGCATACAAATGCTCTTTATGTGTGAAGAGACAATCGTACATTCCTTTCTATACGCACTTCAAACACATCACTGTAATTGGGTATTTCTTCAACTGTGTACGTCTCAAGGGTTGAATCTTATGAAAACTAACAGGTTTCCATTATTTTTCCCTTTGTTTTGATACTGTCTTCATTATGGTTTACCTTCATTAGTTGTTGTTTTTTTTTTTGGGCTACTTTTCTCAGACTCTGACTTTCATTTTCAAATGTTAAAATCTTCGGGTCTTTACGATCCCCACCAGAAACTTCTTTGCCTCCTGAGACGAGATGGAACAGGGCACCGTGAATGTTGGGACATCAGTTCTACACGTCCATGATACCTCAGCTACACTCAACTGCTTCCTGGTGCTCGTGTTCTTGATTTCGCAGAGCAGGTACCAGCGATTTTGAATGCTGATGAATAGGGCTGGGTAGACATTGAATATATTAGATTCATGATTCATAGGTTTTCAATTCCAATTAAGAATGATTTTTTTGCAAATTAAGAATGACTCGAGAATATTCACAATGAAATTAGATTTGATTCTATTTACAATTTGATTTTGCATTCTTTGCTGAAGAAATTCACAATTTGTTTGGTTCTTAGCATTTTAAATGAATTGCTTGCCGAAATCAACAAATTACAATTTAAAAAATCCTGTTTCAAGATAGATGCACATGCATCGTTAGGGCCGTTACATAGTCAACGCGAGCAATGTGAGCAAGCAATGCGAGTGACGCGCTCCCTTTCATAGTCTAAACAGTGGATGCAAGCGTCACGGGTGATGCGTGTATGCAATACACCGCTCACGCAACAGGGGGTAGTAGAGTCTGGTGATATTAGTAGAGTCGGATCACATGATATTCAGATCACAATGGCAACTGAAGAGGAGTGCATTATATTGCTGATTTTACATCGGCGGCAACAAATGCAGCGCAGAGATAGGCGGTGGTATGTTATACGTATAAGCTCGGATAATTTTTCCTCTTCGCCCGCCATTGTATTCAAACCTTCTTCTTCTGTAAACATAATATACTTGAATTAATGTACAATACTTGCAATGTCGCCCCCACCGACAACGCATAGTATTGCGTGCATCGGCGCGTCGCATATCAAAAACTAGGACGAGACATTTAGCGATGCATAATGGCGGCCGAGGCATATCAATGCGTAGCCTTGGGGATGCGTATGCGTACCGATGCGTTGACTATGTAACGGCCCTTAGGGTTTGTAACTGATGCATCAGGAAAATTAGTGAATAATTACACCCGAGAATAGGGATGCACAATACTGGACTTTTGCCCATATATGATATGACTATATTATAGCTCATTTTGGCCTGTTTTTCAATTTCGCTTAAAGTATATTTTTATTTATTTTCTGTAGAATAAGCTCACCGCAATGCATTTTGGCATTGGCTTCTCCACCAATGTCACTTTAGGCATATTAGAAAGCCTTTATGTTGAGAGCCTGTCAATGGCGCCTTAAAATGCTGCCTATGGAGACAGGTCAGTAAGATTTGGAACAAAACTACCAATCTCTAGAATTTTGACATAAGCCTTAGGAAAACAAGAGTTTCAATGCTCAAAAATGTGGAAAACATATTTGCTAAACTGTTTGCATAAGGGCAAAAACAACAAACTGTCCTTTTCTCCTACTGTTGGACGCTGTTAGCAGACAAACACAAATTAAACGGTTAAGTGAAAAATGTGTTGTGAGTTTAATTTCTAAGTCCACAAGGCCAAAAGTGTGTACAGTTGCAGAAACACCCAATTACTGAGTCTTTTATCAACAAGGAGGAAAAAAGTGACAGAGCAGGTCGCACGGGAATCTTTTGCTGTCTTCTGGGGGAGAGCGCCGTGGAAATATGGGGATGAGGACTGCAACCACCTAGCTTTATACTGCAACGTGTGTCTCTATCTCTGCTGCGTAAACAGCACGGGTGTTTTATGGCCTTAAATCAATTAGAGACGAGGCAGGCAAGACAAAGTGAATGTGGGGCGGGGGCTCGCTTTGCTTTCCCATGACAATTCGAGCACCGCCAGGCCCTTTGGATAAGGAGGTTACGTCCTGCCTGTGGTGCAGAGTGAGAATATTCATCATGGATTTTATTCCTGGACAGGCCGAGTGAGGAAAGGCAAGGAGAGGAAACGGGACGGGGCACCTACACGCAGGGGAATCTTGCCGCGACACATTCGTCTCTTCCCCAGCGGTGCTCTACTCACACACACACACAGAGTGAATGTATCAGGCCCGCACGCTGGCAGATAGGGAATCAATTTACCTGAATCCCGTCCAGGAGCTTGCTCATGCACCAGAAGCTGTCAGCCTCGATGTTCCGCAACACCTCTTCCTGCAAGCTGGAAACATTGAAATTTTCCACTTCTTCCTCTGCAAAGAGCCAAAAGACAAAAGAAAATAAGAAAGAGACCAAGAAAAAGAATGAGAGTAAAAGAAAAAGAGGGAGAAAAATGAAGGAAGATACAGTAAAAGACAAGAGTATTGAAAGATCCCTTCCATGTATGGACATCTTCAATGAAAGTGATGGCACAGAATTCTACCAGTTTTGGGGGCATGCATAGAGGATGCATTCTTACACTCAAAAACAGTTGTAAAAGATCTTAAAAGACACACGCAAACATGCACAGCAGTGTCACAGAGAAATGTCATTCAGGATAACTGAGCATTACCAAGGGGCATTTACACTAACAGTGATTTGCAGTGCCAAAAACACAATCTTAAACACACAATGCTCAACATAAGATGTAGAGAGAGAAAAAAAAAAGAAAGAAGAAAAAAAACGGCAAAAACAGTGATGTGCACTCGCAAGACATTAGCATTTAAGCATTTTCTTGCACATTCTTTTAAAGTCAATAAATTTGTAACAGGTAAATAAAACAGTAAATAAATAATTACATAAAAAGTGAAAAAGAAACACCAAATTTACAAAAAAAGTAAATAAATGAATAAATAAATAATAGGGTTGCGCGATTCATTGCAATTGTCAGCTGTTTGTGTATCTTCTCAGTGAACTACGGCTCTGTGTAGTAAATGCTGCTCCATCTGAGAGCACGTGAAAATACCACATTTAATAACATGATTTAACTCCAAATTCACTTCTTGTTTAAAATAAATCCTTCTGTGAGATGATCTGGCTTCTTAAACAGAATAATTAAGGCACACAATATTTCATTGTATTCTAAGCAGTGATAAAGGCTATGTCGATTAGCGTTTCATTATAGATATACTTTATTATGATGAAAATTATAATAAGAACTCAGATAAACCATATATTGCCATAGTCGTGTGTTTATTAGTCACGTTGAATCAATGAAGATAAATACATCTTCTGTTTATTCAGCTGCAGCGATTTCCTGGGTTTCTTCTTCGGGGTAGTTTCCACGTAAGAGCACCCTCTGGCCTTCGGATAGAGATTTACTGCTGATCACAGAACCGTGCTTCACTAAAAGATATGCATGACAATCGCAGCTTCTGCCTAATCGTGATTTATTGTTTTTGCAATTTAATTTTGATTAATTGTGCAGTAATAAGTAAACAAATCATGAAAGGCAAGAGCCTTTTAAACAAGTTTACTCATTATTAAACACATTTGTTTATATATATATATATACACACACACACACACACACACACACACACACACACACACACACACACACACTCACACACACACACATACACACACACCCTGGTACATTTAAACAAAAGAAACCTCCAATTACAATTTGATAACCTGTTTGATAGCATGTTTGCCAGGGTCAAAACGACATTTTATGAAAATCATGAACAGGCAAAAATTTACCATATCAAACTCACAAATCAGTTTCTTCACTGAACATCAGAATTATTTTCCTAGAGCAAATGCCAACGCAAGTGTAGATGTATTTAGTAACCACTGTGAACAAGTCAAACCACAGCTCTGACAGGGATAAGTCACAGGTTGAGCAGAGGAACTGTATCACAGAACTACACACACACAGTGCTGCTCCGTCTCCCTGGCAACATGGGTCTAACCTTAAAGAGTACAGCGAGCTCTGGCTGACAGGACCAGTGGGCTGCTGGGAATATTTGCAGTGCTGCAGTTTAGTGAACGGCTGTTCAGCTTCCAGGCCGCCCACTGCATTAGTGCAGTCTAAAACACCACTGGTCGTCTGCGCTCGTCCTAGACGCTCATGACTGTCTGCTGTCTGACAGGTCACAGCAGAGAGGAAGCCACGATGGAGTATGACTCCCGAGGTAGGGCAAGAAAACGTGGAAGTCTGAATGACCTCCAAATGGTGGACAAACTCATTGCACTTTCACATAACAGCCTTCTGCTCAGGAATGAAAGTACTCACGAGGTTTTCAAAATGTGTGTGGGGGGAGGGCTGTAATAAGGCAGTGTTAATCTCTCCAGTTGTGAGAGTCCCTTAACAGCGCTTTTACTCATCACAAAACAAGGACACACAAAGAGGAGCAGATGAAAAGAAGAATGCATAAAACAAGCCAACAGCTCCTCCTGTGGTCAGCAGTGGAGTTGCAAGTAAATTACTTGTTTATGAATGCCATTGCTGTAAATAACATTAACCCTTTAAAGCCTGACATATTAAATGACAGTCATTTTTTTTGTTTTGTTTTTGTTTTTAAGTTAATTGACAGAGGCTTTTATGGCTCATACACTATTATATAGTGAGAATATGAAGCTGATTGAGAAAAAAATATAAGGAAAAAAAACACTGCATTTTAATCAGAGGCCCAAACAGCTGCTAATATTTTTATTATTTTATTGTTACTTTTAAAATGTTGCTATCATTGTAAATGTTATTGGTATGTTTACTTAATCACTAAAGAATTCACAGCAAAAAGACACAGAAGACAGAGTACAACAACCTGAAGGGAGATGTTTTTAAATTATACTAGAAGGCCACTTAATCAATTTAAAGTATAAAATATCAATCAGATGACAGAACAAATGTAGTGTAGATGGTGTTTTCTGCAAATTTTGTGTCATGTTTATAGTTTAGAGGCCTTATAAATTTGCATATCAATTATGATACAGTAGGTTTCATAAAATAAACAAATAAATGTTTAAGAAAATGTCTTTAAAAAAATATAGTTGTTATTGTTTGTTTATTTCTGTCAAAGATTAATGGAACATGTCCACAGTTCACATGAAATAATCTGTGGTTAATACTGTGACACCTGTGTGAACTAATGACTAAAACAAAACCAAAGCAAGTAGCATCTGCAAACAAATGATCCTTTATCAGAACTAACTTCTATTTTCAACTGAATACAATGACATTAATATTTTAAAGTGTATCTAAATATATTTTTGGAACAATCATCCTTAAGTTCACAATAAACAAGCATTCCTACAATAGATACCCCAAGACAAATATCTCCTTGGTTTATATTTATTTTCACATTTTCCAGGGGTGACTCAATGAAGCCTGACACTGTTAAATGAACTGAATAGCATGTATTATTGATGTGAGAATAAGAAGGTTCACACACATGCATGCGCGCATACATAAATTCACAAAAACAGAAGGTGTGTGACTCCGTGACCCTGTGAAGTCTCCATCGCACCATCTGTCTGAAGGCATAGCAAAGGAAAAGAGCAGATGTCGACAACACACCAACTGTACTACCTACTGCAAAAAAATATTTCCCAACGCTCTCCAATGACATATTGCCAATTTACACAAGACACAGACAGGTTAAAATGCTGCTTTAATCAGTTGAACACTTGTAATTCATAATTTATCATTTATCCCATTTATAATTTATCGTAATTTGATCATTAAGGAATTCAGTAAAATATAATAAAAACTAGCATGGCTAAATATCACAATTCAATTACTATTTTAAAATGTAATATATTTTAAATTAAAATGCATTGAATGTCTGTGATAGCAAGGCTACTCCAGTCTTCAGTGTCACATTATTCTTCAGAAATCATTCTAATACACTAATTTGGTTTTATATATATAAAATTATGAGTGTTTACACTGATTACTATTCTTATTTAAAAAAATAAATAAATAAATAAATAAAAAAATCCCCCCGGGATTCTTCAATGACTAGAAATGTGAAATATAACAGCATGTATTTATTGTTTGTTTGTTTGTATTTTTTTTCTTTGCAATTGTGTAAAAGCCTGTCAATGTTAATGCCTCCCTGCTGAATAAAAGTAGTAATTTCTATTCTAATCTTTCTGACCCCAAACTTTTGAACAGTAATATATTCTGAGTTTGCAAAATTGATTTTGCGGTTAAAGAATCTGTGAGTACTGATTGATAACTTGAGGGTACAGTTAATAGACCAATGAGTACTATAAAAAATTGGATTTACAACCTTCTCTTCTCATATTATATAATCAATAGACAATCATAGTCTTTTTAATTCAGCGCATTTATTCAGGTTATGTTTTTTAATGATTTATTAATGTCACAGGACTGAAGGTCTGACCCATGTTAGGAATGCAGTAACAGTGGTTACTGTGTTTATTATGTTTTCTACACAATAAAAACGTAAACTTGTATTGGAATTTATTATCCGATTACACAATATATGATGGAATAAATCAAGCTATATTTTCAGTTTGAGTTTTGTTCTTTCATTTTATCCTGAGCTTATGCTTTTTGACTCATGCTAGCAGCATGGAATATATTAAGACCAACTATGCCCAAGGTCATGAAGGTCAATAATGCTCCACATGTGTCCACTAACACATCTCCATATTTTGTTCCAGTTGGTTGAGGCCCGAGTTCCAGTGGGGTACTAAAAAAAACTTAGCCTTGAAGGGAAAATACTGCCTATGTTTGCTGTAACAGACTTTTGGAGGGGTTCTTTAGGGTTATGAGAAGCAAGCGAACATGTCAAAAGAACAGAAGTATCTTTAAGTCTCTCAGAAGTATGAAACAGCCAACCAGATGAGAAGAAATCATCATGGGTGACGTGTGAAATAGAGAAAATAGTTTGTCAAATATAATGATTTTTTTTTCTAAATGCATGCATTAACTTGGTATGTTAAATCTGCATCGTGGCTGTCGGTGAGAGTAAGAACTCTGATCTGCGGTGGCCAAGAAGTGCAAAACAGATTCTGAAAACAAAATAACAAATTACAAATGCAAATGCAAATCTAAAAAACAAAATAACAAGTCAGAAAACACAACGACAAATCAGACAAACCGGAAGAGGTAGGTATAGTTTGAGACAGTGCCATTGGTTTGGGATTACTCACCGCTGACAGGACGAGACATCTGTCAATCAACATATACAGAAAGTACCAGCTTAAGAACAGCAGAATCGTGGTAGAAAGTTCGGAGATGGTCTTGAAGTAGCTCATTTTTAATGTATTGTATGAATTGCACTTACTATGGAATAAAACAGACGGAGTGTCTATTTACACTTTGTGAAAATAATCGGTCTTATTGGCAGTAACTCTGCTCTCCAACGTGTGTGAATACTTTGATAGCGGCTGATATTATTCACCTCCAGTGGCACAGGTGGTTAAGCATGTGCCCTTGGCTTTTTGACGCGATTGACCTGGGTTCGATCCCACCTTTTGCCGAACTTTTTTTTCTCCCTTTTCAAATCATTTCATCATTTATTCATTTTTATTATTTTCCTTAGTTTTATAGTGCTTTTTATCATTGTTTAATCTTATAATTGTATTGTTTCAAGAGATATTTCTCTTAATGAGTTAGAAATAAAATAATATCTCCATTTCAAAGTTTTTAATTCAGCCATTCAGGTTGGCAGAAAACTTCCAGTTATTACGGTTTTGTTAAATGATCTTGGGTATCAGACAAAACTAGTTTTAGGTACAAAAAATAAAAAAATAGATTCAGTATTTCTGACAAAGAGATTTGATCTAACTTTTTTTTAATAGTCGTCAGGATGTTGACACAATCTAACAATAGAAATCAATGAGAAATGGAGTAAGCTAAATCCTACCTGTGGCAAAACTGACTTAGATTTAACCAAAATAAGTTGTACGTTTCTGTAATATGACCCCTGGTACTCACTGTGCATATTAGTCTTTCTACTGGATCAAGTTCCCCAAACCCTGATGGATAAACTGATGATACTGTTATTGAGTACTTTTAAGAACATGATTACCAAATCCCAGTATGACGATTGAAAAAAAATTAAAACAGAGTATAGTTTCTGAATTTGTGAGTTCCGAGGGAATATTGAGGGGCTGTTCACAAATCCATGACGCTCTGGGTTAAAACCTCTTGAGTTACAGCTCATTCCTCCACCAATATCATGAACACAAACATGAATAGACACAGAACTGTCAAACCGAGGTATCCACAAAGAGGATGTAAGCACAACAAATCCCTTCAACTGGAGCTAGGCTCTTTGGCCTCTGCCATCACTTCCTGTTGGCCCGTATCATCTTCCTGCATGCAAAGGTGAAGGGTAGATTCCCCGTGGCACTCTGAAGCATCCAACTGCAAGGAACTGAAATCATTACTGACGTTTGACTCTACACATCCCTTTAGCGCCATATGCCCTCTTTTTGCAGGCCAATGCAGACGGTCAACATCAGGTTAAAGGACACAGCAAAATTTCACCAGCCTTTTAAACCCTCGCCCAAGACAGCCCGGAGGAGACTTTCCCACCCACAGGAAGTCACTGCCACATCGCTGTCTGGTGGATTATACAATTTGACCCTTAGGGTGTCCTAAGACTTTAACCTGGTACTGCCCACTACTGCTCCCCGTGTTGGTTAATGAGCATCGAACAGAATCCACAGACGTGTAACTGAAGGCAAGGTTAATTAACATGGAACTTAACTCGGCAAACATGCCATTTCAACACAGTAAAATAACGATCGTTGGGTTGGTAATTACTGAAGTTGTACTGAAAGACGAGGTGCAGATCCATCTGTGATTTATGGATGTCATCATCTAGTTGTAATGAAGAAAAAGTCGGCACAGATGAAGAACAATCTGCAATGAGAACAGATGAACGACTTTCGCTGGCAGCTCCTAGAGGCAGTTGGAGGAAGGGCCCAAACCAACTCTATTACACTGTGTTCCAGAATAACGTTCAAACATCAACACAGCCTTTTCCCGTGCCAAATATGCCCTCAGTGGCTTAATTAGGTAAGTAAATATTATATTTTTTCATTTAAGTGTTCAGTCGAAGAAATTTACTCAGAGACATTTGATTTAGGTTGCAAAATGGATACTGAATGACTTACAATAAGACAATGTGAGTGGTGCTTGCATGTGGAGAACAAACTGTCACAACACTAGGGCATTATGGGTGGTTGCCAGGGCTTTGCTAATTGGTTGCTAAGGTGTTCCAGGTGGATTCTTAATGGCAACGTCAAAAAAAGAACAAGACGCAATTAAATTTTGGACTGTAGAAATTAGGCTAAGGTGCTTTTATTTAAGTGTATAGGTCCTTGCACACCGAGTCTGAAATGTTCATACGTATACGTATTTTTTTCCCTCTGTATTCATCATCTTTTCCTTTCAAAATGCTTGTTATGGATGTGAAAACACAGAAAATCGAAACTGGTCTGAATTTTTTAAATGATGGACAAAAGTTTCGGAGGCATTGTGTAAACGTGTTTGACACAATGCAAGGTCGTATTTATTTTTTTAAACGTGCGAAAACTTCGGACGAGAATTTTGGACTCAGTGTGCAAAGATGTGCAGTGTGCAGTTTTCGACCAATCAATTCAGACAAACAGGGACACATTTAAAAATTGGGGTTAGGGATTCGCGAAATTATAAACAACATTAACAGAGATGTTAAGCTTGGTGATTTTTTTTGACTCAAACGCTTGTGAAAAAGAAAAGAAAAACATTATGTCTGAAGGTTCATGTGACACTCAGGAATAAATTGCATGTTAAAACATTAAAATAAAAATAGATTTTTTTTTTTTTAATTGTAATAATATTTCATATCTTATTTTACATTTTTAATGAACCTTTTTTAATGTCTATTTTATATGAATGCAGCTTTGGTGCACATAAGAGACTTCTTTCAAATACATAAAAAAAAATATTATAATAATTGAACGGTAGTGTAAGTAAAGACAAAATGCTTTGGGGAGTAAAAACGTAACTAATACAAATCAATACAAAGTGTCTTGATCCGCAACAGACTCTTGTAGAAAGGTTTTAGCTCTTGAGTGGATTATGGCCCATGGATCCAGTTATGACTACTTTAAAATATACTGCACAACTGCAGTAGACTTGTGGGACTCAAATCTGCTCATCAGAGGCATAAACGGCTCCTTGAACATGTAACCATAGCAATTGTTGTGACTTCAGAAATGTTACAACATTTTTTATTGTTGCTTATTGTATACGAGTAGGAGTGAGTTATGCAGATTGGTCCAATAAACCTCAATGTCTGAAATAGCTTGATGTGAGAGTGTGGACTGGAGATGAAATAAACGATAAACATCACAACTCCATTCACTTCCACTACAGCATTAGCATTGAATGTAAGAGAGAAAAAAAAAAAGAAAAAAATAAAAGAGCTAAACTTCCCTGAGTGTGAAATATTATGCAAGATTAGCCTATTAAAGAATTCATTTGCTTTTATTGGAAGCATAAGGGGAATCATTACATGTGCTGTAATGGGAAACTCATGAGGCATTAAGAGAGCATGACCAGACAATAAAGCCACACTTGCAGTTCTTGTAAATTGATGCCAAAAAAATAAATAAATTGATAAAAATTTTGAAAGGGAGCAAATACATTTTCACGGGTGACCAAGTGACATTCCCATAGAATACTCCAAGAAATGATTTTGTTAATTGTTATAAACTACACCAAGTCTAGCACGACACGATTCACAGATGTAAATGAACAAGAAGTGATTTCTCAGAGCGAGGATCTGCACAGAAATTCAATTTATAGCTTTTTATAGCCAAGTAATTAAACTAGATCCAAAAATATTCAATAACTGTGATTAGTCAGAGAAAACGAATGGCTTTATGACAGGGCAATTTTTCCAGATCATTTTTGGCATTTTACACTCAGAGATGAAAAAAAAAAAATGAATGTGCAGCTCACAAAGCGAGACATAGCTCAGCTTATGGATGAAGACATAAGAAAATGAATCGTTTAAGTTAATGTTATTTAATTACATTACTTATTAACATTGCAATATTTGTTAATGTTATGTGACGTTATTTGACAACACTGTTGCATTATCCCATGACAAATTAAAGCAAAAATGTTAAAGGTTAAAAAGAAAGTTGGACATTATTTACGATACAATCAAACTGCTGGTAACCTTTACTCGTCCACAGTTCAGGAAAGTCTCGAAGGGAACTCAACCAAAAAAAAGGGAAATGAGGGAAAATACCTGCCACTAGACATCTCAGGTATCCCAAGGCAGTCACTTAACAACTCGTTAAAGCAAATGAGGAAAGTTAAGTTCTTTAAACCAAGAAATCCGAACAAACCGATACTCATTAAGGCCCCAATTGTGGGTCACACACCACTAACTGTTCAAGTCAGCCGTGGAGGCCCATGGCACTTAGTCAATGAACAGCTCACAAAGCCCTGCCAGAAGATGGACTCAAAGCAGGAGTCAGCAGTTACTGAGTTAGGGGACCTAATGGGCATGATGTAAAAGACATTGGCTATTTGGAATCTTATGTGATCCATGGTGCCTCCAGGGTGATTATATGTACAACATTCAACAGGAATGCTCAGGGTGATGGAATTGTATCCTCTACAGAGCAGAATGCTGTTGTGGAGGAAATCTTCTAGCATGACTCTTCTTGGATGGGCTAATTGCTCATGCTAAGTAGCCAAGCAATGATCCCTTCCAGCAGAAAAACAATTGAAACTATAGTGTCGATTGAAGGAATCATTCTGTGTGTCTCCCTACACAAATTATGGAGAGTTTTGAAGATACGCTTAGAACCTCTGAAAGGTTTACGTGATGTCAAAGTCCTAGGGTTTCTAGGTCGCTCAATCTTTGGTGCAATGAAGAACATCTTCCAGGTTGAAGTAAAACCCAAAACTGGCTCTTGCTCATCTTCGGCTAACAGCTTAGATCTTCTCTTTTCATTATTTATTCCTTCAACCAGCACTGATGGTGTTGCCCACAATAATAGTTCACCCAATCCAGTGGAACTTTACCAGTAGCGCCACTGATCCACATCTGCCCTCCAGAACATTACTTCAGGAGAATCTATATATGAAGACGATGCAAATTACACTATCTTCTTCCTGAATCAATAGTGTGCCACACTATTGCACTTACCATTTCATCACACACTCATTACTTTCAATTATAAAACTTTATAGCAGTCTAATGGGAAAACAGATCCGAACGGAAAGAAGAGGAGAAGAACAGAGTGGCCAAAGAACAAAACCTTCCGAGACAAAGCGGCTGCCTGATTAGATGGAGACTTCCATGAAGAACGGCACTGTAGATTAAAAGTATTGATAGAATAGACATATGTAGCTTAACGAGCTATGCAAATGAAGCCAAATGATTAAAAGAGTAATGAATGGAGATATTGGATGGGTCTGATGGTTCTGAAGCATTTATTCATACAGAGAACTATAAGCCAAGGCAAATGAAAATGACTTTAAACCTAAAAATGTCTGATGTATATTGCAGAGGAAAATTGATTTCTACACAATCTCCGGAAGTGAAAAGTCCTTTTAACGGATGTTTAATCAGTCCACCAGGAAACCGAGTCATGTTTCTACTTTGACTCATGCAATTAACGCTTCTGAGGAAGAACTACTTGCTTTTGAACAGACAAAATGTTCTGCTAACTTTCTGTGTGTTGTACGTAAACAGCTTTGATGCATTCTTTTATTGCAGGTAGGCCTGTTCAATAATCAATACATTGACTTATCGCACAATATATCTATATGACCTCAATAATTGTTGGTGATGCAATAAAACGCCCATTATATTTAAATAAAAAAACACTATTAAAAACACAATAACATAAAAAAAAAAGCTTTCCACTTGCGCCTGCGTCTTTTGCAGTTTCTCGTACATAACGTGGTGTAGTCATGATGTGCTAGTTCAAATTTTAAAATTGCCTCTACAAAAAAAAAAGTTTCATCTGCAGATATGGCCTTGTTTAGGGATGTGTGCCTTTGTGCATACTTGACTGCTAAGTAGGGATTGTGTTTTTCAACAATAGCTTGCACCCTTAATTTACAGAGAAAAGTAGTCAGGGAAAAATTTGTCTTAAAATTTACATTTATGCATTAAAGCAGACGCTTTTATCCAAAGCGACTTACAGTGCATTCAGGCTAATCAATATATATATTTTTTTTAATCAGTATGTGTGTTCCCTGGGAACTGAACCCAGGACCTTTTGTGCTGCTAACGCAATGCTCTACCACTGAGCCCCAGGAACACTAAAATGCCACTAAATGGTCTTAAAATGACAATAATATCGCTTATCGCATTTTTTTATGGGGCAATATATATCGCACAACAAAAAGTTGTTATCATGACAGGCCTAATTGCAGGTATCATAGGCTTAAAGGGGACATTGGATGCAACAGTGTATGGACACAGCCACCCAAAATGATAAAAATGCATTCACTCCTTTTTTAATCCCCAAAAAACCTAAAATGATAAAAATGCATTCACTCCTTTTTTACTCCCCAAAAAAGCTATAGTCTCAATTATTAAGCTGTTTCTACTGCTGACCGACTGTCCCATTAGCTCCTCAGTTGATTTTTTTTTATTTAAGAAGGTAATGTGCCACCAAATACATAAAAAAACAGGGACGGGGTGAGCAGTACCTGATTATCATTTAAAGAGCCATGCACTGAAATGGCTCACTGTGAACAGAGCTGTTTTTGACAAGGTAAAAAGGGTGTCATTTTACACAATCATAGAGGAATTTTAACCAGAACATTTTGCTGACCTTTAATGCAGACCTTAAAGAATCATACTAACTTGTGGAAAATAGGCATGCGGTGTCCCCTTTAAAGTAGTTCACCTAAAAATGAAAATGTGTCATCATTCAAGCTTAAGGTTTTTTTTTTTTTTTTTTTTTTTTTTTCATCCACTAGAAGCTGACCAACATATTGTTTTTAAAGATTAAATTGCACAGAGAGTTGCCAGTTAACAGTAAAAATCATCAAACTGCATGTCAGCCGAAAGGTTAGAGGATAACATTAGATGTTTAATGCTTGAGTTACAGCATGTTAAGGATTTGTTGTGAAGTAGACTAAGCTTTTTAATGAATCATAATTTCACTGTTATTATCAACCATGTTACTGTAAAAAATTCTAACCTGGCTTTTGCTTTTGATCATCCGATAGCTTGCTTTATAGACCAAAGCAAGCAATGCACAAATGCATGACACCTGCAAAGGAACAGCTCATTTTCTATTTTTGAACTTTCTCAGTTATTTCTGTAAAGTAACAAAACATGAGTTAATTTAGTACATCACTAAATACATTTATGAAGTGATGCAAAGGAAACATAAAAGCAAGGTAAAATGTACACAAAAAAGGGTGGATGGTATAACATTTTAACATTATGAATGTTAAAGCACACTCACGTTATATTTGCGTATATGTTACCTTACTTCTATGCTTGAAGCATAGCTAATTATGCCACAAACGATAGGAAGCACTCGAAAAGTTATATGTGGATTTTTTGCTGACATCCTTGGGTGCTTTATTAACCATTAAAGTCACAATGTCCTGCCATTACAATGAATTCACCCAACCGGATATTCATTAAATTTATTAAACCTAAAAACTGCTTTGCATTGTAAGATTTTTTTTTTTCTTTTCTTTTTTTAGAACAAATTGTTTTTTTGTTTTTTGGCCAGAAGAATCATGAATATGGGTCAGACTTGATGCTGTTGGCTCTGTAAAACTACTCAAGCAATCAAAATTTGCAAAAAAAGAAAACTTTCAGGCGTGTTGCTTACTGTACAATAGTTTGACTACCATGAGGAGGGTTCCCCTGCAGTCTTGCTACTAACACAAATCAATAGGATTGAATTTAACTTCAATTTGCTTTTTCTTCCATCGGGCCTTGGCCCTCAAAGTACAAGAACTCACTGAGCAGATTAGAAATTTCATTTGTTTGGAGCAAATTGTATTCAAATATATTTTGAAGGCTCTCAGAACAAGGGCAGAAAAGCCCAATGAAGATTTTCCCTGTCTCCTCTTGCATTTATTTACAAGCGTAATGAAAATGATTGTTTAATAATGCAATGCCCTAACAGCAATGTACCCACAGCCAAAGCACTAACTGGCCCCTAATTTAGCCCTGTCATCATACATTTTTTAAAAGCAGGAATCAAAAACAATCCATGGCTTAAAGAAATAACATGATTCTGCTAAAAGGAATTTTTGGGTGCATTTCATTCTGGGCTACACCATCTAAATGAAGGATTATTCTCTGATCCAGAGTATTTTAGACCAGCAATGTTGGGTGAAACTAATTAAAAGTAGCTGTGAACTTCATAGTTCATTGAAACCTGTAAGACTTTCTCTACTAACTACTTTTCTAAATGGTTTATAACAGTTCCACCTCAGCTTTCCTTGGCACAAAAACAGTGATTTATAAACAAATCATGTTTTTAGTCGGTTCTAATGAATCTTTGGATACAATTAGTTTTGTTCTGTTTGATGGTAATCTTCCCCTCCTGTAAGTTGTTAACCGCTAAGACAGGATCAAGTCAAACTTGAACTAAAATTCACAGAAAAGTCTGACTCAAAAGACTTGTTCACACATCAGTCACAATTATGACTCCCATTAACGCATCAATGTGAGTTAGGGAGATGTCAAGCTTCTCAGTGGATAAAGGACTAGAATTCTGGTCTGTTTCTCATGAAGGTTCTTTATGATTCAGAAGATATGGGGTATAGTGCACAAGTCATAGACCGATTTTAAGACTTTTTTTTTAAGCTTAAAAGCTTTGTTTACGGTTTACTGTAACTGAACACCATTCAAAAGATCTCTTTTGAGTTCCACAAACGGTGTGGAATAGCATGAGGTTAATAATGGCAGAATTTTATCATATTTGATTTTATCCAAATTTGTTTGTTGATTCTTTTGTTGTGACTGTATATTTATCGGTATTTCTCATTATTAAAGTTACTTTTAATGTGCTTTTGAATAGTATTTAGTTTTGTTGTGTGTTTTTGTGTGGTCGTTGATGGATATGGGTCTCTCGTCAGAGTGAAGCTGTGATGTTTTGCTACTGCTTGCCCTCAGCAGTCAGCACTTGGCCCATATAGCACACTTTGAATGAGTATCTGTCACACATGGCACCATGCCTTATTGCGCCGGGTGGAGTTGTGGGAAATAAATTGCTGAGAAAGTTGGTACAGGTACATTTTCCACCAAACTTTCCTCCACACACACCGAAGAGAGAGAGTTCTCCCAAACATCTTTATCATAAGAGAACAGGGGCCTTCTTAAGGCATTGTCGTCATCTTATGACAAATACACAGTGTATAGAAAACACAGAGGCATACAAAACAGAAATAAAGTACGCCTTTCAGAGAAGGAACAATTAAGCATCTCATTTCACCATGAGAACAGCAAGAAACAGTGCTGGGAGAAAACAAGAAAACAAGAACGGAAATAACAAACATACTCAATGCAAGAAAGTTAAGATTGATTAATTATATGATTACATATGGATTACTCATTGCTCAAGCTTCAGATACACATTCTCAAATTTAAACATCACTGCATTAACAAAAGCGTACAATATAATTCAGAAAGGAGCGTTCACGCTGACAGCAATTTGGTGTGACAAAGCACCCAGAAGTCACTCATTCTCAAGGGAGTGTGTGATTTGCGGCGACATGAGCAACTGCATTGGTTGGCAATGCAACAAAGTTGGGCAGAAATGTATGCTAATCAGCACTGATGCGACATAACCATTTTCTTTCAGGTCAACCACTGTCACGCAAAGCATTTGTGTATTTGTGTAGAGTAGTTTTCAGGCCTGAAGGACAAATTGGTCGGAACTTGTAAAAACAAAGTGGAGGCTTTGATTCTTCACGATCAGACAAGGTCAAATGACCCAGGAAAATGTGTCCCCATGGATGCCAACAACTGCAGAGCCTGGAGAAAAGACCCCCATCCTCCATCCATTGAGGGCATCAATTGAGCCGCCCTTGTTCATTGCATGGTTCAGGTTATTACTGTCTCATAAGTCCATTGGAAGGGTCCCTCTGGGCCCTTCAAAATCATTAGTCTGGACATCCCGTTTAGTCTACTGGAAATCAAGCACTTTAAGGTGTAAAGGTCAAGAAAATGAAAGACATTGGGAACAATCACAACGATTGAATCTCACAAAGAAAAGGAAGATCCTTTGAAAGGTTTAAAGGGGCAGGTTATGACAAATTTTATGAAATTGTGATTGAGAATTGATATTAAAATTCATGCCAATGGGCATAAAACACCCACGCTGGCTTAACACCAAAAGTGAAGAACAGAAAACTAGTGAGTTTACACAGCTGTGCTGTTTTTGGAGTTTGCCCTATACATAACTATATATCTCATATTGTAAAAGGTTTATTGACTTACCGATATATTCAAAAACATAAACAACGAAGAAGGGTGTGACAAGGTCATTGATGCCTTGAACGTAACCACTGGCTGGATGTCGTATCGCCCAGATGAACAGAATCCGCTCAAAGATCTAGTAAAAAGCAGCAAAATAAGAAGATATCAGAATATATGTTTAGCATTTGTAAGTAGCAGATATTGATATATAATGATTCATGCAATACAACACGAAAACTGTTAGTAGTAGAATTTGAGCATACAAGGTCACTCAAACGGTTTTAATTAGAGACACAGTGGGATCAGCCACCCCCAGCCAGCAATCAATTAAGAAAATCAATTAAGCCTTCTGAGCTTTTTAATCATTAACATCACAACATTCAATAGCACAGATAGCAAGGTGAGAAATTAAAAGAAGCTGTGTGCATATTTATTTTTAGATGGGGCTCTCTCTTTATTTGTGGTTTGCCAGGTTGGATGTGTTCCTGGATTTTTATGATTGTGGGTTCTGGCACAACACTGCAATTGAACAATCAGATTTTAGGGTTAGGATTAAGTTTGCTGCCTCATTTTTTTTAGTTTGAAAACTCCGGGGTTGCATTTCAGTGCAAACGGAGCAAAATGGAGACTTTTGACAATGATGGCGTGGCTGCACACATTCGCTCTGCGTATCCTTGACGACCGTGTAAACATTAACATCATGGTCACTGTTGTACCCATAGATGTGTATGCACCTTTTTCGTCAACGCGGAAATAAGCCTATAGGTGAGACTTCCAGTTCATTAGCCGCTATAGTTAAATAATGAGGAGAATAACAACGTGCAGTAAATGGTAAAACTGTTTGCACTACAAACCAGTGTGTTTATAATTAAAATAATACATTAAAATAATACAATAAGACACACCAACTTTCAATATCAAGCAGCAAAACGAACTGTTTTGTTCAGCTAAAAATAGCTGGATGCAGATGAGACTGGAAGCCAAACCCATAGAATTTACAAATGGCCGCACCCATTTTTATTACAAGAAAAAGGTGGCTAGGTAGATTCCCCATTCGACCACTCCAAGCAGTTAGACGCATACGTCATCTAAATAATAGGTAATCTACCTAAACATATCTATGCTTGTACCTGCATGAATGGTCATGTGACATGCATTTTAGGTTGTGTAGTGTAGACTGAGATTGTTTCTGAAACGCAGTGAAAACTCAATTGTAGACAAGGATCGTTTTCTTTAAAACGCTATTTTAAAACGAAAACGCACTAGTGTAAACGGGGCCTAGGACTGCGCATGTGCACTAGCTGATCTGGCTTAAAATTTGCTTTTTTAAATGCTATTCGAGCAAAATAAACAACATTTATGATACAGTTGTCAGATTTCATTGGTGATTTTAAATATGAAATTTAATTGTAAGCTTGGCGAACAGTTTTAGAGAATTTGATGTTTCATCAGTCAAAGAGATAGGAGCTGCACTTGCATGCCCGAAAAGGCGTTTCAAAGATGCCGCCGAGTAACATAACCTGCCTTAAAGGGACTTTGGTTTAGTTTAGACCTAGGGATAAGCTTAAGCCCAAAGAATATTTTAGTTTTAAAGTAGGAGCTTCCCATGCGCATTTCAGGGCTTTAGAAATGAGGTTAGGCATTCAATAGTCTAATCAACTGTTTTAGGGTCAGTAATTATGGTAGATACTAAATAGATATGCTTGATTTAATCAAAAATTTGCCATGTCATCTAAGACAAATGTACTTTAACTTAAATGTCTCGTTTATTAGATAAAAAGTATATATTTTAGTTGATAAGAAAGTGCAACATTAAACCTCATATTCACACATTTTATCTATTTTATATTAAGAAAGCATTATAAAATATTAAACAAACAGTTTCAATATTTTACAAAAACAATATTTAACAAGAACATAATATTTTGTTATGGAAAGAGCACATTCACAACATGACACACACTAGCATTTTTTTCCCTCAGATTTTCTTCAAAAACTTTGTGCAGTCTTAATGCATATGTTGTTCTGTACTGTCATTTTTGTCAACATCATGTTTCATTTTAAATTGTTTTACTATTGTCACGATGCACATTCTGTCTATTTGACGACAAATTAAAAAAAAAAGTTCAACATCAATAATTTGACCAAAATATGTGATCCAGGAACATGTCCTACTTGGCAAAATCAAATACATTCTTTAAATACATTTATGAATATAGATGTAGTGTTGTGTCTGAGTTTGGAGAAACTTCAGTTCTTTAACTACAGATGTTGTTTTTAAGTTGAATGTTTTGACAGTAAAAACCAAGAACTTTTGTGGGACTTTTGCATTCCTTTTTTGGAAACATCACCTTAATTTAAAGTGATGGTGACTTTTTTTGTTGTTGTTTTGTTTTGATTTTTTGTCTCACCTTGCTGTCAGCTCAATGGAAAGCAGCATGAAGTTTAACTTAAATCAAGAGGGAAAAGGGAAGACTTTCTCTTCTCTTATCTCTGCCTCATGCAACTGACATCTCCTGTGCTCGTTTCAGGGCATAATGTATCTGTCATTCCCAAATAAACTCATCTCGCACGTTGAGCCCTAAACAATAAATGTGTACAAGGCAGCTCACGCTCTTTTTTTTTTTTTTTTTCGGATGCTGTCGATCAAATGGTGTGCCTTTCTCACCTGCGTTCTTTTCTATGATCAAAGCTCCATTTATCAAAGACTTTAGACTGGTAATGTGAGTTTCCCCACATAGCTGACATCTCCTGCCTCTTTTCTCCCTCATACCCTCCCATCTCCTTGAGGTAGGCATGGCAAGATCTTGCTCTCCTCCAGAAGCCCATTACATAGTGGAAATTAGACACTAAACCAGGCAGCAGAAATCAATGAGCGAGCTGGAGTGCATTGAAGCGCCTGAAGCGAATACATTATCCATTTATTTGGTTAGGAGACATCCACAGTGGAGGCCTTGTCCATACTTTTACTTAACACTGCATGCTTTTTGATAGTCCTTTTTAAATGCAGAATAATTTTTTGAAAGGCAGCGTGGGGATAGGAGGAGGAGGAATCTTGCTCAGGGCCACAATGCATCAACATACTATGTCCAGCAAGCCCATAACACTAAATTTAATGATTTGAATATGCAATTCAAGGCCACGTTGGGTCTGGTAATGCACGCCAACAAGAAAAAGTAAAAGTTAAAAAAAAAAGGTACACCATAAGGCAGTCTGGAATGATATTTCTTCTATTTTTTATTATTTTATTTTATTTTTTATTTGTTTTGTTCTGTTAGTGCATGCCTCAATGGCACATGCGTCATTACAAGACATTTTTTGCATGCTTTCATGTGATGTAAATGCAGCAATAGTATTTCAAAACCAGCTGACTCAATGTAAATGAACTCAGTTTAAAGGATTAGTTCTTAAAAAAAGTCATTATTTACTCATCTGTTATTTCAAAACTGCATGACGCATTTTCTTCCAAACAATACAGAAGAAAATCTTTTAAAGAACTTGGGTAAATATGCTTAAGACAACAAATACTAACTTTTTAGGTTAGACTTGATTTTGGTCTAGTCTTTCACACATGTTATGTATAGATTACTTTTATGACATTTCTATGATGAAGTTGGATCCTTTATGAATCCTTAAAGCTTTATTCACCAATCATTTTGAAAGCCTGGAAAACACTAGTCAGAATTCCTCCTCTTGTGTTACATGGAGGAAATGCAATCTTATGGGTTTGAAACGACAAAGGCATGTTCGTTCTGAGATGAACGGTTTCTTTAAGGTGCTTTCTAGTGGCTGGGTGTGAGTTTGTAAGGATGAACGAGTCAAGCCGAGTAAAATGGGTGGTGCAAACGTCTCACCTCTTGCACAGAAGCTTGTTGAAAGAGAGGTATAAGAGGATTAGTTCTCGGTATGTCAATGTGAATCTGCAGGAAAGAGACACAAAAAGAGGAGCACAAGCAGGTTAGGACAGAACGGACTAGCAAGAAAGCTCGGCGAGAAACAAGCCTGACCATTTGAGGCTGCGCCTGAGAAGAAACTCACTGAATTCTACTTCCTGTTCTGGTATTCTATTTCCTGTGTACCTTAACACACGCTTTTCGACAATACATTTTGGGCTCGAGACTCTGGCTGACCAGACAGAGAGTTTGACAGACAGACAGATAGATGGATGATGATCGAGTGACATGCTTTTGTGTGGCTGGTGGAGAATAGCATGTAACGTGACTCTGGGCGGTCCATCTGTCCTTACCTCAGTTACCTTGGGCTGCAGAACTAAACTTTCTGGACTCATCCGGGGAATATCTATGTGAATCTGATGGTTCAGAAAACACACACACACATACATACACATATATATACAAAATGTGGATGTCAAGAACATGAAGAGTTATGGAACAGAGAAGACAAACACACACAAATACTCATATACATTTTCATTACTAGGAGAAGCTTTAAAATCCACCATTCATGAATATTATTTAATCTGCAGGAGTGATTAATAATATAAAGCTCTTCATTTGTAATGAATTTTGAGGGCTGCAACTAACGATTATTTTGATAATTGATTAAACTAACGAATGATTACTCAACTAATCGTCGATTATTTCACTGATTAACTAGCAGAGTTTGATTATTCAGCTTTTGCAATTAGTTAAAATATTGAGTTATGCATATTCTAATAAAGCAAATAAAGCAAATCACTTCAGTTTTTGAAAATCATATTATGTAATTACAATTATTACACAATTAATTTATGCAAATAATATATTTGGCACACAAAAGACCATTCACCATTTAATTAGCTATATGAAAAAAAAAAAAGTAACTGAATGACACATCATTCTGCCTAACATCTCCCTTTTAACTCATATAGATAAAAAACAAAATAAAGGTAAGATGATAAGATGTTTTATTTTTTGGATAAGCTATTTTAATCACAACATGATCTCATTCCCACTAATAAAAAGATTTTAACATTAGCCAGGTCCACACTTGTAGAGTTGCTTTATAACAGAAAATCAAGTTGTAATTCTAACTGAAAGCGACACTGACTCTGGTTTTTCATGCAATACTGTAATGCTGCTTGATTTAAGGCTATCTATTCTATAAAGTACTACATAAATAAGTGTGACATGACAGGACTTTATAAGAATACCGAACTGCAGAGCTTGTGCAAACATCTACATCGTTGTATTCAGATGTGTTCTTAACTGCTGCTTTCTCACCACTGTCAGTTTTTGTTGATTATTTCGCTATTGAGAGGAAAGTGTGCAGCATATATTTGCATATTCATCCAAACGTTGCTCAGCAGCTTGAGGTTCGGCTGTGTTTGTTTTTTGTTCATCAAATTGTATTATTTCAAGTTTTTATATTAGGTCATCTTAGATGAAATGACTACTCAACAACAAAAATATGTCTTTTTTTTCGTCTTTTCTTTTTTTTGTCGAAATTTGCGATTATGTCGACTAATTGTTTCATCCCTAATAATAATATAATATTTTCACATTTAATTTTATATTATATTAAACTTTTTATTTAAGTCTACCTAGAGTTTTATAAATCTGTTATATTGTTATATATCAATGTATTTTTTATATGATTGCATTAGCTATTTTAATGAAAATTTAGCAATTTCCAACCTCCCAATAATGATTACATGCTTGCATCAAATTCTCCGTGTTCTATTACTGTAATAAATCATTGGATTTCTTAAATCATAAATTGAAGGCATTAGAACAAACACTAAATATTGTGTATTATTTTACTTTCAAAATTCATTTAAATGAACTACAAAATAATAACAACAATCACAGTAAACATATATTAAAATGTTTTTTTCTAGTTCATGTAAAATTTTATTCAAATACAATTATGATATTAAATATAATTTTCCCGATATTGGGGATATGTGCTTAAAACTTGGGGAAGCTGTACTATCATTAAAACATCTACATTTCTGAGGAATGATTGTAAAATGCAAAATAACTTCTTATTTAATTTTTAATAATGATATATATATATATATATATATAATATATATATATATATATATATATATATATATATATATATATATATATATATATATATATATATAATATATATATATATATATATATATATTTATTTATTTATAATTTATTTATTCACAACCATTTTGGATTGATATGTAAGAAATATTCTTAACAGACTTTGTGAGTATCATGCATAAATAGATTGCAAGAGGTGAAAAAAATGTGTGAATCTCACACTGCCAGTGATCAGGCTTAAATCAGGCAGACATTTATCAGATCAGAGTGACAGCAATAGTTTGATCTTCACATCCTCCTGCCAATACACTGGAGATTTAAACATTCCTTGTCATCTTTTCCTCTTCTGCATCTAAATATTAAAGACTATCTGTTGATGGCATTTCTAAACACTATGAGTGCCTAACATAACAGTGTTTTGGCAAAGCTAACATACTGCTGCTGCCAAAACCTCAATCAGTACATAAAAACAACCAAAGACCCTGACTATGTTACATTCAACCCCTGGCAAAACTGAACTGCTGGCTTTGAACCTTAAAAAAATCTTCTATTAACAGCAGAATTAGCTCTGTCTGTGCTGAGCTGTACGGGAAGTCAGGAAGTTAAAAGGAAATCTTCGGAAGATCTGAATCATCTTAAGAGTATTTGGTTCAGCTAATTATTGCTGCCATCCTGCATAAAGTTCAGGTAGCAGAATTCTCTAATCCTGTAGGGAGCCTTTTTCTATGACTAAGGCACAAAATATGGATAAAAACCCTAGAAAAGAACTGTATTGTTGTCCCCTCCAACAAATGGTCAGCAAAAAGCAGTGGTTTAATTTTATAAATAATTTTTATATACATTTTTTGATGAGTTTGCTATTTCAACCATTTTACCAGTTTGTATCATTGTGTGAATGCTGTAAAATATTAATAATGATAAAAATAATAATAATAATAATTATTATTATTATTATTATTATAAAAAATTAAACAATAGTAACTAGCTATTTTGGACCAAAGTCTGTAAGTCTGTCTGTAGCCGGTTATTTATTTATTTATTTTTTCTCCCATTGTTGAACAGCTGAACTTGAAATGCACCCACAATGTATTAAGAAAAAAATAAATAAATAAAAATGGAAAAGGGTTGTATATATGTCTGTTTACCAATGCAAGTGTTTATGCAAGTGTTACAAATTTAAGGAGCATTACATTACACCAATGCACAGAAATCATGCAAAAACAGGGCTGCATGCCAAAGGTGGGACACAAATTACATTTAAACATAGTTTGAAACAAAAGTATTGCTACTACAAACATATTGCTACTTCTGCTGAAAAACAATTTAACATGTCAAAATTATGATGCTGCATGATTTTTATTTGTTGGACACACTCGAGAGGGTTGAGAGTTATCTGCTTTTTTTTAGTACTTTTCCTGCTAAGTTCATTTAATTTTCGATAGCATCTTATCTAACACATCTTACAGTTCTATCATCAAAAATATGAGAATTTGGACTAATAATGCTTATATAAGGAGTAACAGAACACCAGTTTGTATCTTAATCATAGGAAGAGCATCTAGAATTAAATGTAGTTACCTGTCTGTATGTGTCCTGATGGTGTTCATCATTACGGGAGTCATAGTACTGCTCAATAAAGCCAAAATATTCCTGCCGCTTCCTCTGCAATGTGCTTTCTCTCCGCTCTGCATTGGCTGGCAGGTACCCCTGTAAAGAGACAAGCAAATACAAAAGCTAATGTTTACACCAGGCCAGACAAGATACCTCTAAATCAATCTGATATAGATCTGCACTCGCCAACAAAATGTTTGTTTCCCTGCAACCAGCACAATAGCTGTTAACATGGAGTCAGCTGAAATTAGAATTCTGAAAAGTTTGAAGGTTTCACGGAGTTTGGGGCCAAAAGTTGATATCAGTCACATTTAAAGTTACATTTCCTCTTATTACTTGCCACAGCAAAGAGAATGAGAGCGCAGCAGATGTTCAGGCCCAGAAAAGAAAGTCTCTTGATAAAGTAATTGATTGCACGAAAATCTACAAGCACAGAAATCCATTTATCACACAAGACGCTCCCCCATGTGGCTATTTTTTACTTCCACACTCAGACGAGTTTTGTGACAAGATGTATGTGTGCCAAGGAGAGCTCTTCTTTACGCTCCATTAACATATGTACATGTAATTAAGCCTAACAGACTAACAAATTATAAATAATGTTCAGATTATTAAAAGAAAAGGCGCACCACAGAGTTAGAAATGGCAATTAATAAACCTGATGTTGTACATGGGAGTTTTTTCTTCAACCATAGAGACTTTTGATCCAGCAGACCTTTAGAAAACAGTGTGTATATAATTTCCAATTTTTAAGCCAACAACTTGTTATTTTCATCATATCTCAAGGTTTGCATTTAGTTTAATAAAATTGGTAACACTTTATTTAAGGAAAAATTGCATGCATATCCCAAGCATATTGGCTGTTTATTAGTATTGTTTATTAGGATTATTAAGCACATATTAATGTCTTATTCTGCATGCCCATATTTTAGATCCATTAATCCTACCCCATACTTAATCTTAACTATTAATAAGCAGCAAAAATAGGAGTTTATTGAAGGGAAAATCTTCATCAACAGTGAATATGCGTTCCCTATGCTAAAGTGTTAACATAAAACTATATAGAAATTATATATATATTTTTTATATATATATCAAAAAAATAAAAAAGAGGAAAATTCTGCATTATTTTAAAATATAATAATATTTCACAATATTAAATTTTTTTTCTTTTTTTTTCTGTATTTTTTTGCTCAAATAAATGTTACCCTGATGAGCATAACAGACTTAAAAAAAAAATAAAAAAAAATAAACCTTTTTAACAGCAGCGTATAAATACTGAGCTACTATATTGAACAATGCACTCCATTTTAAAATTGGGTTGGGTCAGGTCGGTGGCAAGGTCTTGTTTACTGTCTTGCTTCCACCGTCAATATGATGTCTCTGCAGACCTCTACCAGAACTGGTAACTTCCAGACTTAAAGTTCATTTTAATCTACAAAAAGAACTCATTAATAACATCCACAAAAGATGACACACTGATCTGGCACTCATGTATTTACACCGCATCAGGTGAAATAAACATGAAATGAAGTTGTTGTTCTCATTTTGTCGCCAGAGAAAGAATGAGAGGGGGAGGGAGAGAACGGGGCATTGTTCACAGCAGGTGCAGAGGTCCAGGAACAACAGGCCGGTAATAAATGTTACCCAGCAGCTGGGTTTGGATGAACACACGCGTAAGGTCTGTGTCCAGGCGCTGGCTCTGCATCAACCCACTCCCACCTGCTCACGACGGGACACCATTACTCAAACACCTCATATTAGTGCAACTGAAACCACCATTTAATCATCTGCACAGCTTTATCCTTTTATTTATTAAAGCCCACCGCGTGCTATTTCACCGAGTGTGGGTGGGTGAGAAAGAGATGGGTCTTACACCCAAAAAAAAATAAAAAAGGTTACCACAGAGAATATGACACTGGGGTAAGTCTTTTTTTTTTTTTTTTTTTTAATCTTACACCTACAAAATGTTTTTTTGGAACCCTCATAACTGCACTTTTAAACTAGTACAAGCAGTTATTGTTGTCCCCACAACCCACAAACAAGCAATGCAGCAGGGGATTGTGCGTATAATTTCTACACATCTGGGCAAGCTGTTCAGAAATAAACCAAAGAGAAGACAACAGCTCTTTTCGTCTGGGTAATGGTGTCATTACTTCAAGTAATAAAATGCGCTGTTACAGGGCAAACATTTCTATAGTGTTGTTGGCATCATGTCTAGAGATCAGATAGATGTGACGTTCTCTTCAACAGGTTTCATTGGCTTTCAGTCATGCCTGAAGAGGCAGTCGTCACAGGAAATGAAACAGGAAGCCAAGAGGACTCCAAAGTAGCATTGATTTCCCCTGATATCACAAATCACTCAGTGAAACTGCTAGTTGCACTGACAACTAATAGATGTCACATTGATATGGCACTTCCAGATGATTGCTAGGCTTTTCAAGGTAGTTGCTAAGCAATTACTAGGGTGTTCTGGGTGGTTGGCTAGTGTGTTCTAACTAGTTCCTTGATAACTCCTAGGATGCTCTGGATGTGTGCTAGACGATTACTAGTGTGCACTTAGAGATAATTAGCTGTTGTTGTTCTGTAAGGTGGTTTCTCGGTTGTTATCTGTGTGTTCTAGATGGTTTCTAGGTGGTTACTAGGGCAATGTTAGATTTGTCACAATATCAGATTTTCACTACACGATTATTGTGTCCAAACGAATTCACATTATGTATTGGATATATAGCAATATCGTTAGAAATCATGAAAAAACAAATAATGCTATTATCAGTCAAATACATATTGATGTACCTTTTTTTTTTTTACACAAAGCGTAGTAGTTTTGTGTAAAATTGGCCTATGCATGTTATTGGCCTATGCATGTTTTAGCCTGAGTTTTTGCTGCATTTACACAGCAGAGTTTTAAAAAGCTGGTGACAGCAGTGTAAGGAGTTTGAGCGATTTGAAAAAGTGAATCATTTTGCAAAGCAATTGGTTAATTTAATTCAAAGCTTTGAAAAGGTTTTTCTCCCATCACTACTTAGTAGTACAGTGTCAAAGTACTACAATATATGAAAATAACAACATATTTTTACTCCAAACTTGCATTATAGTTCTGTTGCGTTTTCCATATGTGGATGAATAAATTGTGACAATCTAAATGCAATTGCAAATCTTGCATTACTGCTTGAATTTTCGCTTTCGAGTAAGCACAGTAACTGCCTGATTTCAAAAGAAAATACAACAGTATTTCCCATATCTTACAAGTTATGAGCCTGACATATTCAAATGGCAATATTAATTACCACATTTGCTTTTTCACTCTCTCTGCATCGTGCATGTAACCTGCCAAAACTCAAATAGAATCGCAATTCCTTTTGCATTTAAATTTCCGATGTCTACACGGAAAGCTGTCAATAAATGTGAGGGGCGGGACTATAGTATGGAGCGTGTTTGTATCGGGAGGTCCTTTCTTTTAATCTGTAATAGTACAGAAGTTCTAAGCGGCCATGCATTATTATAATTATTTCTTGTTTTCTCGTTATCACAACTTTATTTTCTTGCGATCTTGACATAACAAAAGTGATTCTTTGAACAATGATTGTTTGATTTTTAAAACACAACGCATAGTCTTCTGTTGCTATAGTAACAAACGCAACCTTGACAGTGACATTCTAAAATGCTTAAATTGGCTTAATGTGTTAATTGAGAGTGTTTTTGAAAAGACCAAACTCATTATACACAAATAATTGATACTATGTACAGACAAGATGAGCCGCAGTGCGTTTAATTCTGCGTTAAGCGTTATCCTCCCATAGAATAGTGTAATTAGCAGGGAATAATCACATTTGGGGTAAAAAAGACAGAATTATGTATTGTGCCAAGAAGGTTGTCTGTTCGTTGACACAGGCATGAACTGATTAGCAGCTGCCTTTAGCGGAGCTTTTACCGATTACCCCCATTGATCAAAGCATTCGGCACGATTGTCTGTGAGTGACGTCACCACCCTATACAACCACACCCCATAGTATAGTCCCACCCCTCACAATGATTGACAGCTTTCCGTGTAGACATCGGAAATTCAAATGCGAAAGGAATTGCGATTCCATCTGAGATTTGCCAGGTTACATATAGAATGAAACAGCAAATGTGGTAATTAATATTGCTATTTAAATATGACAGGCTCATAAATCGTAAGATATGTGAAACACAGTTGCAAATGGACTTTGCTTTTTCATTTGAAATGTGGCAGTCACTGGACCTCATTCATGAAACATGAGCAGAACAAATTTTTGTGTAAATCGTTCTTAAAGCTGTTCTGACATAAACTTTCGAATTCATGAAAATGTTCGTATTTTCAAAATGTTAGTTCATATGAACATTGTACACCTGCTCCCTACCACGTGTAAATGGTGTGTAAAACGTTCTGTGTTCTGGAGACACTGAAATTAAATGCACTGCCATAATAATTACAAGTTCATTTGCCCTTGCCCTCTTTTTGAATTTTTATTTTGTAATTAATTAATATATATATATATATATATATATATATATATATATATATATTTTTTTTTTTTTATTTTATTTTTTTATATTTTTGCAGCTGAGTTGATCATTGTAAAAGGCAGCATTTACCCAGTCGTAAATAGAGGATAGGCAGAGCCGCGGGACAAATACCTAAACATCTTAATTGTACAACAAATATTACTGGTTACTGCTTTATTATATTTAGTAAAATTCTTAAAAATTATATACTAGTAGGCTAATAAGTTGCCGCCATTAATATTCCATACCATAGCAACTAAAGTGTCTCAGCTGGAAAAACGCTGTGCCACCAAAGCGTTCTCAATCGCCACCAGCCGGTCGTTTTAAGAAGACTTAAAACTTCTTAAAACTTTTTTCAACTGGCTAAAAACACTTTGGTGGTCACACATTACTGAATATTTATTGAGAGTCTTTTTTGCATTCATGCAATATACTGGAGCCAAATCTGATAAAGCAGACCAGAATATTCCACTGCGTTCCTGGACACGCAATTTGCGCAGCTGTAATTCAAACGCGGGCATTATGCTAATAGTGGATGAGCGTGCACAAGCACCCTATTTACGAATGATTGGAATTCATTAGCATACACGTTTAACTGTCAAATCTGATGTTTACGAAGAGTTTGTGAATCCGGAGAAGAGTTTTCGGGAAGGTCTGTTTTACGTGCAAATAACTCAGAATTTACTCGCATATTTACTCAAGTTTCATAAATGAGGTCCACTGTGCGTATGTGAAAGTGAAAATTCAAATAGTAATGCAACATTTGCAACTGCATTTAGATTATGTCACAATTTATGTATCCACATATGGAAAACGCAATTGAAAATACAATATGCATGTAATATATTTTATATGAGTCACATTTTAGAACATGTCTTTGAAATGGTTTTCAAATCTGTCCTGCAGCAGCCCACCACTTTCTTACTCATCTAACACACCCGATTTAACTCGTCAGCTCATTAGTAGAGAAGTATGTCAGAAAAGTTAAAAAGAGTTGAAAGAAAATATTATGCATATGTTTGATAAATTCAATTTAAATTTCTGTATATTTCTTCTGAAGGGCACAGGCAAATATGACATTATAATAGGTTTATGTAAAGATTGTTTTAAGTTCACTTAGATTAGTTTTTTTTTTTTTTTTGTATGTCTAATAAATGTTAAAATCGATAGCTCTTAATTATACTGTAATGCTGAGTGGCTATAATCAATGGTTAAATATTGGGGGGGCCTATTTTATAAAGACATTAGTTGTATTTTAATGACTGAAGGTCAGTGTCACTGGCCTTCAGTCATTAAAAAAAAGACAAAAAAATGCCATTAAACAAATATTAAAAATATACTGTCTTTATGTTATCTGTACATTAATTTGAAGATTGAATGTGAAGATATTGCAATGTAGAAGTATATGTAAAAACTGGTTGGATTAATCACAATTAATTTCAGAAAATAATGTGTGATATATATATATATATATCTATATATATATATATATATATATATATATATATATATATGTCTATCTATATATGTGTGTGTGTGTGTGTGTGTGTGTGTGTGTGTGTGTGTGTATGTGTGTGTATACAAAATAGAGTTTTGTGTACGAGAAATAGCAATACTAATTCTTGCCTTAGCAAACACCACTAAAAAATATTTTCTAGCAGTTACCTGACAAAAGAGAAATTATTTCTTCTTAGGAAAGTGTTGAGCGTGGTTCGGTGGCAGTTTGTGAGACGTCAGCAGGATGCACAAAATTGATCACGCATTAAAGCGCCTGTTCAAACGGTGATGCCGCCCTCCGCCGGTCATTACTCTTGTTAAAGGATGCTTTCCAGCTGTTCACACTCGCTCTCCACTCACTCAAACACAAATACACACACACCGATGAACTCACAATGCACACACCTGTGCAGGAGCTCAATAGTGTGGATCGATGGGGTTTGATTGAGTGGGGCTGCAGTCCAGGGTTCGAGTCAAGATGACAGATGAGGTAGCCGTAGGCAAATGAAGGTCACACGGGTGAATTGGATGTTTCTGTGTGTGTGTGACCACACACTAGCCTAGAAGGGGGTCAGAATATCAAATATCCTCCTCCATTCCATCCTGTTCCAGACTGACACTTCATCTATCAGTGTGGCAGGAGGGCACACTGCCGCCTGTCTGTGTGTCAGAGGGTACGACCACACATAACCCCCTCATCATGACAGTCCTGTCCTGGGGGAAACTTTACACCAATTACGTACCTGATATCTTTCATCCATTATTAAAGTTGAAAAGCTTAATTTTTAAAATGTTAAAATGTTTTCTCCTTCCTTAATATGCAGATTGTGCACCTCTTGAGACAAGGGGAAGGAGGTTTAACTGCACAGGTCTTACCACCTGGCCTCAAGCTCTCCCCCTTAACCAAACTCCCATCTGGGTCACGGCACCAATTTAACTGGTCTGAATTCACACCGCTCCATGAAGGGTTCGCATCAGTCTGCATGATAGGCAGGGAAGTGGAAGCACTTCTAGCTATGCAAGTCCCATTTCCTGTGCAGTTGTCTCCCGAAAGGTGTCAGAATGCAGTTGCGTAATACAATGTGACACACTGTCAGCACTGCCGCAAAAGTATCAAACGTTACGAAAAGTCTTTCTAGCCACAACAAACTTAATCTGAAACACGTGCCTGCAGTAGCTGTCCTAGAAACTCTTTCTTCAGAGGTGTGGGAAAACAAGCCAACACACATTTAGTCACAGTACTATGTGCATTTGACAGACAAATTTGAAGGTAACTTTATCACCAACTTGAGTACCAAGGTTTGCTAATGCAACAGTATTGCATGAACAACCAACAAGACCACATGTTTACAATGCCTTGTTCACACATATTAATTTGCATACTTGTATTAATTAGGTTTCTGGCTGTAGAACTCAAAACCAAATGGAAACTTTTTATTTTTTCTCCTCTGGACTTTTTAGCCAGGGCTTATTACTAAATTATCTAATAAGTACCTCATTATAAAGGACATTTCTAGTAACGTAGGCCATAGTTGCCATGGGTAGTTGAGGTTAGGCGCAGAGATTAATGTTAACATTTCTAGAGGATGTTTTTAAAGTGCACTTGCTGTTTTATTTTACCATTATTAATTTGCTTATTTATTTATTTATTTTTTATTGCAAAAACACTTTCTTTCTGAACCCTGTTTATAGAGCACAAAGTTAAAGAAAGAAAGAGCTTCAATGACAGCAGGCATTCCAGCTGGCATGGACAAAACAGCATGATCCATGTCTTCTCAGCATGATTTGAGAATGTTCCAAAGAGCATTTTGTGTGATAAAAATAAGCAAGTGCATATGTTTCAGCTCAGGTGGTTCAAAGGTCTGTCTAACAGAAAAAAGGTTTTGTATATTCACTGTTTCAGGTTTTGCCCAACCACTGAAATGGTTTAATGTACCATTAGTTTTCATTCGACTGGACCTCCGAGCTTCCAGGCACAAGTCATCCTAGAAGACATTAGTAGGAAGCCTAATTACTTATAAATGTGTATTTATGTAGAATGCATTATGTATTCTTTGATTCATCTTGTAATGGATGTACGCTGTAGTTCTCTAATGAGCTTGACCATTTAAGCAGGACTTCACTGTGTGCTGAGATTGTTCCACTTACTGAGAGTAGCTTCCATGTGATCGGGCGCACCTGCCGCGGAATTCCAGACCAGCTCAACTTCCGAAGCTCCTCTGAGGAAAGAAAAGATATTTATTAGACTAATAGTCAATACTCAAATTAGCAGTATGTTTTTTTTTTTTTTCTATCATGAATTGACTGAATTATTAATAATCATGAACATTTAATTATTCACAATAAGACCATGGAAGTGTTAAAAGGGAGTCAGTTTTGAAATTGCAAACAGGTCTTTATAACACCAGTCCGTTGCCTACATTCACCATGGTTCTATGTAAACTATTCTTACGTAAACTATCCCACTGAACTGAATGGCAATTTATGCAAGAATACTTAAACAAATGACTTCTGCTGAAAGTTGTTCTGCTCATTTTTCCTGGATGAGGCCCAGCTGTGCACATGCTTAGTTCGGCGAGCACCGACCAGTTATCATCTTGGAAATAAACATAGCTTAAACACAGCTATTTTCCATTCAGTTCAGGTTTGTACAATAATACCTTTTACCTTCCTTTTCTGATGAAATAAAATGAAGATGTTCAAAACTATGTCTGATTTGTCATCAGAATTAGAAGGGTGTACAGAAAATGTACATATAGTATACACACTACCAAAAAAAAAGAAAAAAAAAAAAGAATAAAAGTAGTATTTCATATTCGGATTAGCAGATACACTACAAATATTGTGACATCAATGTGTCTCTGATAAGCAGTTTTCAACATATAAACTACATATTTAATAGAGCAGAAAGTAGAATTAAAATTTCTTTAAAAAAAAAAAAAACTAAAATTAAAATAATGGGTAAAACCCTTAAGATAATGTAGAAAGAAAAAAAAAATGCATCTTAAGCACACCGAATAACATAAGTGGACTTTGAACGATTAATTGCCGCTTTGAACAATCATGTAATTGTGGCATCCATAATTGTAATTGCGATTAGAAATTTGATTAATTGTGCAGCCCTTGCAAAACAGGATTCAGCCAATAACATTTGAATTCAACAAGCACACTATGCATTCAATACGCAATGCACAAGTGTGTATTTGTGAACCCAAGAGAATAAATCTCAGTGAGGCAAATTGGACTTTTAAAATGGACAAAGAGTCCCTGCAGAGCCTTAAAAGAGTGAAAAAGCACTTTAATACCAAATATTTCTCATTTCATATCTGTATTGCATATTTCAAAGGTTGATGGCAGCGATCATAATGTGTTGAATGTGGATTAGTCATTTCTCAGGGCCTTCACAACAGGCTGCAGTGTAATGTGCATACATTTTATTTGACATCAAAGATAAATCTAAATTTTAAATCAGAGGTTGGTTTAAAAATTCATACAATAGATGAAATGTGCTATGAATACAAGAGCCTTCTAGGGAAAACATTTTTTTTTTTTTTTTTTTTCTGAAAACTAACCTTCCTGATATCAGAGCCTGATGTTTCTTGTGCAGTTTCTTTGTCAGGGCAAAATGAAGACTGAAGCGAATAAATAATAAATAGTGTTGTTATGACTGCCATGCAAATACGAGGGACTGTGAAAACATAAGCATGGTCTACTTATTCACACATCATTCATTATTATCGACGGCAATATAATCCCAGCGACGCCTCAAAGCTTTATGCTATCAATCATATTTTCACTAAGCTCCTAAATAAAACTGTTGACCTTAATTATTTTTTTGAATTACATCAGAGAGAGACACACGCACACAAATATATATATATATATTATATATATATATATATATATATATATATATATATATATATATATATATATATATACACACATACATATATACACACATACATACACAAATATGTATATACATGTGTGTGTGTGTGGTGTTATATTAAATATATGTGTGTGTGTGTATATATATATATATATATATATATATATATATATATATATATATATATATATATATACACACACAACTGTTTTATTCTGGTCCTTGAATCTGATTGCCTGATAAGAGTGTTTATTCTGTTTATTATTTACTATTCAACAGGTGTTTGTGTGAATAGTTTACAGGGAAACTAGGGAAAATACTGAAAAATTATCTATATTCTGTCACCAGAATATCTGTCCATCCTAAAGTAATAATTACAGATTATTTCAAAGAAAACAAGGCAAATATACAGTTCTGCTTGTGATAATCTAGTTATCACACTTTAAGTGTCTTTAAGTGCCTTTATTTCCAGGCAGACTGATAAGGAAACCTGTGTCCTTACACCTGGAAGTTCATCCAGACAACAGGAACAAGTTGTTTAGCCAGCTGTTGCCATGTCCAGTATGTTTTGGACACAAAGGGGGACATGCCGCCTGAGGCTGAAAGAAGACAGTAGGTGGAAAAGTCATGAAAAACTATATTATGAGTATGGAGCAAGAAACTTTGAGATTATAAATGAATAAATTTGTTTAGAAAAAATATTTTCAAATCAAATCGGAAGAACTGATTTTGTTTAAATCTAAAGGTAACAGTCCTACATTCAATTCACTAGTCCACTGCAGGGACAAGACCAGCCTAAACATTCTTCAAAACTTCGCTTTTTGTGTTTCACGGAAGAAAAGAAGTCACACCGGCTTGGAAAAAACACGAAGGTGAGTAATTGATAACAGAATAATCATTTTTGGGTGAATTATCCCTGAATCTCATTTTGGGGGTCAGCCATGCAGTGATCTAGATCTTAATAAAGTCTTCATTAATCTATATATAGTTATAAAAGACACCATTTCCATTCTAATGAATGCATTTCTGCAGATCTTCATCAATACCTGTGTGGCTAAAGTGTAAGTACAGAGGGCATGAGTGTGTGTTCTCTCCGGGCAGGTATGCTGGTGTAGTATATGAGGACGGTAGGTTGTCCTGACACACTGAAGGCTAGCTTTAATGCGTGTGCTGCTTTACGCAGGAACTTTATAGGGAAAGCGCTCAATTCATTAAACACAGAGCCACTCAAGGGTGTCTCCTCGGCTCACACCTTTGAACCCTCATTTGCGCTGTCAGCCGCAGAAATTAGTCGATGAATCTTGTGCCCTGGCTCTTAATTAAACTATCTGTTATATTTCCTCCACGTGGCATTAATCTCACAACGGGGGGCAGAGGAAGAGAGAGGAATTAGACGTTCACTATTTCATCAGCTCATTGTTGCTGTCTTTGTCCCTCTGGAGACTGTGACCTCAAAAGAGGTTGCGACCGTCCGGACAGTTGCTCGTGAAAAGCTGCCAGCTAAGTGAGTCTCACATAACCTGTATAAAACATGTCCAGGCAATATATAACACCTTAATCAAAAGAGGGGGGAAAAGATCATGGTTATATATTATAAAATTAAATAATTTGATTATTCACATCTTCCAAATTTGTTTTACTTTATTCCTAAAAAAATAGAAAGAAAGAAAAAACTGTATTGTACTGTATACAGTGTTTCTGTTTCATGGTATTTGTTTTAATAATTTTACATAAAAAAGGTATGAATAGAATGTTTCTTTGCTCTAACAGTAATAAACTCAGTAAAAACAAATAATAAAAGAAATAAAACAATTTTATTTTGTGACTAAATATGACCTTGGTTTTCATGAGAACTCTATGCATCCCATCCCACATTTGTGCACAGGTTTGGGTTTCGTGTGTGTTTGTGGACGGTGCTATTCTTGCCAAACCACTCGTTTCATTTTCTTTATCTAATTTGTGTGAGGGCTGTTTATTTCTGTGCCAGTACTGTTTCCACAACGGATTTGTCTTTGTTAACTCCACGGAAAACAAGGAAGCCAAGGAAGCAATAGAGATATATTCTTAAAACACTACATGATTAGTTTGTGTCATTCAGATTTCTTGACAGATGAGTTGCTTTCTGTTATTGCAGTTTAAGTTTCACACAACTCATGAAGTTCATATTGTAATTACATTCAATAAGCATCTACAGCAGTATTAAAGTCCTGTGTCTCATACATAAGATATTTCTTCTGAGAATTAGGTGGGTAAGAGCAAATAAGCAAACATATCTCACTCAAAAATATTTTTTTAATAGAGTGCAGCATGACATTTCCAAGAATGCATGCCATTTCCACGAATCTGTTCTCTCTTTAACACATGGATGGCCATAATTTTTTCCAACCACCCTAACAAAAACTACAAATAAATTAGAAAATAAAGAAATGTTTACCATTATTTATAATAATAACAATAATAAGCACCCTCGTGCTGTTTCAACATGACTTTTTAATTAAGGGAAACGTAAAAGACGATACACCATATAGACAAAAGTATTGGCACATCCCTTCTAATGAACAGGTTTGACTAGTAATTTCCATGAGTACTAATCTTAATGTTAAAGCATGATAATCTAGGGAGTTGTGTGCTTCTACTTTTATAGCAACAGTTTGGACAGGAAACTTTTTCTATTCTAACATGACAATGCCTCTGTGTATAAGGCAAGGTTCAAAAAGAAATGATTGATTCAGTCATTGTGTGGAAGAACTTGACTGGTCTGCAAAAAGCCAAGTCCTAATTCCAGCTGAACACCTCTGGTGTGACTTTAAATGCAGACCTTGAATCAAAAACTCATCAGCAAGCACAAATGACTTGTACATAAACTATATGGACAAAAGTATTCAACCCCCTTCTTTAGAACAGAAAAGTGCACCTCCAAAACTATGGCAACAAAGATGGATTTTTTTTTTTTTGTATTTAACAATTGTATTTCCATCTCTGTTGCAACAGTTTTAGGAGTCGCTCTAAAATGACTGTACCCATATGTACAAGTCATTGGTGTTTGGTGGTGAGTTTTTGATTCAAGGTCTGCATTTAAAGTCACACCAGAGGTGTTCAGCTGGGATTAGGACTTTGCTTTCTGCAGACCAGTCAAGTTCATCTTAGAATAGAAAAGGGTCCTGTTTTATAACTGCTGTTATAAAATTAGAAGCACACAATTCTCTAGAATATCATTATATGCTTAAACATTAATATGTGTACTCACGGAAATTATTAAAGTTCATTAGAAGGGCGTGTCCAAATACTTTTGTCAATATAGTGAATTTTGCCAGCTGTTTTTGTCCAGTTAATGGGGACTGAGACTGACAAGCAGCGAAAATGTAGAATGAAAGTATCACTAATGTAGTCGACATGACTCTATTATCTATATTTCAAACCATCTCCTTTGACATTCCATGTAAGAAAAAAAAATTATGACAGGATGTGTATAAATATTTCATTTTTTCTTTCAGTTCTTCAGTATGTGGATAATGAATATTACATTGCACCGCCAACCCATTATGCGTTCTTTATAAAGAACATCAATTCTCCAGAACACACTATAGATTAGAATGCCTTTCCAAGCTTGTACACCTTTGTGTTGGCTCCGCGCATCAGTCGTCTAGTGCTCTATTGTGTACTTCAAACACTGCCGCAGACTGAATTAAACACGGGAACTCTGAATGGACTAACACCGGCAGTATGTGCTCTATAATCCCTCAAAGAAACACTACAAATACTAAAAACCAAACATATACTCTCACTTCATACAGGACTTCAACGGTTCATCTGAGAGTTTATTTAAGAGACAGAGGAGGCAATAGCAAGAGTGACAGACAGAGAAGAGAAAATTTAATGACACACTCCATTTTCTATGGGACATGAGGGTTGTCAGTCAAACGCAGTGTAATGCTCATCATCAGGAGTGAAAATTAACATTAGGGGGTCAGAGTGATATTTAAATACTGCAGTGATGTGAGACAACAGGTCCTAATAGAATATATTCAACCACAAAAATAATCCACTACTAGGATGCACTAATATATAGAGATTTAAACAGCATTTAGCATCATTCATATTAATTTAGCTGGCAGGAACTTTTACTCAAAGCAACTTGTATTGCTTTTAAATTATACATTTGGTTTATTCCCTAGGCAGAGATTCTGTTGGTTTGATGAAGGGAATAAATTGAAGGGAACACAATAGAACAATGTGTGACGCGTGCTGGCAAAATGAGTCTAAGGGTGCTTTCATACTTGGTTCGCTTACCTGGTCCGCACCTGAGTTCGATTGCTCCCCCCTCCCCCTTCCCCCGCTGGACTACGTTCATATTATTTTATTTGGGTCCGAACCGCAGTTCATTTGTGTCACCAGGCCAGCAGCTGTTTACCCCGTTGCTTAGTAATGACCGTGCAGGAGAAGGCGGCAAATCCATAACATTGCTCTTTGCACTTTTATATATTTACGTTTATGAACCGTTCATTTTGTTTACATAGCTTCGGTACATAACGGCACTTACGTCTGTCTTACGAATGTACTGCACATGTTCTAAAGAACGTTGAAGGCGAACAGAAATGAGACATACAGCTCTGTTTGCAGCGCATCAGTCACACTCATCAGGAAAGTGAGCGAAACACCCACAAACGCGCATTTTTTATCAAATAATACATCATTAATAGTGGTTCACTTCTGAGATTTGGTACGATTGAATTCATCAGCAGCGAACCATACTGGAGTTCACATGAACCGTACCCCAGACCACCCTTTTTAAGCAGACTCAGGTACGGTTCGTGGGCGCGCACCTGAGTTCAGAAGACAGCGTTCACATCATCCAAATGAACCGAACTCTGACGTCAATCGAACCCCGGTGCGCACCAAAAGTGCTAGTGGTAAAGCACCCTGAATGCGCACGGCCTAATTTTGAGCTACAGGCAAAAGAAGTGAAAAATGACGGTTTTGGTAGAATTTGAGATTTTCATAAAAATAAAGTTATTAAGCCCTCAGTGATGCTTCAAATAGTAATCAAACGTGCCTCTCCGCGATCGTGATCTCCCTATAAAGTACATTATTGCGATATGTCTTAGCAAGATTCACATAAACATAATCTGTTATGTCTTGTCTTACATGAACGTTTAGTTAATTGTTGACTGTTTCTGTGGCTCAGTGGTAGAGCATTTCATTAGCAGTGCAAAAGGACATGGGTTCAATTCCCAGGGAACACACATAAATATTGATTAAAAAAAAGTATAGCCTGAATGCACTGTAAGTCGCTTTGGATAAAAGTGTCTGCTAAATGCATAAATGTAAATGTTGAGGAAAAATCTGATGTGCAATATTATAGTTGTTCAATGTATTACAGTAGGTCTTAATCACTCGCTGCTCTTTATTAAACTACTGTTAATTCACATCTTTGTTGTTATTTTTAAAAACAAAGATAAAAGAAATAGCTATTTTGTGATTAATAATAAGTAATTTAAAAAAATAATTGGAGGAAAACACATAACATTGCTCTATGATTTTGCTTCAATTTTTTTTCTCAAAATCAACTCTGCTGACACTATCGCCTACAAATGTCTTATATATATATATATATATATATATATATATATATATATATATATATAATCTTTTGGAATGATTTTAATGGAGAATGTAAAATGTAAAAAGAACTCATTTTTGAAAATTTGCTCATTCCGAATCATTTTGCCAGCACGGGTCACATATGGCCTATAAATATGATTGGTTGCTAACACTATTTTCGAAAACTAACTTTTACCTTTGCAGCAAAACCAATGATAGATTTGTGAAGTTCATTTCTAATCAGATTGCACACTACATATGACATATTTTGCAAAGGCATATTTTGCAAAGGCAAAGGGCCTCAAAATGTATTTTGTATACTGTACACAATCATATTATGAGATGTAAATTAATCATTTCAAGACTGTATTTATTTATTTATTTATTCATTTACTCATTTATTTATATATGTATTTATGTATGTATGTGTTTGTTTGTTTCCATGATTCAGTTTCAAAATATTTGATTTAATTAAAATAAATGAATAAATAACAAAATTGGGCAGACCTAAATTGCGTTTTATAGATAAGTTGATGCTACAGTATTGACATTTTGGCACTTCTTCACCTTTAAATAAATGTCCATGAGTCAGTCTAGTATGGCCAAATCACTAAAAACATTAATATTAATATTAAGATAGATAGATAGATAGATAGATAGATAGATAGATAGATAGATAGATAGATAGATAGATAGATAGATAGATAGATAGATAGATAGATAGATAGATAGATAGATAGATAGATAGATAGATAGAGAGAGGTAATTATTAATGTTTATTACTACGAATTGCTTCAATGGTAATTGGTGCATTTAAATAAAAAAAATAAATAAAAAAAATATCATTATTGTTGCATTCATGTAGTAGAAAACTGGTTTTCCTTTGCCTTTGTTTTGTTTTGGATCAAAGCAAATACATTATTAATACACACATACAGTATTTTATATAATATATATATATATATATTTATTTATTTTTTTACTATATCACCTAGTCCTGAGAGAATGGTATGCTCATGAGCATGAAATGTCTTTATTTTGAGCTGTAAAATTTAGTTTGGCACTAAAACCCATAAGGCAGATTTTTGAATGGCAGCAGTAAGTCATATAAAGGACACTGCAGCACGTGGCAGAGCCTTAAAGTAATGCAGCTCTTGTAAAGAGATACTTCACTGTATTAACGCAGGCTGCTGAGGATGATGATATGTAGTTCAGGTGTCTGGGGAGAGTACAGTAGACACTTCCTCTGGGGTCTTAGAATAACTGCGCCGTTGTATTTCATTGATTGCATTATACATTTTCTTTCTCTTTCATATGAATTGCGTCATGAGCCAGGTACACCCAAAGCCAGGTGACACATTTCTGGACAGAAATTAAGTTTGTAAAAAAAAAAAAAAAAAAAAAACGTCCAGATATCTAAGAAATAGCAAAAGTTGGGTGAGATAGTCTAACAAAGTGGTTCTCAACTGGTGAGTCGAGACCAAAAAATAGGTTGGAAGGCTGTTCTAATAAAACAACGCTAACTTCAAATAGTGTAATATTATAAGTAAGTAATTATAATTAGGATGACTAAACTCATAGGGTTTTCACCTTTTAAAATGGAAAAGAAAACACTTAAGATGTCATCCTAATCATAATTGCATATGTATAATATTACACTATTTGAAGTTAGCGTTGTTTTATTAGAACAGCCATCCAACCTTTTTTTTGGTCTCGAATCAAACTTATTAAAGTTGAAAAAAAAAGAAAAAAAAACTGCAGAATCCATGCTTTGAGAAATTTAATTGAATTTTTATTTTTAATTCAGCCTTATGTTGTTGGTTCTGTTCATGGTAATATTAATGAATGGCAATATTTATTAGTCTGAATTCTTACCTTAAAAATGGCAATTTGCAGTAAACAGAAAACAGTCATTTGGAGTGAAAGGTGGTGATTTGAGGAGACATGAACAGCCAGAAAACATCTGACGATGTGACAGAGCAGAGCTCACCTTTATGCAAATGTGCACTGGTGCAAAGTGGCAGAAGACTTCAAATTGTTTAATTTAATTCATATTACTATTAATAAAATTCATGTTAAATGAATAGTTCATCGAAAAAAAAATAATTGGGGACTTAGCGGAATCAATTTAATCATTTATAACTGACAGGCTCAAGTCTGATAATAATGACAGAAAACTGAACTAACTTCAATAATATGATTAACATTCAATGCGGGAGACCAAATGCTAACTTTAAACACACTGAAGAAGTAAGGCTCAGAAGCTTAAAACTGGTGCCCATTCACTTAAGGGACTTGGTTTACCACGGTTAATTGTGTCTCGAGTGCTGCCTGGGAAGATCTGATTGCTCACCAAGGTTATCTGAACAACTGTCTGGAGTACTTCATGACTCCAGAGCAGATCCAAGTGACCTTGTTCAGCTGTAGAGTGCTTAAACAGATACCTTGATGTGAGCAATATTCTATATTTCTTTCTATGATGAACTGATACAATCACAGAGCCATAAAAAAGCTTTAAACACAGGCTGCTAATACTGACTTTGTAAGGCACTAAGAAATATGTTTAGCATTTTAGTACTATCCACAAATAAACAGAGATGGGAAGGTTACTTTTAAAATGTATTTTACTACAGATTACAAAATACAAGCTTTAAAAAGTAATCAGTAACGTATTTCATTAGATTACTCAGGTTCAGTAACTTAATCTAAATACTTTAGAATACTTAGAAATACTTAAGCTTTGTAACACAAAGGAACATATTAACTTGATGTCTTGTTTTTATGCTTTCCGACATCTACCAGTTATAAGATTTGGGTTTTCTTTGCATTTTATTTTTAAGAACATCAATTTCCCACAAAATTTCTATGAACAACACTTTTTTTTTTTTTATGTCATTTAAATCTTCCAATCAATATAAATTCAATTTGAATACAATGAATGGGATTCCATGCCATTTCATGCTGCATTCCAAGCTTCAAAACGAATCCAGACACAGATTAAAAGTAGCCAAAACAACTGGCACAGTTCTCCAAGTTATACAATAGATTTGTTTAATGAATGGACCAAACTTTAAGTGAAAAAGAGTCACAAAAGAATCGCTCAGTCAAAATTGACAGGGCTCGTTTCCCACGGTCGCAAGCAATGTCGTTATTAACGATGCTTTTGGGAAACACACCTCAGGGCTCGCAAAATTTCAAAATCCCTGGTAGCCCTTAGGGCAGGCATTCTTCAGGTTTTGTTAGCCCAAAATGAATTTAACTAGACTGAAAAAAAAAAAAAAAAAAAAAAAAAGACATTGGCTGACCTTTATTGTGGAAAAATCAGCATGATCTGCAAAAACTAGTAGCATATCTGGATGTAACGATTCAATAAACTTATGATGCGATAAAATTCACAATACAGATTACACCATACAATTTTCTTACAATTTATTTATATATTTATTCATTTTTACAAAATGAGATTTAAGACAATTTATAAATGAAAATGTGTCCTTTTTATTATGCAAAATACAAAATGCTTCATATTCCTTTGTGAAATTGAAATGTTAAATAATAAAAGTAACTTGAAATTTAAAAACAAATCCTTAATCAAATAAAAAAAAATCATACATCTAAAATAAATATCTAAATTTAAACAAAAAAAAATTGTCTGTGCTCTATTTTAAATCAGAGGAAACCATTTGAATTACTATCCAAAAAAAGATGCTAAATACATGTTATTTGGATTGTATAATTAAAAAATCTGAAGTAAAAAAAGAATGGTCCGATTTTACCTTTGTGAATGAGACGCAGATGTCACTCTCTGACAGCAGGTGCCACTAATGGAACAGCAGGTATTTAAAGGCTGCTGCCCCTTTAAGATCGTATGCACGGATCCAAAATAATAATACACAGGAGATTTCTTTCTCCACTGTATACGTTCACTTAAGTCATAACCGACTGTGTTTACAAGAATACTTGCAGAGACCATTATTTTGAGATAATTTTGTATGTATGTATTCATTCAGAAGCAAGGATATGCGAAAGAGGAATCAATTCTGTGTAAGCGCATTGTCAGCGCGTGCTTTGAATGAGTGCGCGCGAATGGTTTAGAACGCTTGAATCGGCAAGACTTAGAAGAAACAAGTGCAAACGATCAACTACGATCCGTTTCACCCCTTCAAGTGAGTGAACAACGCAAATCAAGTTAGGAATTTCACATCACTATTCAAGACAGAGCGCTGATACATTTTGGAGCCAGACTGAAAAACACAATAGCCCCGGGACATCGGGCTAGCGATTTTGCGAGCCCTGCACATCAGATCTATCCAGTCTGTGAACCATTGGTTTCCACACTGGTTTCGTTAAACAAAAGAAATTATTCTTTTAAAAGGTTGACTCAAAAGAATCATCTGTTCACGAATCGGATCATGAATATTAAATTAATAAATGACATCAAAATAAAAGTAATCACTGGTAATCGAAAATACTTTTCAGATGTAGCTGTAATCTGATTACCCCTTATTTAAAATGTAATTATAACGAAATACAGTTACTCATATTTTGTATTTTAAATACGTAACGCCGTTACATGTATTTTGTTACTCCCCAGCCCTGCAAATAAATTACAACATAGTGCCAAGACACAAAAATAAAGATTATTCAACAAATACAGTCAACCAGCAATCTCAGGGGGTCACTAAATTCATTTTAAATTAATTTCATATTCATTTACCAAACTTAGTTTAAACAGGATTGCTTACTGACCTTGTCTTTCACATTAATCTAATGCCAGCGCACATACAGTGCAGACTTCCTTTGCAATTGTCTTGTTAAAACCATTTATTTATATTTATTTTAACAATAACAATTATAAATAAGAGCCAAATATATTTTGCTGTCAACATTATGCTGATAACTTGTTTATCTGTAGGATTCCCTTAAAACAAATTTGTTATCCTTAACAAATATGCCGTTAAAGGACAATATAATAAAGCAGCAATGTGACTCTATATAATGAATGAAGTTCTAACACTTAAAACCAAATGAAGATGTGCAAAATAATGAGTCACAGTATTTTTAGGAGCTTTTTAGATTATTTTAGATTTATGCAGTAAAGGTAACTGGCTAAAGCGTTAACATCCTTATACTGGTAGAAATGAGAAGCATTACTGCTTAATGATATAAAAACAACAAAACAGAAATCTATCAAAACACTGATATGTAATAATCTATTTATCAGTTTACTTCAGTATTAGCATAAGTCACTGACATAGCAGTGAAGTTTTGATTATTTACCAAAACACAAATTAGAGGAAAGCTGCATAATATAAACCTTCAACATCAGAATATGTGCTGTTAAAATACCATTAAAAATGACAAAAAAAGCACTTTAAATGTAGTGCTGTTTTAATATACAACTCTTGCAATATATTCCAGCATTCTAAAAACATGTTTGTGCGAAGAACGGATGTAAAAAATCATTACGATATGTCGATTTCAAGCTTGATAGATATGAGCACTATGAACAATGTAAAAAAAAAAGAGATGCATACAAGAAAAAAATAACAAAAATGCTTTCTATAAACCATTATTATTATTTATTTCTTTTAAGATTTATTCCCAGCTTATGAAAAAGTGCCTCTGGGAATGCTTTCAATGGCTCAATGTCAGATTCTCAATAATATTCTTATATTCCATAAAGAATTTCACAAATGACACTAACCTAAGTGAATTTAAATCAGACTGCATTTCTAGTATTGAGGTTGAGCACTAAGAGAAGAATCGTCTGTGTTAAGAGCATGAGAGCACCACAGCTCCCCCATCTGAGACGCACAGAAAGAAAAGGTAGTCAGAGGTGATGTGTCGCCATGGCAACAGTAGACAGCATCAAGGAGTAATTGCTTCCTGTGATTGTAGCAGTCTTTCTCTTGCTCAGAGAGGTAAAAGCTGACCATCTGATGGCATCCCTCTTAAGAACACATCTGTCAGGTACTCATTAATACAGTGACTGAGAGACGACACCAGACGCTTCAGAAACAAGAGCTTGTAAAGAAAGAAAATTACTTTTGCTCATTATTGTGTGTCAGATATGACAAATTGTACGTCTATGTACTGTTTCATCTATTTTCAAAGACGCTTTGGTACAATGCTCAAATACATGACCCATTAAAAATCTGGACATGTTAGACTAAAACGTTTCTTAAAAATATTGAGATCTAAAGACTTACACTTCAATGCCTCAAATTCAAGTAAACTGTGCCTACCTATTTATTGGAAAAAAAAAAAAACTTTACATGAACTTTACATACTTTATTATGTACATTCGTACTTCCTTACCACATGGCTATTGCTCCTATAGGCTAACAGCAAATTTTTTCCATTTTTTTGGGGGGGGGGTCGTTATATTTCTTACAGAATTATGCTTGTTCTAAATCAGATACAAATAAAGTAGCACTGTGAAGATTACATTTATATGAATGCATTGGTAAGAGAACAATGATATGTGGGAATTAATTCTATCTGGCAGTGTCTCTACTAATAGTGAAACTGTGTATTTTAGTTACTAAGGAATACATGCTAGAACTTTTATGTTTCTAAGCTATATTAATGAGAAATCATAGAACATTGTTGAGAATACATTTCCGCGCTACTGAATGATTCTGCGCACATGATCTGCATGTGATGCACAAGCTACAAAGTGTGTGCATTGCAATTCAGCAGTGCAATAGATTAGAACGGCGATTAACTTACCTGTACAATAAACTGTTTAAAACATGCATTCTCCCATTCAATTTTGAGCATCCAGATGGTATAATCTCAAATTTTGTGGAGTGTTTATGTAGTATGCATTTATCAATCATTTTAAGTGTTTGGAAACGGAGTGTAGAAGTGGACTACAAAGATTTCTTATCCTGCTACGCCCTCTATAGGATCAGTGACTAGTCAACTGCCAGCTTAAAGAGTCATGGCAGAGTACTAAAGTCAACTAATCGAGTAGTCAGTGCAACCCCTACTATATTCCTTCCTCATGTACGCACTCACTTACTTCCTTCTGCACACACACTCCTCTCCTTATGCACTTCCTTCCTTCCATATGTACACACTATGGCTGCAACAAATGATTATTTTGATTAATCTAAATAATCGATTAAGCGATTAATCTAACTATTATTAGAACAATTAATCGACTAATCATCGATTATTTAGCTGATTAATAAGTATACATTTATCGATTATTCAGCTTTTGCAATTAGTTAAAATATTCTAACAACTAAATTAAGATAATTACTTCAGCTTTTGTAAATCATATTATGTAATTACAATTATACAATACATTTATAAAAATAAATATATTTGGAATAAATATATTTGGTGGAAGAGAAGATATTGTTGAGAATTTATTTTTCTATATTTGATTGTATATGTGTGATGGTAGTTGATTGTTTATATTAATTGTTATGTTTGAATAACAAAGAAGCTTTGAGTTGTAAATGCTACAATATTTCTATATAGTAAAGGGCTTATTTAAAAATGTTCCCCTAAACTTCCTATTTCAATAGGAAATACGTCAACACAGGAAAAAAATGGTGCTCAGGGCAATTTCATGGGTTCTTTGTGTTATAAATTTCATCCAATAGAATTGCAGTCATTAGTGCTATGGATTAGGGCAATCAATTATTTTTTTTTTTTTTTTTTTTTAATTTAAAATATTTATCGAATTTAAAATACAAATACACATTCAAATGCAAAAACATTGCATTAAAATTTTAGGTGTGCGTTAAGGAGGCAGCCTTATCAGTGGCGCACAAGATGCGATGACGTTGCATTATAATGTTTTTGTTAGCCTATCCAGTTGAAGCCACGCTGCTGCGTTCTTGCGATCTTGTTTACATCAAAACTGAAACCAAGGTGTTCACACAGAACACATATTCCGCACATTTTCTAGAGGGACATCTATCACCATTGCACTCGTACAAAGGTCCCGCATTTAGAAAGCCATGTAAAATGAATGCAAGTTTAACTTTGAAGAAAACATAAATCAAGACTTTATGGCGGTTTTTTTTTTTTTTTTCATCCTACTGCACCTCATGTTTTTGAATGAAAGATTTACTCTGTGTGATTGGCTTTCTGCCCTTTGTATTAAACTATGCATATATATATATATATATATATATATATATATATATATATATATATATATATATATATATATATATATATATATATATATACACACACACACATGATGCTGTTTTGTTTATAGTTGTTTAAGCAACTTAATTATAATTGGTATATAAGCATTATTTTAAACATTATGCACGTTTTTTTTAGGGCTGTGACAGTCACCGTGCCAACCGCGTCACCACGGTGGTCGGTTGCCACCGTGGTTGTCTACTGCCACCACCGGTAGTGCACGTTACATCACACACTCTATAACAAGCATAAGTTTTGTCCAAATAAAACTGGACAAATACAAATGAGACAGCGATAAATGAAATATGTTAACAAGAAATGTGGGAACGAATCCTATTTCAAAGCATGTGCAGATGAGGAGTTAATGCGCCTCATGCTTGGCGGCGGAACAGTGAATCGTGTCTACACCGGATGCGACACAAGAAGTTTAGTCTGTCTAGTGTCTACACAGGACATTTGAACTCTGTGTCAGTACCTCATAAATAGGACGAGGCAGTTTACTGTCGGGGATTTGTCATGTCATGTCGTGCCGCATCCAATGTAGCATCACTGATTATAATGAGTTTTATATTTTTTTGTCGAGCCGCACCACTCGTGTCCAGTAGACAGGGTGTATTTAACTTTCTTATTTGGGCTACTTTCTTGTTTAACTGTATTATTTATTTAATTATTTATGTTAGTGTTTTGCAGGCTGTGTATTCACTGACAGAAGTGCTAAAATAAACACTAGCTGACGAGTTAAATCGGGTGTGTTAGATGAGGGAGACAGTGCTGGGCTGCTCCAGGACAGTTTTGAAAACCATTTCAGAGACATGTTCTTAAATGTGACTCATATAAAATATATTACATGCATGCACGGATTTAAGTCAGCCTTTTTGGTTACTTCATGACTTAACTGACCACGACATTGCATGCATGTAGTTTATTTCACGGTTTGATATGAAAGAATACAGACTACAGCACATACCGGCGCCTTTGTGTGTGCATGCAATTGAAGAGCATGCGCTGCGAGCACAGTAGCCTACCGTGCGCCTGGCACTGAAGTGAAGAAGAGTGCGCGTCTGAAACATCTCCCATTCTCAGTCATTCTGCGACTGAATAAATGCACTTCTTGTCAAGAGAAAAAGTGACAGAAGCAGCAGTATATATATCTCAACACCACGTCACAGGCGGCAGTTGGTCCCATTACCACCACGGTGTTAAAAATCTGCCCCCGTCACAGCCCTACTTTTTTTCACAAATAGTCATGTTATCTTAAGCTTTGAATTGTCGTGCATTAGTAACATTTTGTTCGATGGCCCTTTTGTGGCCCTTTTGTCACCCCAACTGAAATTATGCATTTTAAATTCAAATATAATTCAAATTTTGATGATATTTTAAGTACAAAATTCAAATTTAGCTTTTCAGCCATTTTGAAAGCCTTTCTGTGGATGGATGGGAATTCATTATCATGTTGGAGATCCCAGCTTAATTATAGATTTAATTCATATTTCATTCTGCTGCCACATGTCTGACTCATAATTTCAGATGTCTAATAATGGCAACAGCAGCCAAACTAATTCAGGGACACCCTCAGAGCCAGTCAAAAGAAACCAGAACTGACAATCCAACATCAAGAGACCTGTCAACATCTACACCGTCCTGACTTCATGGATCTGCCCTGCTTAAACCCCAGAAATATTTCTGAGTAATTATACAAGAGCAAAGACTCCGTTAAAATGTACCTTATTTACTTTCTTAATACATGTTACTGGTAATGAATAATTTACCCTAAATCCTGGGTATCCACTGTCTTGCAGAGTTTAGTTGCAACTCTAATTAATCACCTGAAGCAGCTAATCAAGCTCTTCTGGATCACTTGAAACATAAGAGTCCAGGTGAGCTGAAGCAGGTTGGAAATAAACTTTTTAGGACAGTGGGTTCCAAGGAGCAGGGCTGTAGAATTAAGAGTATTCTTATACCCAAGCACATTAAGAGTGACACTGTGTGATGGACTGCTCTGGGAGTTTAGAAATTAAGTAAAAGAACCATGAAACATCATCTTACCCAGATCAGTATTAGGTCCGGCCAGAACCTGCCTGAACTTATCAAGTCTTGACGCCTCTCTCTCGGACATGGCAGGAGTTCCGGATGTGTTCTGATCTGCCATGCGGGCCACCAGTGGAATCACAGGCCTGTGTGGGAGTGACTGCTGTCTGTGTAGTACTGCCTGTTCAATGCCCACTTCTGACACACCAACAGAAAAGAAAACACAACTTTAATGATCATATAAAAAAACCACGGACTGCTCTCTCACATCCCTCAGCCCACTGAATGTAATTATGGAGGCAATTCGTGACACATAGGATATTAGGACATCAGTTTGCCCACAGGTCAGAAGAGGCAGCTACCCCAAGATGCTCAGCTAGTGGTAATGAAACACTTTTCTGTCAAACTAAATCCATTATAGAGCCCGGACAAATGCACCTCATTCAGAGTGCCATAATCATTAGAGGTAATCTTTGGGCACCACACGATTCAATTCATTTCAGTTAGATTCCATTTTAATTTCAATTCATGGTGTCACGATGAGATTTTTTTTTTTTTTTTTTTTTTTGGGGGGGGGGGGGTGGTGGGAATAACCCACATGAACTTAATAGCTTATAAGTCGCTCTTGTATGCTTATGCAAGAATTTCTCAACTACATTTTGTACACTAAACACATCTGGAGAGATGCGAGGTGTGATATCAGGTATACAAAGGTTTGTCTTAGAGAGGAGATGTCAAGAACACTTTAAACTGTTGTGTAAAGATGCCATATAAGGGGCTTTGTAAAGTCACTAGGTTTAATGGGTATATGGGTACATCATTTGCTAAAAATGTTCTCACAAAGAATCACAATGCATCTGTGAATTGATTTTGCCTCAATGTTCAATAAGCATGCTGTCCAAACACTGAACGTCACTGTAAAATGTGATTGTATGCTTGTTAGAGGGATTAAATGTGTCTCTGGGTGACTTTGAGAGATCATTCTCGCATTAAGCATCACAACATCTTCAACGATTAATGGCGTTCATGTAATCCCTGCAGAAATTAGACAGTGCGTGACGGCTGTTGACAGTGTCAACACAAGGTGCTATTAGAGTAGAGGTGGAACGCATCGACAGGAAGTCCATTATCACAGTCATCCACTGCCACTGAGGCTGGCAAAACAAAAAGCTGACAGAACTGTCTGCCAGAGCAGGAACATTGATGGAAGATGACAATCCTCATGTAATCAAAGACCCACAGGAAAGAGTGCTTCATTCTTCACTCAGAGGTTAGAAAGTGTTTTGAAATACATGAGCAGCGGTATACTAATTGCAAACATTCCACTGCCGTCTCACAGCTCTCCTATGTGTTCATGTTATTAGCCGTGTCTCACCTCAATAAACTGAGTTGAGACATATTCCTGAAAATGTTCCATGTCAAATAAGGTAAAGCATTACAGCACAGCCACCTATTATGTATTTGCTATGGACTATGTCAGTTTGAAGTTTTTTGGAAAGTTTGCGCTAGTGAGCCGTTTCAAACTACCCAGACAAACCATAAGCGAACTTCGGTATGGTTAGATTTTTGTTTACAATGACATCATACCCATTCATTCTTCAATTTGAATGACATTTGGGGCCTTCAGGTCACTGCAGTACTATAAAGAACTGGGGTTCTAATATTATTGAAATATATAAAGATGCTTTGATTTGATTTGCTATGCTTCAAAAGTATTGGAGTGAAAGTTTGAGTGACAGCTCTATGAAAAAAAAATGCATTCTATATAAACATATTAAAGCTTATTGGTGAACAAAACAATTGATTGACATTTCACTGACTCCAATTTACCTTGGCCATACAGGTTTACAATGTTACAGACTCCCAGTTAATTACCACAAGTTCAAATGAAACAATTTAATCAAGGTCATGCTAATTAGCTAGGAAGAGGACAAGGAGAAAAGGAAAGACTAGAGTTTAGAGGGTCACAGGTCTGTTCCCAAATCCAAACTCTCATTTAAGACTAAATTAGTTGATTTTTCCCAGAAAGGTCTTGCATTTAGATGCCAACAATCGTAGTCACACAAAATTGGCAATATAATAATAAAACCTTGTGTGTGTGTGTGTGTGTGTGTGTGTGTGTGTGTGCCATTCTACAGAATTGATGCAAAATCAGAGTTGGAAACATCTTGAAAAAAGGTGTCTTTTTTTACCACAAATTTTGTATGTATGCAAATTGTATAATATCTAAGGTACACATATCTAATAATTGTGCAGTTATTCTCATATTGTATTTTCAGTTTTGGAACATTTTTCCTCTACTTAAATTTGTCACCACCAAAACACAGTAATATGTAATTTAATAAGACGGGTTATGTTTACCTACTAAGATTTTGTTTATATCTACCTTGTAAATATAGTTTTTGCTAAATTTTAAATCAATAATTACAATTTTAACAATATTTCAAGTGTGATTTAAGAGATTTGTTGTATTTTGAATACATTATTTCTGTGTTGATCATACAGATTTCAAAGGATTAATTAGTTTGAATATGCTTTGAACCAAACACTATCATAACATCTTAGTTGATAATTCAATATATATATGATTCAATATCAATATGGGCAGTGTCCACAAGTTTTCTTGGTTTCAGTTTCAGTTCTGCAAGACAGTTTAAGCCTCACTTCACAGGACCTTTACATGGGGGAAAAGAAAACGTTTTGCAATGCAAATTATATTTTGTCATTCTTTTGAAATTGTCCTATGCATCCTATGAAATGTAATTCATCTAAATTTAAATGTTTAAGGAGTCCGCACATAAACAAACTTATGATCATGTCTTATGACAGTAAACATTTTAACAGAGAGTGTTTTTTGATCCCTTTTAACGTGTGTGTTGCACGTTGCTGTAGTTGTTTCATTACAACTACCAATGAAGACTGAAGATGGACTTTTGCTGTAAAAACCACATAAGATACATTTCAATTGGATCACTATTCATCCATCTGGGCCAATTGTTCTTGGACCCCAAAGACTGCCGCTTGTGGCTTTATTTAATATGATTATTATTATGATTATTATTTATTATTATGATTATTATTATTATTATTATTATTATTATTATTATCCAGTGTTAACTTAGTCTTATTTATTAATATTTTTATTAGCATTTTAACTTTTCAGTTTATCTAAAGTTTAAGTGTTAGTAATTTTGTTTTAGATTTTATTATTATTATTATTATTAATTAGATTTTGTTTTTTATTTCTGTTTAGCTTTTTATTTATTTATTTGTTTGTTTGTTTTAGTCATTTTAATGCTCCAACTTTTTTAACTACTTTTCAACTTTTTTCATCTAATATTTATGTTATTTTATTCAATTACTTTTTTTTTTTTTAGAAAAAAAAAACAAAACAAAAATTTTGGGTGTGCGATATATATAGATGTGGTATCGAAATCATGATTCAACAGAAGCTGTGATTGTCATGCATATCTTTCAGTGAAGCGCGGTTATGTGATCAGTAGTAAATCTCCATCCGAAGGCCAGAGGGCACTCTCACGGGGAAAGTCCAAATATGCCTCTCAGAAGAAACTCAGGAAATGCCTATAGCGGTAGCTGGATAAACAGAAGATTTAACTGCTTTTATTGATTCAACGTGATTAATGAACACAGGATTATTACAATATATAGTTATTATTATTATAATTTTCATTAAAATAAAGTATATTTATAATGCAATGTAGGGCTGTGCAATTAAACGCATTCGACTGAACTACAGCTATGTGTAGTGAATGCTGCTCAATCTGAAAGCAGGTGATGGTGATTTACTACTAATCACCGGACTGGCTTTACTGAATAGATAACATGCCAAAGAATGCGAATAATTGCACAGCCCTAATGCAATGCCTATATTACTGCTTAGAATACTATGAAATATGTTGTGTGCCTTATTCTGTGTAAGAAGCCACATTATCTCACAGAGGGATTTATTTCAAACACTCGACTGACGTTATGAAGTGAGTTTGTAGTAAAAATATGTTATTAAATGTGGTATTTTCGCATGCTTTCAGATAGAGCAGCATTTACTACACAGAGCAAGCTATGCAAACAGCTGTCATTACCGCAAACGATTTCTTCGATTTCATAATCGCACAATAAAATCACCTGCAATTTTTATGCGTAACTTGTCAGTGAACAACGGCTCTGTGTAGTAAATGCTGCTCCATCTGAAAGCATGTGATGATGATTTACTGCCGATTACAGAACTGGCTTTACTAAAAAAAATTGCATGACAATAGTTAATCATTTGATCGCGCAGCCCTAACAACAATCAAAGATTAATTTCAGATTTGTTAACACTAAACAAACATTCAAACAATAAACCAGACAAAAAGAGTAAACAGAGACAGGAAATGCAGTTGTTCTGATGTTTGACTGACCTTTAGGCGAGCCGACAGGAGCTTCACTGTGTGACTTCACCAGTCTATTGCCACTGAGTGGAAGAGCCTCTGAACTGAACGACAGATCTGTTGTCGTCTCTGCACCTTCTTCTCTCTCATCCTCTTCATCTGGCTCTTCCTCGTGTGCTTCCTGTCCATCTTTTTCATCAGGCTCAGTCATCTCGTCAATCTGTTGCTGTCTTCTCTCCTGCAGCTTGCTGTGGTTTTCTATCACCTTATTGGCTGTCTCCATGACAACCTCAATGTTGAGATTTTGGGCTGCCATAGCGAGGAGTTCATCATCATCATCTCCCACATCCCAAGCATCACTGGTGATGCTCTCAAACTCTTGGAAGGTGGTGGCTTTCTTTGGTTTTCCTGGCGTAGTTGCAGATGGAGGCTTGTTTCCTGCTTTCATCAGACTACAAGAGAAAATTTTGACTTTTGTTTATATATGAATCAAACTCCTACAGAATGGTGTTCCACAGATAACTTTAATAATATCCCTAAATGTGGTAAAATCATAAAGAACAGGGAAATTCTGGCTTCTTTGACTCTCACTGTTATTCACTGTTCACTTACAAAAAAGTTACTTTTTCTCAACTTGGGGCATCACAAAAATGGTCACAGCTGCTCATGTTGCCAAATACTGCTAACTCACATTAAAATCGAATGATTTCTGGTCGCTCTGTCATCACAAATTGCTGTCAGCAGCACCATTTAAGATAAAGTTCAAATCTATTTTTGAGTGATCAAATTCTGATTAAATTGATTCACAAAATAAAGTGGAAGCATTGCATATCATTTTAAACATACATTAGAGGTTGGGGTTCATTTTAAATTTTACAGGAAATGAGATACAACACTTAATGTGTTCTACTCAATTTGATGTTGTATTCTCACTATATAGCCAGCTAACTTAAAAATCAGATTTCCTCTAACGGGGTGCCTCTTAAGTATCTCATTCCAAAATCTACAAAGGCGGCTGCTTTTGGTCTAGTTCAGGCACGCCATTTCATGTGGCACTTCAATGGGCAGGGTTTGCTGATTCATTGTAGTAACATCCCTGGCTGTCAAAAAGAAAATAGCAACAAGTACGATCACTACATTTTCACTATATGCTGTCCAAATTCAACATCAAAATGAACTCTTTTCATATTCTAAAAATCTAATTTTTGTTTTAATTGGGAATGATTAATCTATGCATATTATAGAAAGGGGAACAATGCTATCTTTAATTAAACAGAAATAGCTTGTTCTTCCTCTAAAATGACTTTCTGTTTAAGGTTTCCTTTTTTCTTTTCAAGATCTAATCATTTCCTCACAAAAAAAGCCATGTAATGCTCTACCTTTTTTATTAAACATACATGTGAACCCATTTCATTTTCTTAATTCCATATACTTTAAAATGAAATAGAAACTGCAACAGCATCAACCATATATAAACACACATTTTTATACAGTGCCATATGCCGTTGTTGAATTTTCTTTATCATGCTGAAATTAAGGAAGTGAAAGGGGTTGCAAACAAAACTGACTTGATGAAAATGAAAGCAAAAGATCCCCTTCTATCTTTGAATATGTGACTCAAAACCAGTCTTTAGTAGCACTGGGATATTTGTAGCAAAAATCATTAGGATATTAAGTACAGATCATGTTACATGAAGATATTTTGTACATTTCCTACCATAAATATCAGTAATATGCATTGCTAAGGACTTCATTTGGACAACTTTAAAGGTGATTTTCTCATTTTTTTTTTTTTTTGCACCCTCAGATTCCTGATTTTCAAATAGTTTTATCTCAGCCAAATATTGTCCTATCCTAACAAACCATACATCAATGGAAAGCTTATTTATTTAAAAATAAATAAATAAATAAAATAAATTGACACTCAAGGTTTTGTGGTCCAGGGTCACATATGTTCTTTTCAGCAAAGATAAACATGATAAAATCCATTATACACACACTGTATAAGCTATTACAAAAGCATTAAAATTACAGTTCATATTTTGGAGAATACAGTGCCTGCAAAACAGCAAATTACACTGATAAAGACACTGAAATATCAAAACCACACACACACACACAAAGTTGTTTACCAAAATACATAACTGTACTTACTTGGCATGTAGCAAAGGGTCAAATGGGGGGTGTTGGGCTCCATAAACATGCTGGATACTGTGAAAAAGAATAAGTGATAAGATGGATGTTTATAGGAAAAATCTTTATTTTTAACTCCCCATCATTATTTAGATGATATGAAAACTGGTTTGACAAGGCAAGAAGCAATGAAGCAAAACAACAAAACACAACAAACCTTCCTTTTAAAGAGTTATTAGATATTTTTAATTTGTCACGTGTGTGTACCCACATCATATGTGCACTACTTTAGTTTTATAAAGTTGCTTTTGTTGCCATCACTACTTAAAACACACCATAGAACTATTTTTAAATACCATGTAAAAAGCATGGTATGTGAATACAATAATCACCCAGTATTTGGTATATATCAAAATACTACAATTAATGTAGTTATACTATCATTGTACCAATCTGTAAGAGTTGTCAAAAGTGGGGCCCAGCAGCCCATTGCTAACAGGCTAACACATGACTTTATGAACTAAACTATTAACACAGAGATTTGATCGATATAACAGACATTATCACCACGTACACATCAATCAAAGGGCACATGTCAGTGTTAGAAAAATATAATTATGATGATATAAACTTAATACATCACTGACATCAATCTAGTATGTAGGGAGGTGTACAGTTAGCACACATCACATTAAAAGACAGTTAAAAACAGCCTAAAGAAGATCAGATTTGAGTGACACGTGTTATTCTGAACATTTCGAGCTCCTCCGGTGAGATCTGCCGTTGAAAGATATCGTTCAATTAAGTGTATCTATAATTAAACACATATAAATACACACACAGAGCTAGACATTAGCATGAACACGTCACTCACTTCCCAGGAACCTTGGCTGTGTTTCTCTTCCAGAACTGTTTTTTGCTGCCGTCACCTGACATCGTTTGGCTTCAGAGTACTCGCTCATAAATTAAATTGGCGAAATAAGCTGATAAGTTGTGCAAAATGTGCACGAAGAGTTTATTTACACCTCAATTTCTCTTCGCAAACTCAGAGAGCCGCCATGTTGGTACCGCCCACCGCACATTAGCGGAGCTATGATTGGTTAAGGCGTCTCATGAGTGACGGCTGAACAGCCAATCACAAGTGGACGTTTCTCCACGCCTCCTTTAGTTCCCTCACAGGCCTGTTAAAATGTTTGACGTTGTCTTGTAAAGGAATGTTTAATTTCTAAACATAAAACACACGAGGGTGTCACTAAATAAAACTTATGATCGCAGAATTTGCATCTATGTATTTTAAATGTGGAGAAGTGACAGATTTATAAGATAAGACCCTTTTTCAGTAGCTCTACCATTTTTTGTCTAGATCAATAAAATAAAACAACACATATTTCCAAAATAAAGAAATCCGAAAATACACAAAATCAGTCACACATCTAAAAAAAAACAAAACAACAACAACAAAAAAAACTCTCCCAAAATAATTTTATGTAATAACAGTACCAAAACAAATGTACAACAGTTTTAGGCCTAGCCTAATTCTGACACATATTGTGTCATTGTCATATGCTAATTTCTTTAGGTAGGCTAACTTTTGTGTAATAACAGTACTAAAACTAATGTACAACAGTTTTAGGCCTAGCCTAATTCTGACACATATTGTGTCATTGTCATATGCTAATTTCTTTAGGTAGGCTAACTTTTGTGTAATAACAGTACTAAAACTAATGTACAACAGTTTTAGGCCTTGCCTAATTATGACACATATTGTGTCATTGTCATATGCTAATCTCTTTAGGTAGGTAACTATTTCCTGAGTAGAATGAATGATGGCAATGAGAAAGATTCTTGAAAGATACAATAAGGTATTAATGTTGCAATAAAGCACCATGTTGACGGCATTTGTCACTTTTTTTTCCATATAATGAATATGAATGAGGGAAAAACTTCTGCTTTCCTCATGTCAATACATTTATTAAAGTAATAGGCTACTGCTTGCACTTAAAGGAGTCCACCGTGGTGATAGCTAATAGCAATAACATTATATTATATTACATTATTACATTATTGCATTGTTATATTTTATTATATTATATCCATTAGCCTATATAACACAATATGTACAGTATAAAAGTTCAATACGTTAAATATATGATGGAAGAAAACTGTTTTTATATTTTATAACATTGAAATTTACATATAATGTAATACATTATTTTTAACTCATGTAATACATACATGTAATATATACTGTCCGAGTGGCATAATATGCCATATATAATATAACTTTGTAAATAAATTAATGTAGATCCTTAATTAACTAACAGTGCCACAATAAATTAATAAACAAACAAACAAACAAAGTATGCCAATCACTCACAACGCACCTCCTACTATAGGATTACGTGTGACGCAGATCTGTCTGGCTCCTCCCACTTTATCAGGAAAGAGAAAACCGCTATGTAGCCAAACTGCTTAGGAGAAAACGAGAAACATTGTAGCGACTGTAGTATTTTTATAATAATTTAAAGCGTCGGGGCGGTATAGTATAAACTCGTTTTGAAGATGAAAGTAAGATAACTAGTGTGTATCTGTTGTTAAGAGCAGAAATGGAGAAACAGTCGCGTCTGTTGTGTTCTGAGTTGTGTGTTCAGCGCAGACTGTATGAGGTCACATTAAACTGCGCGATTCTCGCGTGGAAAGACATACAAATCGCCAAAAAACACACCGGACGCGCCATATATGGAGCTGTCAAAGCGGGTGAGTTACATATCTAATACAATAATAACACTATAACATATAGACTACCACACGCTACGCTGCTCCTATGTGTTCTAGTTGTGTGTGTCTCAAAACTGACTTGAGCTGTCTATCTAGACCGTAGTTTTAGGCATCGTATGTACAGAGAAACACAGAACGTAGCATTGTTGACCAGCTAACTGTGATGCCACAAAAAGATACTGACTGCATGACGTCTCTGAAGCCCCAAACACTGCTGATGCTGAACATGTCAGTGGTGCCCAAAAGGATGCTGATTGAAAGACGTCTGTGATTCCTAAAAATGACTAAACACTACTAGATATCTGTATATGTTGTATGGTGAATATTATGCATTCAGAGATGAAGGTCTACTGTATGGTGTCCAAAACACCACTGACTCTGGACATTCTTATAATGCCATAGAACTCTGCTCAGAATCTATGACATCCCAAAATGCTGTGTTGTAAGCACACATTTATGATGTCCAGAAATGCTACTGAATTCTGGGATGCCCAAAAAAATGATGCATTTTGTGCACAATTGTATGGTGCCCAAAAATCCTGCTCACTCAGAACTCGTCTATGAGGCCTAAACATGCTGTGGTCTATGCGCATTTGATGCCCTAAATTGCTGTCTGCTAGGTAGGCAGTTCACTACGTTTTTAATTACAGCCATAAAAAAAATAAAATAAAATAAAAAAACATTATAAAAATACAATTTATTTTCTAGAACACTGCTAAAAAAAATAACTTAAAATATATATATATATTTTTAGTTTAGTCAACTTGAAATTTTGCTTTACTTAATGTTAAGTGATAACTTGGATATTTTAGTTACAGTGTTACATTTTAGTTAATTTTTAGTTAATTCTTTTCAGTGAATGTTATGTAAAGTATCATGTGACAAGATGAGTTTCTTTACAGAATAATTTTACTGTTCCTAGTGGGAACAGAGCACACACACACTGTGTGTGTAAAACAGTAGTTAAGTTGTGTATAAACAAAGTCCCTGTAAGACAAGTCATGTCACTCGCTGGCCATCTTTGAAACGTCTCTCGGGCATCCAATTGCAATCTCTTTGAATGGGGAAACATCAAATTCTACAAAACTGTTCACTAGGCTTGCGATTAAATATCATATTTGAGATCACCAAATAAATCTGATAACAACTGTGTCATAAATGTTGTTTATTTTGCTCAAATAACGTTATAAAAAGCTTATTATTCAGGCTTGATCAGCCAGTGCGCATGCGCAGTCCCGAGCGCATGTCTCAGATGCTGACTGTTTCTATAGCAACCGGGACGCTTCTAACGGCAGCTGCAGTGAAGCGCTGACTTTACCGATTAGCGATTGGCTCAGAAGGCGGGGCTTCCTGTGATTGAGTGGCCATATTGATTGTTGCATTTTTCCCCATTCAAAACTATACGCATGACACGTCTTGGGTATTCTATAGTCTTTGGTATAAAGAGTGTGTGAAGTGTTCTCAGACTGTGCTGGAAGGTCAGAGAGGTCACTGATAATCTTGAGGAATTGGGTTTTGTTGTGTTTCCACCAGTCTGCTGCACACACTCTACTATTCTGTCATCTCATTGCTGCAGGTCTATGGTTGGGATTGTTAATGAGTCTGTAGATGTCTGTCATGAACTTCCAGGTTTGGGTAGTTAATTAGTTATTTGTGTAACATTGTTTCATGAAAATCAACCTTTTCAGAAGAAGAGAGTGACCACAAATTATTTGCTAGACAAATGGTCAGGTCATTGTTTGTTGGTGGACACAAACTTTCCAAAAGTTGGTTTGAATTCAGCATTAATCTGTAAAATGTTATACAATTAAGTTTCCAGCCATGTTATAAACAAGGCAAAGACATGTGGCAGTTTACATTCAGCTCTTAGAAATAAAACCAAATAAAAAAGTGTGTATTATCTCAGTTACAACAGGGTCATTCCGTGTCAACTCAACCAGAGGTCCCCGGCTCAAATTTTTGAATTTGCTTATATTTTTTCTGAAGAAAGATAAACATGTATAGTGATGAAAGCCAAAATATTAAATGTCATGGATGAATATTTACTGAGTAATCCACTCTTTTGTACTATTTTGTTGAGGACCTCTGGTTGAGCTGAGACAGAATGACCCAACAATAAGTTTTCGCTTTGTTTAAAGAACCACCATAAGTTAAATATTGCTAATAGCCAAGAATAAAGCTTACACAAAAATCACAACCTTGCATTAAAAAAAAAAAATGGCAGATGAACTGACTGTGTATTTCATTTGATAATCCTAGTTATTGATAATCTTCAAGGATCGTATGTATGCTTGCTGTAAACTGTTGCTATATGTAAAAGCAGCATAAAGATTCTGCTTAAAATCCAGTGTTCCAAGCCATATAGGTTTGTAACAACATGAGTGTGAGTGGATGATATCTTGTTAAAAAATAAAAAAGGGTCATTTCAATATACTTGACCTTTTAAAACGACCCATGTAATAGAACCATGAACTCCACATAAATATTACGTTCAAAACTAATCCAGGTTTTGAAACTGTTTCACCTGAGCCAGAACTTTGCCCATGCTGTGGATACATTATACATCTGAGGAGAAGTTGAGAACTGGATGACCTCCACTAAGATCCATTACACAAAGCCGACTTTTATTTAAAGCTCTTGATGGATATTTTCCTCGGGGCCATGACACATTAAATTAAGTTTCCACCCTGCTTAAGGTAGTTCAAGGCGCCAATGTTTAATTAAAGGATTTCACATGAACAAAATCATTGCTCACATGAGGTAAGGGAAATTATTTTAGGGTTAAGCCTAAACTGTTTTTGTTGTCATCAGTACCCAAATATTGTTGTTTAGTTTTGTTATGTTTTTTGTTGTTCTTTGATCCCCCCCCCCTTGTTTTGTTTTGTTTTGTTTTGTTTTCGGTCTTTCGCATTACTCTTTGTAGTTCGCAAGTTTATAAATGGATACTTTTTCAAACATTTCTCTTTTCATACCTCTTCTCCAAAATTCAGTTTCTGGAGTGAACTCTTCTTGTAGTTCACATACACTTGAAGCTGACCTGTTTTATTGATTTTTAGACATGAAGAACATGGGTCAGTTTTTATTTTATTTTAACTGTGGAAAGCTTTAGGTTGCCAGTGCGACTTGTTTCAGCACTGGCTGTCTAGTGTGCGATTTAGTTTGTCCATCTGCTGTGTAATCTAACCCCCTTCACCACGAGTTAATTTTCTCAGAATGCGTGTAACTAAAGTAGTGGGGACACAAAAGACATTATTTGTAGAGCGCCCTTTTATACTAAACAAATGTTTGGTTTTGCTGGAAAGGTCACGTTGGATGGATAAATGGTGTATTATGCTGCTCAAACATGGCACTTCAGAACTTTGTGAGAAGGGAATAAATGCCTGGTCCCAAAATCACATCTCCATGGTAACAAATGCCTGGAAGGACATGAGTAATATTCCGCAACATGATCCACATCAGGATCCATAGGTAATGCATATGGTGTGGAATTGTTCTTTCAAATCAATGACATACATTTGAGGTTTCCTCTAGCCTAGTGCAGCTCTCTAGCTTTTAATCTGTGGGTCAAGGCATGTCATAATTGTAGTAAACACAACTGTAATCTCAGTTTCTTGCCATATTAATAACATGGGGGGTAATAACATTAATACCCCCCCCTGAATGCACGATCACTTTTTAGTTTCACTAACACTTTCGAGATTCGCGATCGCATGTACTCTATTCATACTATGGAGCTGCAGTACTAACCACACATTTTACAAGATTATATGTTTGTCAGTGGTACTGAGGCTCTGCAAATCATTCACCATCGTCCTCAATCATCTCTCCTTACACCTTGTCTACACCGGTTGCGACAGTTGTCGTGTTGCGCCGCACCGTATCAGCTAAAGACTTCTACACTGGACGTGACAAAGCGACCGTTGAAAATCATTTGAAATTTGTGTCAACAAGTCATAAATAGAACGCGGCAGCAGTTTACTGTCAGGGATTTGTGGTGTCACGCTGTGCCATCACGCTGTGCCGCAACGCATGCAGTGTAGACAGCATCACTGATTATACTGAGCTCTATTGACGGATCTGACTTGACTTTGACTTGACTGAGCTCAGACGCTCGCATCCGGTGTAGACATGGTGTTAGGAATTGTTAGTTGTTTTCCCTTACAAGGATTCACGCTTCGGGCACACTCCTTAACTCCACATCATTGTGTACATCGAGTACAAGGCTTTTTTCTCCTGAACTGAAGCCTTTTTTCAATCACGGATTGAAACTGCATGGCCATTGTTTCGTGCAGTGTTTAAAAAATGAACCAATGGCTCGGCACCGGAGCTGTATGAGCCTATGGTGACAAAGCCTGCCAACTCATACTGCTTCTTGCTAAGACACTATGGGAACACAGTACAATCACGCCATGCTATGGTAGAGGTATGACTATAAGTATCATAACTTCCATAAGCAAACAATGCCCATAGAGAAGTTAACAACAACCCAAGGCTAAGACGGGCTGAGCTTCTTGAGGTCACACCCGGCCTGGTTAATCGTTCCAGAGTACTCCTGCAACTTCAGCACCAAGGAGTCGAGAGCTGACAGGTGAACTAATGCCAGTCAGCTTGAGCAAGGGATCTCTGTAAGATCTGTTTGTGTAACACAGCGCGTGTCTCTTCAAGTGGAGAGGATCCTGGCCTGCAAGGCAGGGACTTCCAGGTTGTAAAATCTTGTGAATGAGGATGACGAGGCCCAGCTGGCCGTCTCACAAATATCCACAATGGACACACTGCTGAACCATGCCCAAAATGAGGTGATGCCTCTGGTAGAATGGGCCCGTAGTCCGATGGGACATTGTAGGCCCAAGGAAGAGTATGCTAGCGAGATGGCATCAACTATCCATCTAGAGAGTCTTTGCTTCTTGACTGGATACCCTCTGGTGCAGTTACCTTCAGGGCCCTCAGCACAGTGAGCATATCCCATGAAGGGATGGTTAGGGGACGAGGCGAATTCAGCCCCCTGGCACCCCTTAAAGGGGTCATATGATGCGATTTCAATTTTTTTTTTCTCTTTGGAGTGTTAAATGCTCTTGGTGAATAAAGAAGATCTGTGAAGACTAAAGTCTCAAATCCAAAGAAATATTCTTTATAAAAGTTAACACTCGTCCACGCCCCTGAAACAGCTCGTTCTGACATGCCCCACATATCTACGTCAGTATGTGGGAAGATTTGCATAACACAGCCCATATGTTCTGCAAAGAAAGAAGGCATACCTTTTATTCTCGTTGTATTATTGTTGTTGCCGCCGCCATGTCGTATAGATGCTGTGTGTTTCAATGTGAAACTACTTTTTTTGGCCTTCCAAAAGAGGATGATATCCGCTTTGTCATGCCTGGAGCTGATCCGTTCTGGTCCCTGAGGAAATACATCAACTTGCACTGTGGATCGCCGAATCGGCTTTCACCGTGGATGAAGCGGCGTCCAGCTAGAGGTTGTCACATGTGGTTGCTGCAAGACCAAGGTACGCTCCTTCGTAGAATCCGCCTGCCGTACCGTTCTCAAGCCGCCCGCCTCTGCTCATTCAAGCCGATGTGTGACATTGTTCCGTTGAGAGAGCGAAACTACTTTGTTTTTGCCTTCCAAAAGAAAACATGACTAGAAATCATGTTTATATCATGTTTATAATGGGTTTTATGTTTTTGTCTCGTAGCTCCGGCCGGACAAGGATTCACAATGTTAAGAAGCGTAACATTTCCATCGCACTTGAGGCATTTGGCCAATCACAATGCGCTGGATAGCTGGTCAATCACAGCACACCTCGCTTTTCAGAGAGATGAGCCTTGTGAAAATCGATGCGTTTCAGAAGCCGGGGCATAGTGGAGAAACAATAATGTACAGTATGTGGAAAATAATGTGTGTTTTTTTTTTTTTACCTTAAACTGCATAAACACATTTCATTACACCAAATACACAAAATAATGTTCTTTTTAGCAGCATCATATGACCCCTTTAAGAAGCAGATGACCGCACAGATTTTGCCCACCGATTTGCCTGCAATAGGGGCATGAGAGGCCATTATAGCCACCACATAGACTTTGAGAGTGGATGGGGAGCATCCCTTATCGAGCAGCTCTTGTAGGAATGACAACACCTCTGACAGATCGGAAGTAGGAGTGTCTTTGCCATGGTTTAAACACCAAGCAGAAAAAAATAGACCACTTGAGGGCATAGAGGCGTCTGGTAGACGTGGCTCTAGCCTCCGAAATTGTGTTTAAGACTCGCTCTGGGAGGCTCAAAGGCTCCTGTCCAGCGGCCAGAGGTGTAGGGCCCATAGATCGGGCCGAGGGTGCCATATTGTCCCATTCGCTTAAGAGAAGAGAGCCCTTCTCAACGGAATGGGCCAAGGGGCCGCTACCAACAGCTGAGTCAGCTCTGATAGCCACAGCTGGTTCATCCAGAGAGGGACCAACAGGAAAACCTTGTAGTTTTGTTCCCTGATTCACGTGATTACCTGTGGGAAATGCATAAAGAAGGAGGTTGGGACAATCGTGGGCCAACGCGTTCATGGTTTTTGAGTAATAAATTGTGCAGTAGGAGTTGTCCTCTGAGATGAAGACGTCTACCTCGGCCTTGCCGAAGATCTCCCAGATCCTCTGAATCGTCAGCGGATGGAGCGTCCACTCCTCTGAAGGGACATTGACAGGCCTGATTTACCCTGACCTGCAGTGACCCTGACGCATGGGATGGAACCTGTGGTTTCAGCCAATGCTGAAGGGGGCGCATACGAAGCAGACCCATCGGTAGTGCTGGCGATGCCACAGCCATGAGGCCCAGCTTCCTCTGAAACGTTTTGAGGGGCGAGTGGTACTGGAAATCTTGAAGGTGGTCACCAGCCTCCCTTTGGCCAGAGCTGTTCCGGTGCGACTACAGCTCTCATTCGGTTTGATTCGAAAATTGTTCCCAGGAATGATATGTGTTGGTTGGGGAACAACGCGCTCTTGGCTAAATTGACCCAGAATCTCAAGTGCTCTAGGTGGCTGAGGAGGAGAGTCCTGTGTGAAATTAGCTCTGCCTCTGACTGGGCCAGAATGAGCCAGTCGTCAAGGTAGTTGAGAATGCATATTCCCATCTGTCTCAAAGGGAAAAGAGCCACGTCTATGCACTTCGTAAAAGTGCGGGGGCCAGGGACAGCCCGAAGGGAAGGACAGTATATTGATAAGCCACTCCCTTGAAAGCGAATCTCAAGAATTGCCTGTGACGGGGGGCTATCTGGATGTAAAAGTATGCATCTTTCAGGTTCAGTGAAAAGAACCTGAGCGAATTTTCGCAAGGATCTGTTTCAATGTAGTCATCCTGAACTACCACTTCATGAGGGCATGTTTCAGGCATCTGAGATCGAGGATGGGCCGGAGGCCACCATCTTTCTTGGGGACAAGAAGTAGCAGCTGTAGAAGCACACAAAGAAGTAGTTTGCTCTCTTTGAAAATCTTTGTGTTTTATTTTTTCTGCTATAACAGTAGCTGATTGCTCAGGTGCTTGAACAGACCCTGTTGTTTGCAAAAAACACATTTTCCTCTGCACCCAGAGTTGAACGGGGTGTCAGGAGGTCTAAGAGAGGCTGCTTGGGAGGCTGTAGCGAGACCTGGCCCCATCCTCTTCCTGTCCTGCAGATCAGGAAGATGCCTGAGGCGCTGGGTCATTTGGGAGATATTGGAGCATCAAGGAAGGGGATCTTATCTGCATACTTGATCTCTGTTAACGTCAGCCATAAATGGCGCTCGAGCACCACAAGGCTGGCCATCGATCTCCACAGAAGTGCGCGGCCACAGACTCATCCAGGGTAGGCAGCTTATCGTACCACTTCTCTTCAGTGCTGTCGATAGAGGTGAGGGCAGATGAAGCAGAAGTACAGAGGTGGGCAGAGTAGGTAGCGCGACACAATCTGGTGAGTTCATTGTGGTACTCCAGGAATAACAAAGAGGAATGCTGACAAGGTGCCTGACACCGCCCCAGAAGGAAGCATTCATCCGGACGCCTGCGAGAGGGCTCCTTTGGCTGAGACCACTCTAAACCCAGCTTTTTTACCGGTTTCGAGAGGATACGGAGAAGTTCAGCATCCATCCCATCTCTGGCGGCACTGGGCAAGGATGATGGCAAGGGGGTGGGGTTAGTCACCGAGCCCAACAGCTCCTCTGCATCCGAGGCTGTTAATGACATGCTGTCATCAAGCAGTTCGTTCTCACTTTCCCCAAATGAGACCAGGTCGCTCATGCCGGCAGAGGGACATTGGTCAGACTGGGAGAAAAGGATGGGAGAACTCCCTCTCTTGGGAGTCACTCAGTTTATTTCAACTTTTTTTTGTATAGCACTTTTCCCAGTAAATATTGTTTCAAAGCAGCTTCACAGAAGTATTTTGAATACAATCAGGAAGTAATTTGTTAATTGGTCAGAAATAAGTGTTAGAGTATTATCCATGTGGGACTAGTATTCAGCGAAGATAATGTAGGTTATATGGCTAGTTATGTATTTAGTTAAGTATACATAATGAATGTTATGATTACAATAAAGATGTTCATTTACGTGCACTTAGACCATGTGCAGAGTATAGGCCTATAGCCTAAGGTTGTTGCATCATTGAGCCATGGTTTGGAAGGTCATGTGGTGTATTTGGCAGGGTGAGAGCTGCGATATAACAGTCAAGGACCCCTGGAATGTCAACTATTGTTTAGTGGTATTTCCTCTGTCCTTATTAAGTTTACTGCCTCTGTTTAACACAATTATTTACTATAGTTAACAGAAATGAGAACAAATCAGAACATTTTATGTAATCGTATATGTGTCTGCAATGTTTTTTGATGTAATCGCATGCAGGGTGATTGCAGGAGAATTATATTGGAAATTAATGAAATGAGGTGAACAGATTGTAAATGATCAGATCATGAGCAGTTTCACAATCAGAAAGATTGTGTTTTGTTTATAGGAAAAACTGACAAACTAAATACTCTCATTCCAATTTCTCAATTTTTGAAATTATACTGTTGACTGCTTTTATGAAGCATTCAACACTGTTATTCAGCCCCTTTAGCAAATGTACTGTAAATGATCAAAAAATATTTTTACTGTATTCTTTAATTTATTTATACCATATATATTTCTTTAAAATAACACAAGGTTTTAAAATATTCCAGTCCAAATTCCGGGCAAGTGTTGCAAAAGGAGCAATAAAATTTAGAATCTAGAAAATGAAAATTCTTTATAAAATAAAACCACATGTAATATGTATAATGTATCTTATATAATATGAATAAATAAATGTAAATAAATAAATACTTTAAGGTATGGTCACGTTTACCTTTTTTTTTTTTTTTTTTTTTTTTTTTTTTTTTGTTAGTTGATCCTAAACATAGACCAAGAAAACAACTAAGAATAAATGCAACAGGCATTAAGTCCCTTATGAACTCTTTAACTCTACTGCGTCACCTTTACATCTCAGCTTTTTGCCTCATGCAGTATTCATGTGTTATACAATAACGCCCTAATACAAGTATCATGAAACTTTTATCAGGTTGTTGTTTCCATGTTATTGTGCTGTTAGGTTTATGGCTACATCTGGGCATATAAATGGTTTCATTCAGCTGTATAAAAATGAAATACACTTGTTATGTCTCATAAATGTGTCATGAAGTTTTAATGAAGATAAATTATTACTCTAGGTTTATCTGGATAATAAGTAAAGTTTCTGAAACAGTACTTTATTCTAATCCACATAACTCTCTGATCTTTTGAATAAGGTCAAACCTCATTAACTTCCTCTCCCAGGGGTTTTCTGGAAAGCCTGCTTTATGTAACATAACACAAGATTGACTCGTTTGGGCACAAGCTGTCAGAATGCAAAAACCTCCTTTGTTTAAAATATATTTTCCCAGTGTTAATTTTGACTACAAATTTTGATTTAGTTATAGTCATAGCCTTTTGACTAAAATTCCATTTAGTTTTAGTCATATTTTAGTCATCCGAATTATTTTTAGTTTAAGTCGACTAAATATCATAATATTTTAGTCGACTAAATCTACAGTAAATTTAGTTGGCTTAAATCTAATGGGTTTGGTTTCAGTGCATTTAAAAAGCATTTCTCTAAAATTTCCAGACTCATTATATAGATTTGATATTAAGGTTTTATTATGATTATATTTTAGAAATGATCATAATAACAAGAACATGTCTTCCTTACCAATGTATATAGGCCAATTCAAATCCAGGCCTCGGGACCACTTCTCATATGTTTCTGAATCTGAATAAGTTCAGAACATGGATCTCTTCTTTTGAATCAGGTGCGATAAATAAGGGACCAAAATGGTTATATAGGCTGAGAAATTTACCAATGGTTATATAGATGGCAACTTGTTTACCATATTCTTCATTCTTTCAAGCAGACATATTTATTTATATAAATAAATTTAGATTATTCTTTAGAGCTACTAAAGTTTTTCAGTCAAGAGCAGTGACTGATTTTCTGTCTTTCTTTTGTTGCTTGATTAACATCAATGATTTGGACAATAGCAACTAAATTAGGCTGCTGTACCTTTAAAACTGAATGCACAGCTGCAATGGATGCAATGTACTGATACACGTTCTCCCTACTGTTTACATTCACTTAAGATGTAATCAACTGTGTTTACGCGAATACTTGTCAAAACGAACAATTCGACATCTTTTTGTGTGTAATTCTCCATTCGACGCGAAAGAGTACTTGCGCGCTGTGAGACGCGCTTCTGAGCTCAGAAAACTGGACGGAATTGAGTTCTCTCTTGCGTCATCAGATTTATCAATATGTCTGCTCTTCTCTTACTCCCACATATTTACATTTTTGAACGTTTTATGCGTCATGCAGCAAGTGTATGTTAGCTTATGTCCCGCCGGTTTATATGTACGCATCTAACCTCCAACCCACGCGGCAGATTCATTCTGAAAGAAACTCTTCCCAAATCATCCCTCCCTAACATTTTTGTCTCATTTTTTTCGTTGACGAAAATGTCAATAGATTTACGTCATAGTTTTTGTCATTCAAAAAGAGTTTTAGTTCGTTACCGTCTCGTTGTCGTCAGTGAAAAAAATGTCGTTGACGAAAATTATGACGAAAAACTATTTGTCAACAAAATTAGCACTGCCTAGGACAGAGACGGATGATGGGAAAATGACATTTACATAGTGTCTTAGTGCAAAGAGAACAAAATAAAGCAGTTGACATCACCAAAATTGACATTTTGCAAACTTAAGCCTCTAAAGCATGTTCTGTAATAATTTACAAAATCAGAAACAGAAAAGAAAAAAAACACGGCAGATTTTTTGAGAGAAATGTTGATTATAATATCCTTCTGAAAAAAATCTAAAAGGCATCATTCTCTATAGGGGTGTATCAATTAATTTGTTTATTCAGCTCATTGTCTAAAAATACTGCTGACTGAACTGAATTGATCTTGATATGACTTTTGCATTGTTAATAATTTGTGTTGGATAAATCCAAATGCTGAAAATCAAATGATTGTTTTTGATTGAGTTTTGATTAAATGATCAAGTTGGCAGTCACCACATTTTTAGACACATTTTCAGTGGGACTCATAGCCTCGTTCCAGTACAAATAATTAAATATGATTTCTACTCTGACTAAGATCCATTGATATAGATTGCCAAGATAGCAATGACTACTAATACTTTTCTAATGTTTTATTGACTTGGTAATTGCTTTTAAATCTAATTTAAAATCACTGCATTATGAATCCAATCAATTCATTGTCAGCTCAAAGATTAACATTCCTAATTAATTAAATGGACTTTCAACCTATATAACTATGTCATGATAACATGACAAAAGTTTTGGGTCATAATAAAAAATTATATAAAATAGATAATCGTTCATTTGAAATGTTGTCATGGCAACTAAATGAAATAACTTTGTAAATAGTAAAATCATTTGTAAAAGTAGTCTAAATATTAATATTACAACAGTATATAAACAATAAAAATAGTACATAAATCATATACATAGTGTCAAGCTCTATTTGTATGATAGATTGCAAATGTTGCAGCCTATGTAGAGTCTTCTGATCCATGACTTATAAGGTTCCATTTGTGTTAGGTTTTGCAACAGGTTTTGTCTCTAATGTTTTGTGACCCACTGGTCCTCTATTCACAGGTAGTTATTGTGTCCCAGTGTGCGAGATTATAGCCGTTCAGGAAAAAGAAGATGACACTCCATGTAAAAACACTGGGAAATGGCAGAAGGTTCCTCAGAGCCCAGCGGACCCCTGCCAGCACGCTTTCACAGGTACACCAGCATAATCAGACTGTCATCTGCTTATCTGGCCCTGATAACAGGGGAATACATAGTTTGTTACTTTATCTATATGTCGTGAGTGTATTATCAAAATGATACTGATCATACAGGTCACCTTTTACGTAGTTTTTGGAATAATGTGGCATTTTTGTTTGTGTTTCTCTTCAGTGTTCTATGTAGAGAGGACAAGGCAGCACTGCTGGTGGTGCAGCAACGTGACTTTCCACTGCTCTGATCATTCCCTGTGTCTGCTCTGGGTCCAAACTATTAGGGAACAACTTGCATTGCTGAGTGCGTCTTTTATTTTTGTATAATATAAACATTTACTATTGTAAACTAACAAGCTACACATAAACTATAGCAAAAACGACAAGTTATTGTTTATAGGTTGGTCAGTGATTTTCACTTAGAGTGGCCATATGCGCCGGTGATACGGGACACGTCCTGGCCAGAATTTTAATATTACCTAAAACATCCAAAGCAGTTTGACCAATAACATGCAGGTATTGTACATAATCGGTCAATCGTGAGGCTGCGCGTGAGAAGGTGAGATCTACAGGGAACGATCAAAGTGATGCCAATATGCGCACCTGTTTGTTTATACGTTTGACTTGAATGTCACTGCGCACTGATCAAAAAAGACACCAAAGTAGGTGCAAGAGCATTTCGAAAGCATAAGGAGCTGTCTGCTCTGCTCTCTATAGCTCTCATGAATGTCACACAACTATCGACCTGCACAGTGCAAACAGCCAAAACCTGGATATTTTAGGCAATATTACAATCCTGGCTGGGACGTGTCCCGTATGAACGGCACATATGGCCACCCTATTTTCACACCAGTTTTGTGTACATGAATAATCATTATGTTAATTGTGTCCTTTGTGTGAATTTATTATAAACATGCTTTTTATTTGATTATAGACTCTGAGAAAAGAGTCAATTACTACCACACATTTGGTACTGTACATAATTATGGTATACATAAATAATGGACACTAATTCATTTTTGACACAGCATGAAAACATCTCTCTTCAGTTTTATTCTGCATTTTAATTAGCCAAAATAGCTGGCATTTTTGTTAACCACTTTTTTTTTTTGATCTGTGCTCAGTAACTCCGCCCAAAATTGAATTTCATCTAAATAAATTTAAATATCAAATATGTTCTGATTTGATATTAGTGTTTGCTTAGAAACTGAGAAAATAATTGTACATTTGAAATAACCCAGAATGTTGCTTACCAATCCTATGGATATTTTGGGGGTGTTTTGAACCTAGTGTGGGCACAAGTACAGTTTTGGTCTTTTCTATGCTGCCACATCAGATTAAGTTTTTCAAAAGCAACTTAATGAAGTAGTATTTACAGCCTAGGTAGACTGTTGTAAAAAAAAAACTCACTTTTAATGCTCTGCCCACCTCTCATTCTGCAGCCAATCGACCGAAGAGTTTGTTAGTGTACATCAACCCCTACGGAGGAAAACAACGTGGGAAGCAGATTTACGACCACAAAGTGGCCCCCATCTTTTCCCGGGCTTCCATTTCCACCGACGTGATTGGTGAGTGCCCGTCAGCCGCCTGCATTAACATTTAAATAAAAAATGAGCTTTTATGCTTTGCAAATAGATCTCCGTTGGCAAATGGCCCCACCTGCCAACCCGTCCCACGAATATGATTTTATTTACAGCGTCATCTATCACAGGAGCTGGCCATAATGTAAACTGTGATAGTCGATAAACATAGTAATGCAAAGACATCCATTATTTATTAAGTTTGAGGGAGGAAGACCCTGGGTTGGTGTGAATATTGGCTGTTGGAGCTAAAGCTTACAGGCTTACTCAGCAGTTGCTTGAGGGTATTCTTTTTATGACCATGCGGACATTTTGTAAATGGTAAAGTACATGTCTGGCTGGACAAATACCATTCAAACCAAATCATTAGAGGAGCCAAACAAGATGTTCTGCCGAAGGTTTAATAAGCTCCATACATCACCTTTGGCATATATCATCAATGTGATCCACAGGGCTCGGTCCTAGGCCCCATTCATTTTCAGCACATCCCTCCGAGTTACGGCTTTACATCAGTGCTGATGGTAAAGAACCGGTAATGAAATGTACCGGGGATTGTTTTTCACCGTGACTTCAGCTTCATCATTTGATGTGGCTGATTGATGGTCTCCATCAAGCCAGCAGAAAAATGCAATTTAACTGCCAGATGAACATAATGATGTTTCTCCCCTCTGCTCAGCCTCGCTGTCATTGTCCCGTTAACAATGGCTTTTTCTCTTTTGTTTCTATAGTTACAGAGCGTGCAAATCATGCCAGGGACCACTTGAAGACAGAGGCTGATCTGAAGAAGTATGATGGGTGAGTGGGCATCCTGCTGGGAGATCACGGTCGCTGTGCAGCAACTCTTAATTTGCCCACCGAGGAATGCGTCCTCTGCAGCACAGCTCAGATTAACATTTGCACATCAATGCACATCGGTCTGGCACTGCGGCAAATGATGGCGGGCAGCTTTGGAAATGACAACTGAAAATAGAGTGGCTTTTGGTGACAGCAACATGGATGCTGCTTCATAGCTGGGCCAGAGGCTGTATTCACAAAACAACTCTGTCTGTTGCGTCTGGATCTTTTTTCTTTACTTTTTAACATCCACTTCTGTAAACGAGAGTTTAGACACAAATTTAATTCATTTGCACTCTACCTTTCACTGAAGAAAATTTAGTTTTAAACAAATATGCATTGAAGTGATCAGTGTAATCTCTCACTGCAGTGTGGTGTGTGTCGGAGGTGATGGCATGTTCAGCGAGATTATGCATGGCCTCGTCTCCCGCACGCAGCAAGAAGCTGGTGTGGATGAGAACTCTATGGAGGAGACCCTTATGCCGTGTGGACTTCGCATCGGCATCATTCCTGCAGGTTGGTCTATAGCAGTGTTCCCCAATTCTGGTACTGGAGCGTGTACCCAACACATTTTGTACATGTCCCTTCACACATCCCGTTCAGTTCATGAGTTCTATATAAACAAGCTGATGAGCTGAATCGAGTGCATTAGATAAAGGATGCATCCGAAATGTGCGGTGTTGGTGATGCTCCAGGACTGAGAATCTCTTGTCTACAGTCACAAATCTTACACAAGTCTATACAGCCAAGACAGTTCCTCAGAATGGATTTCATTGCTTTTTCATGCACGTCACTTCCTTGGCAGTGTTCCTGGAAGCATCCGTCACTTACGGTTCCATTACAGCGTTTGTGTTTTGAGATATTTCCAAGTCATTGTAAGTTTTGCACCTGCACATGGGCACAGCTGCATAATAGAGGAGAACTGCAGGAGATTATAGCTCTCTTGCAAAACCTAGTGAGCTGCCTAGAAAGCATGTTTAGGCATCAGAGGTGCACTCATGATATAAAGGCTGTTCAAATAATTGAAAGCAACATTGTTACCTTTGATGATACTGTGTTTTGATCAAATTTTAGTGGGCTATTGACACTATTATTTTTAAATAGTGGGTCTCTGTAAAGTTGCTTGTTGAATATTGCTGGCTTTTTTTTTCTGTCTAGCTTTTTTAAGTTTTAATACATTCTGATTGACAGCACTGCATGTATAATTTGTGGATAATCTGCAGTTAACACTGTTACCAAAAAATATTAAGCAGCACAACTGTTTTCAACATTGATATTAATAAGAAATGTTTCTTGAGTACCAAATCAGCATATTAGAAATGATTTTTGACACTAATAACTGGAATAATGACTACTAAAAATTCAGCTTTGCCTTCACGGGAATAAATAAAACTTTAAAATATATTAGAATTGGAAACATGCATTTTAAATTTTAATAGCATTTTACAATATTACTGTAAATACATTTTTAAAATGCAGCCTTGGTAAGAGAATTATTTCAAAAACATTAAAAAATGTTATTGCCCTTAAACTTCGGATGGTAGTATAATCTCTCTCACACACATAAAGCTTCAAAATATACAACACACTGCACCTTTAAAAAAAATGTTAAAGCCAGAGAATGGAAAAAAAAATCTTGGTCAATACTTGGGCAAAACATATTAATAAATGACCAACCTGAAAGAGCACAAGCAGAACAAATAGACTGTTGTCATGCACTACAGAATGCCCTTCACAAGAGCTCTGCCAGCAATTGATAACTTAATGACTGTGGCTTATCAAATCGTGTTTTCTGATATAACTGTTTGCCAGATAAACCTGACAATGTCGAACCCTTTAGAGTCTAGGTTGTTATCAGTTACGTTATCAGCGTGTGTAATTCTGTGTATTTATGGCCTTATCTCACATTGTCCGGGCATGCAAGGACTAGTGACAGTTTCTAAGAAGAGCTCCTGGTCCATTATCTTGTTTCTGGATGACAACTGATCTGAGGGAATTTGAGACAAACCTTTGACTTTAATGTCTAATAGATGAAAGCATCTGAAACCACTGACAAAAACGAACCATGCATTTAACATTGTAGTATCATGTTTATTTGAAAATGTACCATGTTAAAATGTAATAATACCATTTTAGATTAGATGTTTAATACACGAAAGCATCTGAAACGGCTGACAAAACCAAAAAAGTTCTAAGCTATTACCATGTTATATTTAAAAATGATGATGATAGTAATAATAATAATAGTAATATTTTTTTGGAATGTATAGCATACTGATTTTTGGATATATGCCTTTTCCATGTTTTTGGACACGTTTTGATAATACTATGTTTTTTTGTTGTTGTTTTTTTTTTTTTTTTTTTTTTTTTTTTATCTATGCCATATTAATATAACACATTATTTATATTATTTAGTATCCTTTTCAAAATATTTTATTAAATGATTACATGGATCATTTGTTCCTTTTATTTATTTGATTACAATTACATGAGACTTTAATATTAATAATTTTTTTGAATATGTAACATTCCAATGCCTTTTTTATGATTTATATTCTTTTTATTATTATTTCATTTAATACATATAATTCCATGGACATCTTTATCTGATGTATTTGTGATAAAATTTTAAATTAAAGAATTTACATATTTACGTAATGGTTAAATGATCTTCATTAAAGGGGTCCTATTATGCCTGTTTTTTTTACAAGATGTATTATCCTTGTAAAGTCTCGGGTGTCCCCCACTACCCCACTAATCATTTATTTTTCCATGCTGTAAATGGCCCTTTTGTAACCATGGTACTGTATATAGATATGGTAATTATTACAATGTTATCTAACGTTATCAGTGTGTCATGGTACTGCAGCAGTAAGGAACTGACATTTAAGCCACATGCTGTTTATTGCTCTTTAAATGGTTTTATCATGATATATAAATTGAAAAACATCGTATTTTACTTTTTCCACCTTTGTGGAAACAATAATGGGATCTTGAAATAATCAGTCTGGCACATTTGCAGATTGCAGTCTGTGTGTTTTTGCTGTTATATAAGCAATTTGAGGAAGAGGAATTAGATTACCAGACAGCATATAAGAGACAGAAAGAGGGCTGAACTCATCTGAAATCTCATCTCTCCATATAACAGTGCCCTGCAATGCTTCAGCTACAATCATTTCATGATCGAAAAACTTTCTTATTCTCACAGGGGCTGAATAGACTAAAAACTCCATTGGCTTGTGATGTTTGGTTAGCGTTCACAATTGAAGGTTAGATTGCAGCTGCCCCCGTATGCCACCAAAATTGAAAATGAAAGTGTCATTTTCATACATTAACCTTCAGAGTGAATTATGAGAGATAGATTTAGGCCATTTCTGAACCCCTGACCCATGAAATGTGTTTTTGAAACAGGTTCGACTGACTGTATATGCTACGCCACGGTTGGCTCAAATGACCCTGTCACTTCAGCACTGCACATCATTGTGGGTAAGTACTCATCTCCATATCTGCAGTATGATAAAGCATATCAGGCTATGTATGTATATTTATGGTTATGTAAATTTATTTTCAGTATTTGCAAGCTAGGTCTGAGTGCTATCGCAGTATATTTAGTTATTTATTTATTTATTGTTCAGCAAGGGCATTACTACAGTTACTGCTTTCCTTTGGATGTCATGACATGACCATACCTTAACCAGGGTAAAATTACTGTAACTTACAGCTTTGAGTGACATATTGCATGAATAAAGCATAACACCAAAATGGAAAATGTTTACTGTGCTACTTTTGCAGAGACGGATATCTAATTATGCTGCAATATGCACTATTCTTGTGTGTGGTGTCCTAGCACAGGATTCTGATGTTATCAGCTTGTGTTTTCTGAAATCCATCCTGGCTTTTTGTGCAGGTGATTCTCAGGCAATGGACATTTGCTCGGTACACAATGAAGACCGCTTCCTGCGCTACTCTGTGTCACTACTGGGTTACGGGTTCTACGGAGATGTGCTGACAGACAGTGAGAGGAAGCGCTGGATGGGCCCGGCACGTTACGATATCTCAGGTACACAGGAAGTGATTTTTTTTTTTTTTTTTTTGTATCTAGGGCTAAAAATGCGACATGCGATACCTTGTTAAAAAATGGGATATTCGATATGCGATACGATATTGCTTAAAGTGTGTAAAATCAATTTCAATTATATTTTCAAATATTTAAAAATGAAAATTATATAACCAATTTGTTTCACATTCTTTCTTGGAAAAGAAAGAATCACTGTAACTACTGAAAGTGACCAGCAGTGTTTTACCAGTACATAAAAAGTAATGTCACAAATCAGAAAATGTAATTTTAACATCAGTGTGAACAAACAAACAAAAAACAATTAATGACACTAATTTTATATCTTTGTAACTTTGCTTTCCATACACATTAATTACTTCTTCATATACCACAGCAAAAGTCTGAGAGAGTTCAAACATGATTAAAGGCAAGTGAACAGTCAGTAAAAAGAAAAAGAAAGAAATACACAATTTACAAGGTATTTAGATACAGAAATGTAATAATTAAGTGTAAAATAACACTGCATAGTGTTCACTGTGTGAATTAAATTGATTAATCTTTGTTATAGTTGTTTTGTTGTTTGATTAACATTAGTGACATATTCAGCAGCACTTATTTATAGGTGGCTGTCCCTTTAAAACCAACTGCACAGATCTAGTATAATGATACACATCCGATTTATTTCTCAGCTGTTTACATTCATTTAAAACATAACCGACTGCATTTACGAGAATGATCATCGAGACAGGTATTTAGACATAATTCTGTCTATGTGCCTGTTCAAACATGAGGAGATATGAATCAACTCTGTGTTCGCGTGCTGTCTGAAACGCGTCTCTGTGTGTATGTGTGCGCTTTGCACGTATGCGGCAGAACTGAAGAGACGCTGTGCGAGCTGCGGCTTGTGCGTGTGCTTCAGGAGTTGTTTTCTGCAATTTATAGCACTTAACACTTTTTAACGTGCGTCGAACTAAAACTTTGACCATTTGCAATGTTTTGATTTAAGTAACCTATTATTAAAATGACTCCTGATATGCATATTGCGATATTTACATTTGCGATATTTTGATAATTTCGATATATCGTGCAGCCCTGTTTGTGTCTGCGATTTTGGATGGAAATTCTTATTTTATTGTTAAATTATTTTATTCATTTATTTATTTATTTATTTTACAGGTGTTAAAACCTTTCTGTCACATCGCTACTATGAGGGAACTGTGTCCTTCTTACCTGCTGAAGGGAACGTGGGAACTCCCAGAGACAAAATGCAGTGCCGAACTGGGTAAATGCTGTTCTGTATTTTTTGTATTAGGGATGCACCTAATGTTCAGCAACCAAAATTGTTTGGCCGAAAATAGAAGAAAAAGCTTGTTCGGTGTTCGGAATAACCGAAAAGACCAAATAAATTGTACCGAACAATGATGTGACTTGATCAAATAAAGGAGTGCAATAATGCAGCAAACATGTTGGCAGTGTAGAAGCATTTAAAAGTGTCCAAGAAAGACGAAAAATCATTAAAATCACTGACAGCAAGAGACTATTTAGAACTACATTGCATGTCTTCAATGAGAAGAGGAAGGGGTTGTGTTGCAGGTTAACTGTTTTGTGATTGAAATCACGAAATGGCCTCAAAAAATTAGTAAATAAAGTTAAAGTTACGTTTTCTAATACACGCACTGATTGCATTCAAACAGGGCTGCACGAGCTCACGGCGCGATCTGCTCGTTAGCCAGGGACAGGGTTCAAAATCTGCACTGAAACTGTTACTCGTCAGCTGCTGAGTAACATTTTTATGCATTTTTAAAATAAAATAAGAAAAGTAATTATTAATAAAATAAGAAAAGTATACTATTAATACATTTATAGTAACACTCATGCATAGTGTTAAAATTGGGATCTGTAATATTTTCTGCTAAGCAAGTAAAAAAGACATAACTGATTCAAGAATGGGGTCTCAGAAATGGCAATTAATAAAAAACTTAATTTTAAGTAAATTTTTTTGTAATTGATTTTTTCTTTGAAAAACTAGACAAAACAGTAAAAAGCATATTTTGGCTATTTAATTTATAACATGGGACATTTTTTTGGCAAAATATATTGGGAAAAAGGCGGAAAAAAACGTATTCGGCCTTCGGCCCAGTGTTTCATTTTGTTCGGCTTGCATACAACATGACTTGAACGCGTATAATTAATCATTTAAGCCATCATTTGATGTGTTTAATTATATTGTAAACTAGAACTAGAAGATATTTACACTCTAAATTTTGAAGTCAGTAGGATATTTTAATGTTTTGAAGATATTGAAGAAGAAAACAAAAACTGCATTTATTTGAAATAGAAATCTTTTGTAACATTATAAACATCTTTACTGTCACTTTTAATAAATTCAATGCAACGTTGGTGAATAAATTTAATTAGTTTAAAAAAAAAAACTTACTGACCCCAAACCTATTCACAATATATTCAAGATGTAAGTACATATAAATTACTAAGTAAATATTTTAATAAAAGGAATAGATATAATGGTCCCATATTTAAAGCATGCCTTAATTATTTTTATACTAGATTTTTACTTATTTGTGTTAAATAGATATATAGCTCTGTTCCCCACCTCTATTGTTAACAGGTGTTTCTGTCTTGCAGGTGTAGTGTCTGTCGGCAATCCTCTTCTGACAAACTGGTCAGCAAAAATGAAGACAGCGTTTCTGATGCTGGTGAGGAGCATTTGGGAATACTCTCTTTATGCCAGTGTTAAACTGAGCTTGGGCATTGACAGGAAGTCTCATATCTACCCTGTGGTAAATGCGCCCAACCTCAGTACAGGCCAACAAAGTGCATTTCCAGCCATGATTTGTAATGCCCCCATCTGTCGGCTCGACTGGCACGCTGTTTGTGAACATTAGGCCAAATGGTTCAAGCTGCCGCCCGGCTGATCATTTAGAGAGTGCACACACACACACACACACACACACACACACATCATATTATCTCTGCCTCTCAGCACCCTCAGAACAACTGGCACCTCCGTTACCCAGCATTCTGTGTGTTTACCCTGAGCACTGATAAGTGCTGTTTACAGACACACACTCTCTGCCCTCACAATCCCAAATTGGCATTTGTGCATGATGATTTCCTGAACGCTTTAGACCGCGTGACATAAATAGAGTCTTGTGGGAAGAATAAGGGGAAGAATGGTGTAAACAGGAAAGGGAGTCGAGGGCCCTTCATCAGTGAGAGAGCACCACAGCTATACTTGCTTTGAGATTTACAATCACCTGGCTTTGATCATTTTTCCAGTTTATAGCAACACTATAAAAACTGATTTTCAAAATTGTAAATAAAATAAATCTTGTAAGGTCTACAAGAAAGTACTATTTCAGTATTTATTATTTCACCTCAAAATTTTATGTTGAACTCAGTGTTACTTGCCTTTTCTGTGTAAATTGTATGTGAAAGTACTCTTTCGGTATTTCACCTTTAACTTCAAAATGTTGTTTAACTCAATGTTGCTCACACTTTCTGTGTAATAACTTGTGAATTTACTAAGTAAAAATAATTTCAAAGTAATTTTTTTATTCAGTGTAGATTTTTGTATTTTTGGAATTCAGTGCAAAATTGATTTCTAATTTGAAGTCAAGTCATTTATTTATGTTGCACTTTATACAATGCATATTGTTTCAAAGTAGCTTTACAGGGATAAACAGGGAACTAATGGTTCAGTGATGGTTCAGAGATCAATTCTGCTGTAAAGCAGCTGTAAAAAAAAAAAAAAAAGTGTCACTTTTCAGCTGAGGTCAATCTAGTGATGATTAAGTTCCCTTCAAGAAAATCAATTATGAATTGAGTTCAATTCAGCTGTAAAGTAGCTCTGCGGAAAACAGTAATGTCATCATTCAGTTCAGTTATCATCCAATCGTGTCATTTGATTCAGTAATATTGCTGGATATTACGTGCCCCCAACTAACCAAACCAGAGGCGACAGTGAAAAAAAACTGAACTACATCGGTGACAGAAATGGAGAAAAAACTACATGCAACTACATGTCAACTAGCAGTCATTAGAGTATTAGTAGACTGTCTGCTTAATACTGTATCTTCCACAACATACTGACTATGAGAAACTTTGCAAGTATAGGTCAGCTTATTCTACTAACCTTAAACCTAACCTAACAGTCTACTCAGAGAGTTAGTAGACATGTAGTTGCAAATTAATGAGAATTAGTTGACCTGTAGTTGCAAAGTTTCTTAGATAGTAGAATGTCAAAAGCCGACAAAATTAAAATAAAGTTCTGAGATTTTGAAGTTCTAAGGTTCAGAGATGTTTGGGTGTTGTTCTTGGTGGTTGCCTACTGTAGGCTATCCACAATGCTTAAAAAAAACGCATTTATCAAAGTCTGTAAAAAGGGTCTATAGACTTCACTGCTTAGAGGTATACTAGTTATTCACATGATGTTGTTGTATTTCAGAGTGTCAGGATACGTGGACGGTCATCAGGGGAAAGTTTTTGGCCATCAATGCTGCCAGCATGAGTTGTGCTTGTCCTCGCAGTCCTAAAGGCCTGTCGCCATCAGCGCACTTAGCAGATGGAACTACTGACCTCATCCTCGTCAGGAAGTGCTCCCGACTCGACTTCCTGCGCCACCTGCTGCGCCACACCAATAAGGACGATCAGGTTCCTGATTTATCTCAACAGAAAACATCAGTAGATTTAACATGATATCTTTTTTTAATGAAAGCGATGAAGCAATTCCATTCATGTTTCATCAAAGGCTGGGAAAAAACACCACTTTCTTTAACTGGCACTCTACAAAAAAGTATCCCTGCTGTCCACCAAATGCTTATTTTATATATTATATTAGTATAAATTCATATGTATCTTTAATTAACTGCAAGTTTTTTTGTTTTTTTTTTTGGAAACAGAGCAGATAATTATGTTATTTGAAGTTCTTAATAACAGCAGGGTTTCTACAGTCATGGAGAACCTTGTTTAGTCTTGTCAAAGTCATGGCAATTTGTATATTTTTTTTAATGCATAACTCCTTAAATATTTAAAGAACTAGAAATAGCTAGTTCAGTCTTTACCAAAACGATCTTTTATCCAGTAATCACAAATATTAAAAAATTCATTAGCATTGGAATCTTGTAACAGTTCATAATTCAAATGCCTCTAATAAAATTATCCAGCCAAGTTTATTTCTCATCAAAATATAGTTCTTGGCCTATTTATTTGTATTTTTGTAAATTCAGATCCCAAATTTACTATGACATTATGAATCTAAAAATGTCTGATCTCTTTAATGATTTTGAAAGAGGTCTCACCATGGGTTTATTTATTTATGAAAAACACAGTAAAAACAGTAATATTTTGAAATATTATTACATTATAATAACTATTTTCTTTTGTAATATAATTTCGTAATATATTCTAGTAATGACAAAGCTGAATTTTCAGCAGTCTTTGTGTCACATGATCCTTCAGAATCATTTGAATATGCTGATTTGTGCTTAAGAAACATTCATTCATTATTCATTATTTCATTCAGTTGAAAATGGTCTTGCTGCTTCTTGTGGAAACCGTACTACTGTTTCTTTCCAGATTCTTTGATGAATAGAATGTGAAAAAGAACAATATTTGTTTCAAATAGAAATATTTAGTAACTTGCTAAATAAAAGTATTAATTTCTCTTTCTCAAAAAAATAAAAAAAAAATGTACACTTAACGTTTAATGATATTTGACGTGGGATACAGAAAGCATTACCCTTGTTCTCTTTCTTTGTTCAGTTTGATCACTCTTTTGTGGAGGTGTACCGGGTCAAGCAGTTCCGATTCACCCCGAGATATCAGGAGTGTGATTCTGAAGTGGACCTGAGAGAGAGCGGAGTGACAGGCAAGCGATTCCTCAGTCAGATCTGCAGGGAGCACAGAGCCTGTGGCTGCATGCCTTCCCAGAGCAACTGGAACTGTGATGGAGAGATCCTCCCACACAGTGCCATTCAAGTCCGGTACGTGTCCTTATCCAGATACGCCCTCTGTGTTTGCGGTTTCGTTTTTATGAGTTCATGTATTGGACTCGGTGGAAGTGAACCCATTACTCTACTGTTCGAGTTGCAGAAATGCTTTATCTAGATAATTCACTTGAGTGATTCACCCACTCTACAAATTATGAAAAATTATGAATTTTAAAGATGCATGTAGTGAAAATGAGAACTGTTACACCGTGTCATGTTTCAGAAAGGAAAAAGTGGGCCATTATAGTTTTAATACACTAATTACTTCAAGCAAGTCCTCATTGTTGTTGTAATTAAGGGGTGTGGACATCACTGCCACTCACACTCAGACTTCCTCATATATTTAAGAGATGTTACTGTCTCTTTTAGACCTTATATGAATAGCTTTCAGCTTCAGAAAATGTTCCTCTGACACAAAATGAGCAGCGTTTGTCAATTAGTGGAAGCTGTAGTTGAAATGTTGAGGTCTTTTGAGCACAAGATTGTATCATCTCGGCACTAGCATACTAAGCAGGGTAAATAAATGGACTTTTGTGGCCTGAACCTGTGGAAAAGATGCTATTAAAATTAAAAACTCCCTCCATTGTGCCTGCAGAGGAGTTGTTCTCCTCCTTGATACACCAAGACGGCTCACCCAAATGCATCATTTCCTTCACGCCCCATTGTTCAGTGTCAACAATGCGTAGCAATGAAATGCTCCTAATTTAATGGCCCTCTCACTGTTAAAGGCTCACTTCCTTTAATTAAAATAGAAGTCCATTCATTTATTCCATTTTCAGCTTCAGTAATTGTTTCTCGAATGAGTAAGCAAATAACCTGTTGAGATAATTGATGATGATACCACGGACGAAAAAGGCAATCGCCTGGCACTGAACTCACCTCCAGAGTATTGAGTGGAATTAGAGGAAATTAAAGAGTCACCGAACCTCCTAAGAGCGCATGCATTTAACTACAAAACTTTTTACTCAACACGACATAGCGTTTATTGCTTACCAGCACTTTCTCATACTTTGTTTTAGTCTAGGACACAACGCATTAGTGGTGTTTACTAAGGCAAGTATCAGTGTTACTATTGCAAATCGTTTGAGTTGGGGATTTAAACAAACCACTGTACTTAAATATTACACTTATATTGAAATATTAAAGGGGTCATAAGATGCGATTTCATGTTTTCAAATATTCTTTATAAAAGTTAAGACTCATCCATGCCTTCCTAACATGCCTCATTCAAACACGCCCCCAGATATCTATGTCACTGTGTTGGAAGATTTGAATAACACCACCCAAATGTTTACGCAAAGAAAGAGGCATAACTTTTACTCTAGCTGTAGTATTGTTGCTGTGGCTGCCATGTCGTGGAGACGCTGTGTGTTTCCAAATACGGTAAGGGACGTAACATTTCAGACATTCGCTTGAGGTATTTGGCCAATCACAATGCACTGGATAGCTGGCCAGTCAGAGCACACCATGCTTTTCAGAATGATGAGCTTTGTAAAAATCAACACTTTTCAGAAAGGCGACACATTCAGAAAAAATTTGTTTTTTTTTAACCTTATTACACCAAATAATGTTATTTTTAGCATCGTCATATGACCCCTTTAAGCAAATAAACAATATTAGAGTATACAGTACAGGTCAAAAGTTTGGAAACATTACTATTTTTAATGTTTTTGAAAGAAGTTTCTTCTGCTCATCAAGCCTGCATTTATTTGATCAAAAAATACAGAAAAAAATTTAATATTGTGATATATTATTACAATTTAAAATATATTTTTTTTAATTTATTATGCTTTAAATTATCATTTATTTCTTTGAAGCAAAGCTGAATTTTTAGGATCATTATCACATGATCCTTTAGAGATCATTCTAATATGATGATTATCAAAGTTGGAAACAGTTCTGCTGCTTAATATTTTTTCAGAACATGTGATAGTTTTGTAGGATACTTTGATGAATAAAAAGTAAAAAAAAAAAAAAAAAAAAAAAAAAGCAGCTATGTTTTAAAATATAAATATTTTGTAATAACAATATAGACTACTGGTCAGTAATTTGGGTCAGTAAGTTTTTTTTTTTTCTTTTTTTAAATATAAATCAATAATTTTATTCAGCAAGGATGTGTTAAATTGATAAAAAGTGATAGTAAATGAAAATATATTATTAGAATATATATTATTAGAATTTTTTTTTTTTTTTTGAATAAATGCAGTTCTTTTTTAACCTTTTATTCATCAAATATATTAGACAGCAGAACTGTTTTCCAACACTCATCATAAAAATGCAGAATATTAGAATGATTTCTAAATGATCATGTGATAGACTGGATGTTACATGTGACACTGAAGGCTGGAGTAATGATGCTGAAAATTCAGCTTTGCATCATCACAGGAATATATTATTTTTTTTAAGTATATTCAAATAGAAAACTATTATTTTAAGTTGTAATAATATTTCACGATATTACTGTTTTTCTGTATTTTTGATCAAATAAATGCAGGTTTGATGAGTAGAAGAGACTTCTTTCAAAAACATTAAAAATAGTAATGTTTCCAAACTTTTGACCTGTACTGTATATATTTAATCAGAGCAGGCTCAAAAATTTACATATACATACAAACAATTTTCAGTTTTTAGCTGAAATTAACACTACTCCACGGAAAGATTATCAATTAATAAAGGTACCTTGCATAATACCATCTCAAAACAAATACAATATCACATTTGAATTATATAACCAGCTCATATGGCTTTTCTGACAGTCAAGTCACTTTTATGTACATAGCACTTTTAACAATACAGATTGTCTCAAAGCAGCTTTACAGTATTAAACAGGAAAATAGTGTAAAGTAATGCAAAAGTAATGCAACAGTAAATACTTAATTTACAGTTAAAGTCAGTTCACCATTTATTCAGTGATGTCGTCATCCAGCTCAGTTCAGTTCAAATATTAGTAGTAAACATATTAAACTTGCTCAGTAGCTCACCTGGTATAGCATTGCACTTGTCATGTGGAGCGCTCTGGTACGAGTTCCATGAGTCACAATAAAGTTAATTGGATATTGCATTTGAAATGGCGAGGTTGCTTCAGCAAATGAGATTTTCTCTCATGTTTGCATTTGTTAAGACTATGGGTTAGGTTTAGTGCAGGTGGTACGTTATTTTCAAACTCAGTATCCATTAACTGCCGCAATGTGTCATTTTGAGTAGAAAATTAACTCCAGATGTGACACAATCACAAGTTACTAAGCCTAACAATAAAATCAATGAGAAAAAGTGTAAATACAGCTGAAAAACAGGGGAAAAAATCAGCCTTATTAATTATTCATGCCCCAGTGCAAAATGGGAACACCAGTATAAGAAACGTTGAGAAGATTTTTTTATTTTAGCTTGAACTAACTTTCTCATGTAAAAATTACATTTGTTTTTTTCTGTAGGATTTACTTCACCACATAATCATTTTTATCAGTGCACACACAGGCATGTTTTTTCCAGTAAGCCTAGGGTGGTTTTTAGCATGCTGTTTGTTCCAGTGAAGTGTTAGCATTTTGTTAGATTTTTTTTTTTTTTCTCTGTCTTAGGGTCCACTGCCAGCTGATCAAGCTGTTTGCGAGAGGCATCGAAGAGCAGCAGGTGTTTGAGGACCCTTACGCTCATTGTGCAATATAGATCTCCACTCCACTTAAAAGACCTCCAGCTGGATCATTAAGAGTGAGATTCTTTGAATGGAAGAGTCACCTTCAGCTCAGCACAATGTCATGCCGTTTCTAATGCTGTTTTACCCAGATAATCCTCATGATGATGCATTGAGTCAACACCATTTTCACAGCATTTATAAAGGCTTTATTAGATTTGTGTAAGATTGGATCAGCTGTTTCAGCTAGGCATTAGCTTTGCCGATTTTTTCATTTCAACCCTTGAAGTCCTTGAAGTAGCTGGTGATATCTCTTGCTGCATGTGACAGCTTCCGGTTGTCAACATTTGTCTTCCACCACGACCAAGCTGGTCTTGAGATTAGCACTAATTAAATCCCAAAGTCAAATTCCAGGAACTGTGAAAACTCTGGTAGTGTAAAAGAAGATATTTTGAAGAATGTTGGTAAACAAACAGTTGCTGGTTGCCACTGGTGTCCATAGTGTGGAAAAAAAAATACAATAAAAGTCAATTAATTTAAAAACTATTCATTTAAAAAGTTAGCAGTTCATGCATGGAAATGTAGCATTAAAGAGCTAGACAGCTACACTGTGTCACTGCAGGGTCAGTGTATGTACGGCTGTTTATCAGACGGAATGTAAATGTAAATACTGTAGCGCTCATCTCTGCGTTGTCTTTCTTGGTTGCAACCCCTGAGAATATTTCCTCCCTTAATAATGAATTTTGTGTTTTTTGTCTTATTTCTTATGAAAGCTCTTATTGTTTCTGCGGTATCGAAGAATGAAGGTGTTTATGATAGACAGAGAAATTGCTTTTTGCTGTTGTGCATGTCCGCTGCTTTAATATGCAATTTTTAAAGTGTTTCCTTGAGCTGTACTTGTGATTGAGGGTATGGATTTCCCAAGATGTATCTGTAAAGGCAACACAACTTCTGTAGCTATTACAGGGAAAACATTGTTCACATCCTTCATAGACTGAAAGTTTGTCGGGAAGCTCATTTTTGCCACACAAAAAAAAACAAAAAAAAAATCATGGTAAATCATAATTATGACACTAAGTCACAATTGGGTCATAATTAAGTCATTATTGAAAACTGAAATTAAAATAGTAAAAAAAAAATACTAATAAAAATAAAAATCATAATTAATATTTATTTTTAATATTTGAATTAATAATCATAATTAAAAATGACTCAAAATAAAAACTGCCATAATAAATAAAAGTCATAATTATAATACTAAAAGGTCATAACTGAAAACTGAAATAAAAATAAAGATAAATAGAAATACTAAAAAATACTGATAAAAAAAATGACAAAAACATAAAATTGATAAAGCAAACTTGATAGAATAGATACAACGTTTTTCTTACTTTATCATAATTTTGACTTTTTATCTCATAATTGACTTAGTATTTCATAATTTTGACTTTTCTTATAATTTGTCATAATCTCATAATTTTTATTTACCAAAGCTTTTTTTTTCTCTCTCTCTCTCTCCTGTGGAAATGGGCTTCACATGATTGTCATGTGTGTCAGTCTCGGAAAGAAATTCCCAAGTAACATTTCACCTTGAAATTAAAAAGAAAATTAAGAAATTATATTCTAACGACAATGAAAACCTTTTTGTAATTTAATTGAATTATGTATTTTTGCATTGCATTGTGACATTATTTTCATAACTGATAAGCACATTTTCTTTTAATTATTGTAGTGAAATATGACCAGGATATTTCTTGACAGTTTTAAATGTTAATCACCCATGTATACTAAGGACGATGGAAAAGATGTCCTCATATGCGACCAGGCAATTCAGATGTCATGAACCTCTGCTGTTTATGAATTATGAACTGTGGCTTCCTATTCTTGTGTGTGTAACAGTATTTGTATTGTGTGTAGTTAATCCAATGTCAAAGCGTGCGTATTTGACACCTATTCTACTATCGTTGGTGGCCTACTTCAGACCTAATCAATCCCAATACACACTGTGTACGCACATGATGTGCCACCAACTTTCCCTACTGATCCAAAGATACCATTCACAGCCCATTTTAATTACTTGAATGTGGCCACGGTTTTCACCTTCGTGCTGCCCTGGCGGCTGATGTTCATTTATGGCTCATGACAGGTGACAGTATAATGTACTACAATGGTTGTCCAGTACTGTTTGTGTGTTTTCAGCTGAAGTTAAACAGAGTTCTCTCAGTAGGGTGTCGCCTTATGCAGTCAAGCACTTGTCAAGACTCAGTAATGACTGATAATGAAGTCATCTTGCAGGACTCGAGATGATGTGTAAGACCTGACGTTTATTTTGATGTGCTGAATGAAATGCAAAGAAAATCCATGAATAAAGTTTATTGAACAATCATTAGTTTTCTGAGTGGTCAGTTTTGGAGATTCATTCAAGAAAGGATGTTAGTGTGAAACTCACTAAAACTGTCATGAACAATGCCAAAATCATAATAAAACATGCAAAACAACATTTTGGGGGAGCATAGACTATTTTATGACATTTAATTTTCTTGTTACTACAAAACACATTTGTAACATAGTAGTAACATTTGTTACTAGAATCTTGGAATCTAATTTCTTGGATTCTCATGATAATTCAACCAAAAATGAAACTTCTGTCATTAATTACTGACCGTCGTGTCGTTCAAAACCCGTAAGACCTTCGTTCATCTTCGGAATGCAAATTAAGATATTTTTGATGAATTCTGAGAGCTCTCTGACCCTCCCATAGACAGCAAGGATCCTAACACCATCAAGATCCAGAAACGTAGCAAGGGCATTGTTAAAATAATCCATGTGACATCAGTGGTTCAACCATAATTTTTCGAAGTTATGAGAATGTTTTTCTTTGTGTGCAAAGAATAGCCTACATTGTCATGGATGCATTGTCTACATTGTTTACTCTTTGATCTGAACAAAACAATGTATCCACATGGCGCAGCTGACAAAGAACAGCATACGAGAGTATGTGATACTTTCCAAAATGGCACTATAGAGTGATGCGGAGGAGACAAATTATTATATTCATTATTTTTGTTTTCTTTGCGTACAAAAAGTATTCTCGTAGCTTCGTAAAATTACTGTTGAACCCCTGATGTCACATGGATTATTTTACTGATGTCCTTGCTACGTTTCTGGACCTTGATGGTGTTAGGATCCTTGCTGTCTATGGGAGGGTCAGAGAACTCTCAGAATTCATCAGAAATACCTTAATTTGTGTTTCGAAGATGAACGAAGGTCTTACAGGTTTGGAACATGAGGGTGAGTAATTAATGACAGAATTTTCATTTTTTAGTGAACTATCCCTTGAAGGAGGATCAGGACAATAAATGGAAAAGAATATAGAAATATTTTTCATCAGTGGTGCTGAACTTGTTTACCAAAATTGTTCATATTTACAAACCTAAACAAAAAACAAACATTTAAATTTGTCAACATAACCATGAACTTCATAAACCCAACAATGTGCAAAACTGAGTGTTGTTTCTGCTGTACTTTAATGGTTTTATATTCTTGGCAGTCAATAATTTAGACTTCAAAACACATTGTAGTTGGCACAAACCATGTTTATCCTTGTTCATAGGTTTCAAGGATGAGTGAATGTCATGCAACCTGTCCATGTCCACATCCACCCAATTTGACTAACTTGTACCAAGCGACGTGAATCTCTGCCAAAAAAAAAAATGAGATTACATTAAAATACAATATTATTTGCATCGAGGATTGACCCCATTTCTGGGTCACAACCCAAGAGATAGCCCTGCCCTGAACTCACAGTATTGTTTGAGCATCATACACTACATGTCATGTTGCATTCAAGTCCTCCTGGGAAATTTGTATTTATGAATTGAGAAGCCATAATTACAACATCAGGCGGGCCCAAGTCCTTTTGTTTGGAACAAGATGGCAATGTAGCTTTTCTACAAAAGATTCAGCAAACATTTTTAACTCTACTTCAACAAAATTATGCACATCAAGTATGAAGGTGTTGTGAATTTAATCAGTATATATCATAATTGTACAATACTAATTGTACACACAACTGTAATGACAATTTCATTCATTTCAACAAATCTACCATCAATACAGACACTAAATCTATTCTGTCCCCCACAGTTTCTCACTAGAATTTTTCACTAATTCTGGGATATTGAAATAAAAATAAGATGGATGGAAATGCCAACAAATGCATAAATACACACACACACACACACACAAAACGAATGCCCTCAATTGAGGCGGAAATTTATTTTGTTTATCTGATAAGACATTTGCGAAGACTATGATGGAAACACATTTGCAGAATAAATCTCTCTTTGCGCAACAAAAAAAACCTTTGCCTAGACAGCGGATATGATTTGATAATTAAACTAACCAGTGGACAGTTTCATTGCACAGCATCTCAAATGTTGGTTTGATCACTCTGAAATGCCTGAGCCAATTTGGTTTATCTGTCTCACTTAACTGCGTTCACAAACACCAGGCATCTGCCTACAAACCCAAGATAACATGACCGTTTATTGCATTTTTCGTCTGTGTGATCGGAGACACCAAGTCATTTGTGATGGAAAAAAAAGCCACTGTTTCTTCCTTGATTGCAGCAACTTTATTTTTCAGTTTCCCAGGAAGAGACCATTTAGTTCTATTGAACACATGGGATGGAAACTTTATTCGCAGATGTTTTATGCAAAATTCCAAATTTGTACACAAGCTTAACTTTGGATGGAAACAGAAGCACAAATTCCAAGTTTGAGACTCATAATTACCCATTGTGGTGGGATTCATGTGCATTCAGCTCATAAATATGATCTTTCTGACATGAATGCACCATTAGTGTATTCAGAGTCAGTTTTTAAAGTATTTGGGTGAAAAAACATTTAAACGCTTATGAATATTTGTCTCGGGATATACATTTGGCATACCAGAAAGTATTTCTACATAAAATGACACACTTCACCTCTACACAACACTATCCTACATTTGTAAAAGTACAAAACACATCTGATCTCTCAGCTCTAGGGGAGGCAGAACCTGTCAAGAGCTGTTATTATGAATCTGCTACATTAAATCTACTCATGTTTCAGTGTAATTCTTAAGAGCCTTTAATAATAAAGGGCCTATGCTCCTGACAAATGTCATTGGCTGAAAAAAGAAAAAAAAATGACGAATGGGGCGCCTCCACGTTTAACAGGCTTATTACATAAAAATGACTGCGGGGGAGAAATAACTTGTTCTCTCCAGAGAGATGGAGGGATATTTAGCTCTTCGTTTTGCTCACAGTTTCGATACGGTCCATACATTATGCTGCTATCTGGACCAGCATGGCAATGAAGCCGGGTAATTTTCTCATCTCTCGTCCACAAAGTAAATTCCATTTCCTTTCCTCCTCTCTGTAGCGTCTCCACGTCTTTATTGATTTATTCTGCGGGCTGCACCCCATCGAGACAGACCGTCTCATTCAGCGACTCTTCCCTGGAGACATTACAAAGACAAACAAACAGCTGTCTGCAGGCTCTCAAACCACTGTTTGGAGACAGCTCATTGTGAGGGTGATAACATCTGCGACTTGACGCGCTTTTAAAACGCTCCTCCTTTAAATAACTCAGCTGAGATTGGATGGACTCTGTCTGGCCTCACTGGAGAAACCACACCTGAGCCCCAGACACCAACTTGTCTGTTTTCAGCCTTGCCATTGTGTTTAAGGCCTCATCCCCATTGGCAAACTCATACTATGCACTAAAGGTATGTTCTACACTGGTGATGGGAAAGAACCTGGTGTTTGTAGTACATGAGTCCTGGGACATACTGTCATAACATTGGGCTTTGATTCCCAAAATATTCCAGATTGAATATATTTTAGCAATTCTACAGAATTTGTGATATGTTAATAAATTTTTTTTTTTTTTAAAAATGGACATTCATGGGGCCAATTTTTATAGAAAGATATACATTTGTGTGTGTGTATACACACATAGATATATATATCCTTACGGAGGTATTCAAACCCCTTTATTTTTGTTTTACATTTTGTTATGTTGCAGCGGTATGTTAAACTTGTCACGACACACAAACAGGTAGATCCAATTGCAGTGTTTTATTGGGACAATCCAAAATCAGAAACAGCCAGGCAAAGATCAAAATCCAGATAAGGCCTGGTTCACATGGGACGATTTTAAAATTGTCGGCCGATTTTCCAAACCTGAGAGACCCCACACACGGCGATAAAAAAAATCACGGGTCTAACAGTTTTGGTCGTACAGTGTGTGGTGTGCAGCCACACGGCAAAATCAACACATCACACACGAACCGATTTGACTCCTGAGCATTCCCATGTCAGACGGCAAATCTCGCAAAATCCCTCGAGATCAAACGTGACTTCAGAGTAAACAATCATGGCGGACGAATGTTGCTGATCTGTAGACACTGGATAAGTTTAGTTCATTCATTCCTGGTTTCCATGCGCTGTTTGATCCGTGAATACCGGAGAAATGTGAATGTTTCTCTCTAGATCTCGCAGCGATGTTATTACTTCTGTGGCAAATTCAAATGCTTTCTTTACTGGATCTCATTAGCGCTGTGTAGTAACAGCGTCGCATGATCACGATCGGTTCGCGCTGCACTGGTCCAAACTGATAAACAGTCCGTCAAACACACAATAAGTATCATTACTGGACTTTCTGGTGCGCCATGCCGCTGGCTGTTTTGATTTTGTTTCCCGGTACTTCCTCACCGCCTCGTCACCTCGCTTTCTGATTGGCTACACGCCAGAGTCCACAGGCTGCGTGAACGTTTGTCCTCGGGGGACACTACACACAAGAGAAATCGGGCCAAATAAATCCAACATGTTGGATATCCCCGATTTGAGATCGGAGCGGTCCCGACGTCCTTTCGAGCAGAGGAGAGCAGTCTTAACACACCACACACGGCAGGAATATTTGATCAGATTATTTTACGATAATCGGAACATCCTAAGATTGTCGGAAGGGGTGAATCGGGGCTAAAATCGGCCTAATTATCCTGCCGTGTGAACCAGCCTTAAGTAGTCCAAAACACGAAACAAACATCCACAAGGGAACCAGAAAAAAGGAAACATGAACTACAGGGAGACATTAAACAAGGACTCCGTAACAATGACAGAAACAACCAGGTATTTATAGACAGGTGCAAACAATGTAAGTGGGGACAGCTGTGATGAATACAGACAAGGCTTGTGGGAAATGTAGTTCCTGAGGTGGGGTGACGATATGGGAAAGTGAGACCTCTAGTGGACACCCAGGGAACACAAACCAGACACTGTGAAAAAACTGCTTTAAAATAATATATAAATAATAATAAAAATAATTAAAACCTGAAACAAGTACATTCCATAAGTATTCAAACCCATAACTGAGTACTTAGCGGAAGTACCTTTATTTTTAAGTAAAAATACTTCGTCTTTTAGTAATTTTTGGGTATGATGCGGCAAGCTTTGCACATCAGAATTTGGCAATTATCTGCCATTCTTCTCCTCACCTCTTCAAATCTCAAGTTCTGTCAGCTTGGATGGGGGCAGATGCACATTTTCAAGTTTCTCTAGAAATATTTGATTGGGTTCAAGCTCAGGCTCTAGCTGGGCCACTCAAGGACATTCACAGAGTTGTCTACTGGATAAACCACTCTTGCTGTGTTTAGGGTCATTGCCCTGTTATAAGGTGAACCTTCTGCCCAGTCTGTGGTTTTGAAAGCTCTGGACAAGGTTTTCATTAAGGCTATCTCAATACTTTGGTGCACTGAGCTTGTCTTCAACTCTGATGAGTCCCTCAGTCCCTGCCACTGAAAAACAGCCCCACAGCATGAGGCTGCTACCAGCACACTTTACTTTTGGGATAAGAGGGAAAAGAGGCCAGAGGAGAACTGGCCCCCTTGACTGAGCCTGGTTTCTCCCAAGGATTTTTTCCATTCTGTCACTGATGGAGTTTTGGTTCCTTGCCGCTGTCACTTCTGGCTTGCTTAGCTGGAGACACTTAATATCCAGCGATATTGTTGACTTGATTGCACACATACTATTTAATCTGATCTGAGCTGGATGATGACATCACTGAATTCAATGATGAACTGCCTTTAATTGAAACTTGAATGTTTACTATTATCCTTTTGCATCATTAACACTATTTTCCTAATTAATGCTGTACAGTTGTTTTGACACAATCTGTATTGTTAGAAGAGCTACATAAATAAACGTGACTTGACTTGACTTTACTGTGGAAAGGATTGAGACTGGCCACACCACCATAAATCCCAGATTAGTGGAGTGTTGCAGTGATCTTTGTCCTTCTGTAGATTTCTTCTATCTCCATATATGATCATGGAGCTTAACTATCAGCTTCTTGGTCACCAGTCTAACCAAAGCCCTTATCCATTAATTGCTCAGTTTGGCCAGGAGGCCAGCTCTAGGAAGAGTCCCAGTTGTTCCAAATGTCTTCTATTATGGATAATGGAGGCTACATGCTTCTGTGAACCTTCAAGGCAGCAGAATTTTTTTCTGAACTCTTCCCCAGATGTGTGGTTTGATGCAATCCTGATTCTGAGCTCTACAGGCAAGAACTTGTTTTTTTTTTACCTCAGGCATTGGTCTTTGCTCTAAAATGGATTTTCAGCTGTTAGATCTTTAATTAAGACATGTGTGACTTTCCAAATCATACCCATGCAACTGAATTTGCCACAGGTTAAATTCACTCAAAGGGTGGTAACTTTTAAAAGAAAAAATAATGCGCACCTGATCTACATTTCAACTGTCCCAGATAAGGGTATGAATACTTATGCAATGGAATCATTTAAGTTTTTTTATTGTTAATAAATCTGCAAAGATGTTAAAAACCTTATTATTTGCTTTGTCATTATGGTGTATGGAGTGTAGATTGATGTGGAAAAAAAGTAATGTAAAAGTAGTTTAAAATAAGGCTGCAACATGAAAAAAAATGAAAGGGTTTGAGTACTTTCACAAGGCACTGTGTGTGTGTGTGTGTGTGTGTGTGTGTGTGTGTGTGTGTGTGTGTGTGTGTGTGTGTGTGTGTGTGTGTGTGTGTGTAATTAAAAAAGAATGAAATAATAAAAATTCAATTAAAAACAAGACAAAAAATATTTAAACTATTTAATTTAAATGTTCTGGACAGAGATTTAATTTGGATTTAATTTCAATGTTATGTGACAGGAAGTATGTGAAATGCTTATTAACAAAACAGAGTCCTTTCCAATAAAAGACTAATGATTATGTGTTAAAATGTGTAAATACCTTGAAAGATCAATTGAACTAAACAAACTTAAAGCCAGTGGAGACAAAGAACTAAAGGAATGCCATGTGGAATAAGGAGAGATGCACAATAAAGGCATTGCATATTATTCAGTGACACAACAAACGTCTCTCTGGGCTGCCTCTACCTTTTAAAACAGCTGAATGCAATAAATATGCAGAGCTGAATGCAATAAATATGCAAATTGTTATTTCTAGGTGTTATTGATCACCTGTCCTCTGTGTTTTCAGATAGGTCATGTTGTAACAGAGAGAAAGAGAAGGACTGGAGGATGTAATGTATACACCTACTCATCATACCCTACATCATTAAACCCTTCGCACTTCCTGTCATCAAGAGCGATTCATTGAGACATCACTACAAACTGCCTCAAATTCACTGTTTAATTGAGCACACAGTAATAACAGTAGAACTATCTTCAGTTGGCACTTGAAACGCAATAGGGACCATATAGAGCTAATGATCTACAACCAGGACAATATCATAAAGGACATTTAGAGAGCACTGCTTAATGTCCCATGAGCCTTCATTGTTTTTTTATTATTTCAACAAAATCATGATTTTTCTAGACCACTACTTCATGGTGTAACAAATCAAATATTGCTTTTGGATGCTGAAGAATGTTTTCTATTAGATTTCTGCTCCTATGCCTGAATGTCAAACATCACATGTAGTATAAAACTGCTTTGTAGTTGCTAAGGTGTTTTGAGACTTTTATTTAGCATGTAGTTGCTAGGGTCATCTGGGTGGTTGCCAGGGCATTCTGGGACCATTGCAAAGTTTGTTTTTTTTCTTCTTTTTTTTTTAGCACACTGCTAAAGTACACTGTTGTTATGATGTTCTCCTTGTTGCCAGGGTATTGCTAAGATATTTTTAGTGGTTTTAGCACAATGCTATACAGTTTCTAGGATGGTCTACTGATTGACACAGTGTTGTTAAGGTATTTTGAGTGTGTTTCAGCACATCACTATGCTCTATTATGTGTGGCTGGTTGCCAGGGTTTTGCTAAGGTGTTTTTGGTGTATTCTTGTGCAGTTGCTAAGATGTTCTGGTGATTGTTGAAGTTTGTTGTGTGGTTATGAATGTTTTTTTATTTATTTATTTTTTTATTTTTTAAGTACATTGCTTTGTGATTTAATGCACTGCTATAGAGTTGTGTGTTGGTCTAAGGCACTTTTATTGTGTGCAGTACAGTTTCTACATACAGCATATGGTTGCTAGTGCATTACTGTGTAAGGTGTTCTGAGTTTTACCCTAGTAAAAAGTAATACAGGTGCTGGTCATATAATTAGAATATCATCAAAAAGTTGATTTATTTCACTAATTCCATTCAAAAAGTGAAACTTGTATATTATATTCATTCATTACACACAGACTGATATATTTCAAATGTTTATTTCTTTTAATTTTGATGATTATAACTGACAACTAAGGAAAATCCCAAATTCAGTATATCAGAAAATTAGAATATTGTGAAAAGGTTCAATATTGAAGACACCTGGTGCCACACTCTAATCAGCTAATTAACTCAAAACACCTACAAAGGCCTTTAAATGGTCTCTCAGTCTAGTTCTGTAGGTTACACAATCATGGGTAAGACTGCTGACTTGACAGTTGTCCAAAAGACGACCATTGACACCTTTCACAAGGAGGGCAAGACACAAAAGGTCATTGCAAAAGAGGCTGGCTGTTCACAGAGCTCTGTGTCCAAGCACATTAATAGAGAGGCGAAGGAAGGAAAAGATGTGGTAGAAAAAGGTGTACAAGCAATAGGGATAACCACACCCTGGAGAGGATTGTGAAACAAAACCCATTCAAAAATGTGGGGGAGATTCACAAAGAGTGGACTGCAGCTGGAGTCAGTGCTTCAAGGACCACTACACAAAGACGTATGCAAGACGGGTTTCAGCTGTTGCATTCCTTGTGTCAAGCCACTCTTGAACAACAGACAGCTAAAGACAAAAAGGACTGGACTGCTGCTGAGTGGTCCAAAGTTATGTTCTCTGATGAAAGTAAATTTTGCATTTCCTTTCAGTGTCCCAGATCAGTGTCCCAGAGTCTGGAGGAAGAGAGGAGAGGCACACAGTCCACGTTGCTTGAGGTCCAGTGTAAAGTTTCCACAGTCAGTGATGGTTTGGGGTGCCATGTTATCTGCTGGTGTTGGTCCACTGTGGTCCAAGGTCAACGCAGCCGTATACCAGGAAGTTTTAGAGCACTTCATGCTTCCTGCTGCTGACCAACTTTATGGAGATGCAGATTTCATTTTCCAATAGGACTTGGCACCTGCACACAGTGCTAAAGCTGCCAGTACCTGGTTTAAGGACCATGGTATCCCTGTTCTTAATTGGCCAGCAAACTTGCCTGACCTTAACCCCATTGTGAAACAAAACCCATTCAAAAATGTGGGGGAGATTTACAAAAAGTGGACTGCAGCTGGAGTCAGTGCTTCAAGAACCACTACACAAAGACGTATGCAAGACGGGTTTCAGCTGTTGCATTCCTTGTGTCAAGCCACTCTTGAACAACAGACAGCTGAGTAGTCCAAAGTTATGTGCTCTGATGAAAGTAAATTTTGCATTTCCTTTGGAGAAAATCTATGGGGTATTGGGAAGAGGAAGATGCGATATGCCAGACCCAACAATGCAATATAGTTGAAGGCCACTATCAGAGCAAAAGGCCCCAAAAGAGGCAAAAGGAGCCCCAACTAAGTATTGAGTGCTGTACATGCTCATACTTTTCATGTTCATACTTTTCAGTTGGCCAAAATTTCTAAAAATCCTTTCTTTGTATTGGTCTTAAGTTATATTCTAATTTTCTGAGATACTGAATTTGGGATTTTCCTTAGTTGTCAGTTATAATCATCAAAATTAAAAAAAATAAACATTTGAAATGTATCAGTCTGTGTGTAATGAATGAATATAATAAACAAGTTTCACTTTTTGAATGGAATTAGTGAAATAAATCAACTTTTTGGTGATATTCTAATTATATGACTAGCACCTGTACATTTAAAATACATGTAGCATCTGTACCAAAGAGACACAACATTTTTCATTAAATTTAACATATTAATGATTCATTAGATTAACAAATAGTCACAGACCCCCACCCATTAAACTTACTGGGTGCCAGGATGTCTGTGAACGACACAAGATCCCTGTTACCATGGCAACCAAGGCCCCTCAGCCAGATCAGATAAACCTTTATGACCTAATGGCATGTCGAGAGTTCTCCCTCTCACTACATTTTCCATAGGAAAGACACATAATGCACAGCAAAATGGACTCTTCTCTAATTAATTCATAGGAAAACCTTTCTTTGAATGAACACACACATATACTTCAGGTCATTGTGTATGTTGTTACTGTTCTTATATATTGTCTTTTGTATTGTATACTGTTTTATGCATGCTTATGATAGAATCACTTGTTCATGTAATCTTACCTATATGTAATCTTACCATGTTTAGTATCTATGAGTTTATATTATATGTTAGTACATAGGCAATATATTAGTGTTCTAAGAATCTTTAGTAGTTTTTCATCAACACCTAATTTAATTTCCGTATGCAAATTACCATGCTCTCAGACAAAGGTCGTAAAACTCCCCAGTATTTCCAACCTCCCGCCTTGGAATTTCATCCTTTCTCACTGGACAAGCCCATCATGAGAGGCGTGAATCTTCTCAGACCTTAAAAGGCTCATGCACAGTTCCGCCCATGGTTTTTTTTTTTTTCTGCTAAGTTCTTCTGCTAAGGCTTCTGCTAAGGTTTCTACTAAATCTTCTGATGGCTGACCGTGTAGAGAGCCTGAGCCGGTGTGGGCATGCCCGTTGGGCTCCATAACTGACTCTTTTCATAGCTTCATTTTCTGGTTTTCCTGATGGTATCATCCGTCAAATCTCATTTACCCTTTCCCCTGTATGAGTGATTGTATGTATGTTTGTTTGTTTGTAAGACTAGTTTGTGTTAGTGTTTAGTTAATTAAACTCTATTGTAATTAATCATAATTAATTGTAATTATTTATATACATTTCCCTTTTGAGCTAATTTACTACATACATTTATCTCATTTTCTCTATCTCTGGGTCCCAGGAGGGCACCGAGAGTCGCGGACAGCCCAACACAGACCTCACTCATCCTCCTCCTTCACCAGCCGGCAGCAGCAGGCTTTTCGAGAGTGTCAACAAAGGCCCTACTCACGCACCCTCTGCCAACCTGTGGAACCAGTCTCCCCGTGTCTTCACGAAAGTCACGGAGGGGGCTCTTGTTCCCCTCTGAGAGCAGTGTGTTCGCATCTCAATGATTGGCTTATACTAGCACAATCTCGAGGTCAGTTGTGTGAGCACAGAGACCTGGTGCTCCGGCACCTCAGCCTGTTGGGTCTTTGGGTCAACTGATAAAAGAGTAAACTCTTCCCGATGCAAAGGATCTCTATTCTTGGTATGGAGTTGGATTTGTTCGAACAGATGGCACGCCTCACAGAGGAATGTGCACGGTCGGTGCTGACCTGCTTGTTTGTTCAATGGCAGGACTGCAGTCCCACTGAAACTATTTCAGAGGCTCCAGTGGCATATGGCAGCTGCAGCAGCACTTACATCTCTAGGGCTATTGTATATGAGACCACTTCAGCACTGGCTTCATGGCCGAGTCCCAAGGTGGGCATGGCAGCGCGGCACTCACCGGGTCCAAGTTACACTGGCCTGTCGCCAAACCTTCAACACGTGGTCAGAGCTTGAGTTCCTCCGGGCGAGAGTGCCCCAGAACAGGTCTCCAGGCATGCCGTGGTTTACACAGATGTCTCCACCACTTGCTAGGGGGCCACGAACAATGGGCACGCAGTATCGGGGTTTTGGACGGGCCCCCATCTGCACTGGCATATCAATTGCCTACAGTTGTTAGCGGTGTGCCTTGCCTTGAACTGTCTCAAAGGGCACTTTTGAGGCAAGCTTGTGCTGGTCTGAATGGACAAAAAAGCAGCCATTGCATACATCAACCGACAAGGTGGTCTGCGCTCCCGTGGCATGTCCCAACTCGCCCCGCCACCACCTCCTTTGGAGTCAGAAGGTTCTGAGGTCTCTTGGTGCCATTCACATTCCAGACCTGCTCAACCGTACGGCGGGCGAACTGTCTTGAGCTACGCCCCCAGGAGAGTGGTGACTCCATCCCCAGACGGTACAGCTGATTTGGAGACGTTTCGGAGCCACTCAGGTAGACCTGTTTGCCTCTCCAGAAACCTCTCACTGCCAGTTGTTCTACTCCCTGACCGAACAAAACACAATCATGTACATACATGCTGCTCACATATTATCATAGCCCAGTTTGTGCTGATTACAGTGAGATTAGACTTTAGCCATTTAGATATTTATAAGAAACTGAAAAAAGCACAAATGTCAGGGCATGACAAAACTTCTCCAGGCCCCAAAAATACCCTTAGACTCCAGAGGGTTAAAGTCTATGTTGCTGCGATTGCTGCTAACCATGACCCCGTGGAAGGGAAGTCGGTAGGTAAGCATGACCTGGTTCCTTAGGGGGGCGGGAAGGTTTAATCCTCCCCGGCCCCCTCCATACCCTCTTGGGACTTGTCTCTATTGCATATTGCTCTATTCCTCTGAACATAAAAAAAACATCCTGGCATCGTGAAACATTGAGATGATGTAAATACAACTTCATAATGTTTCACTTGATTATACATTTAGTCAGGAATTATATTTTGGACAAAAGTCTAACTAGTAAAATGTGTAGTTATATGAAAAGTTATATGAAAACTAATATAAGTAGATTAATAATAAAAAGACTTACTCATGTTTATGATCTGTGCTGGGTCAAGCCGCTTCATTCTTCTTTCTGAGGTAATTCAAATCTTATTCCTCTCAGCGGTCTTATTGAGGTGAATTATGTCTTATTCCTCTTAGTGCAAAGCGAACAGTAACATTTAAAAAATGTGAAGCACAGTCTCAAAGTCTCGCTTTGTTTGCTGTGAAGTGGGTGATTACCCGCCGCAAGCTTCACATAGATGATTGTAATATCAATAGCACGCTTGGCGCGTGGGCGTGGTTGCATTAGATATGATGAAGGGAGATGTGAAAGACTGGATATCGCGTTGTTTTCATATGGATTACTTTATCACAGAGTATTTGTTTTTAATAAGACTTGCTCAGTTTAAAAGTAGACATGTCAAACTTTTTATAGATCTATCTCTCATGTCTCTGTGTTGAGTATTTGCTGAGTTACAGTTCATTTTAATGATGTGTTTCTTAATGAAGATCACGCAAAACCAAGGCGGCAGACAGCGCACTTGTTTTCTTAATTTTATAAATGCACAAAGTTTTGTTGTTATTCTGTGTGTATACAAATAAAAGTAGACGTTTTACAGATTCGATTGATGTATTGCTCTTATCTGTACAATCAAAACTGAGAGTGTAATTTAAGTTCTTTTCGGTCTTATCAGGAGAATATGCCAAAAGTATCCGCGTTTGTCGACTCCAGAGGGTTAAAACAGTACAGCAGGGCCCATTTAAGCCTTTGCAGTCAGTCGAGCTAAAGTTTCATTCATTGAAAACTCTGCTTCTGCTTGCACTGACCTCCATCAAGAGGGTAGGGGACCTGCATGCATTTAGGTTGATGCTTTGTTCCTAAAGATTGGGCCGGCTGACTTGGGCCAAGACGTTCTTAGCTGGTATACACTGGAAGTTGCTGGTTTAGCTGGTCTTCCAGCCTGGCCAATCTGGTCTCTTTTTTTTGTTTTTCACCAGGGCCTACCTGCCGTAATGCTTGCATTAGCAAATGGCTCTAATTTACTGCACAATAAGAACATAAATAGCAAATATAAATAATTATTTTAAAAATAAGCAGACCTTTAAAACACAAGTCAAACAGCTATCTTTCTGAGAAAGAAATACCACCAACAACAGCCTATTCCATTCTTGCTTTTTTAATTTGAAAAAGACAAAGTTAGAAATCCTTGCACTTTTTCTCTGTCCAATTCAAGCGGAGAGTGAAAGCTGGACTTTGTTTTCCCTGAAAGTTATTGCATCACTAATGGTGCTTAAAGTAATTACACTTTGTAATGTTTCTCTTTTCTTTCCTTCAGCGGGCCCCATCAGTGTGTGAGCCACAGCTCTCTGCTAAATGATGCCATTAACCATATTGCATTTGTTGCCTCTCTGGCTACCCAAATTAGTTTCAGTTCACTGAGAGTTTAATTGACTGAAAACAAGGTTTACTTAAAATTACAGTGGTTAGACCAACTTCCTCGACAATGTAAAGAATGTGTTTTGAGTCACACACTAGTTTCGTAATAAACACCATCTGCAAGCCTCTGTTTAATGAGTCAGCACATTTCATCTACAAATCATGATTTCATATTCCATAGCTTATACAGGTTTTTCAAACTTACAGCGTTTAGGTAATGCTAAGCTAAGATATATCAGGTGCTTGACTCTGTTTTGGAGGTTGCTTACAAGCATGAAAAGCATTTAGAGTTTTCCGAACACAATCTCAGGGTAATTTGTAACTATTTTATGGTTAGATGGATAATTTGTATGAATTTGTACAATCTCACTAAAACATTTTTAAACTATCTGTTTACGCATCAGTGATGGTAATGTTTAGGGGTGGGGTTAAGGATGGACCTTCATGCTTATTTTTTTTTGTAAAAATTATACCATACAAAATTTTTAAAGCAGTCACATTTTCCTGTGAGACCAGCTTGATTTTTCCATACCTGCTGCCTTTGACATAGCAGTCATTAGTGAAGTGTCTGGGATTGTAGTGCCATGTTCTTGTGGTACCATCAGCCAATCAGCATTGTTCTGGGGCTCCAGAGTGATTTGTCACATGACATGTACAGCTCAGGTGATTGGCTTAAAAGGTTCTGCAGCCATTAATGAGTGCATGAACATACATGGTCTTAAATTGATTATGCCTAATAAGCTGACAAATTGAGGGGAAATGTAAATGTCCAGACCACTGTCCTTCGTCTGCATTAGCCCGTTAACCTGATTTCACCTGGCATGTAAACACCTTAAACAGCATTATGTCAATATATATTTAAGTGTGCATGTCTAACTACGTAGCAAAAATATTTATTAATATTTATAGATAATGTTTATTTATATATTTATTTTTTGTAGTAGTAGTTCATTGGTGTACATGTGGAGAGAGTCTCTGAGAGGACCAGGAAGGCTAATGGATATTTCCCTTCTGGAGATATCATTTATAGATAGATAAATATACCTGCCTCTTGATGAAACTGAAGTTTGAAGTCTTCAGGTGCCTTGATGATTTATTGATAGATAAATTTTGGTGATTTTTTATGAAACTGAAGTTTGAAGTCTTCAGGTGCATTTGTGAGTTACTGTAATTTGATTACTTTTTTAGTAACGGAGTAATTTATAATTTTATTATTTTTAAAATAGTAGTTTTATTTTTGTTACTGGTGTGTTTCTTTGTTTGTTGATTGTGTGTTACATTGCTGTAGAGATTGTGAAAAGGATGTAGCGCGCTGTCCAGTCAAGTGCCAGTGGATTAGAGACCTGCTCCCGCGAGACCTGACGCAACAGATTGCGGCGTGGGACAACAAGGGCGGATGTTTGCTTTTGACATTGGTGGGAACATAAACACAAGTACCCCAAAGCCACCCCCGTGGCAGTATTTGATTACATTTTCAGAGTAACTTGCCCAACACTGCACTTTGCATTACTTATTTTTTACATACTTATACTAATTACTAAAAAGACTTTAAAGAATCTCACAGCAGCCATCTTTTTTTTTTTTCTTTCTTTTTTTTTCAGTAAGTACTTACTACTATTAGAAATGACATTCTATATAGTATGAATATGTGTAGATGAATGTATTTCGGACTGCATTCATTCGTCATGTTGTCATTTATTGTCATGTGCCATGCACAACTTTATTCCCATGGCCTCATGAGATAGCAAAGTGAGTAGTAAGGAAGTATGAATATTCAAATGCAGCCATGCAGTTTGTGATTACATGTAAGCATTAGCAGCTAAATTCATTAGCCTTAGTTACGTAATTGCTTGCCTTTTAGAATTGTTCATTTAAAAGCTGCAGTTCACATTGACAAATTCCATCCAGATTTTCAAATTGGAATTCTGACAAATAATTTTATCTTGCAAAGCACAATATCTAAACTTGTTTTTATTTCATGTGTTTATTGTAGTGGTGATTCATTGACATTACTCCAAACAACTATTAAAATTTCAGCTTTTAATTTGCAGCTGACAGCTTTGTTTTCAATACACAAACCAACCTGTCAGTCAAAAGAAATGTTGCAGTCTACATTGAGCAAATGTTTTCATGATGTTAATGATTTAGAATTTTTGTGAATTTGCTATTGATTATCAGATAATTGCACACAAATTTTGTTATCCCATCATCCCAAACAAATAGGAATGAACAATCACCAATTATATATATACAGTATATATATATATATATAAAATATATATATATATATATATATATATATACAGGTCCTTCTCAATAAATTAGCATATTGTGATAAAAGTTCATTATTTTACATAATGTAATGATAAAAAATTAAACTTTCATATATATTTTAGATTCATTGCACACCAACTGAAATATTTCAGGTCTTTTATTGTTTTAATACTGATGATTTTGGCATACAGCTCATGAAAACCCAAAATTCCTATCTCAAAAAATTAGCATATTTCATCCAACCAATAAAAGAAAAGTGTTTGTAATACAAAAAAGTCAACCTTCAAATAATTATGTTCAGTTATGCACTCAATACTTGGTCGGGAATCCTTTTGCAGAAATGACTGCTTCAATGCGGCGTGGCATGGAGGCAATCAGCCTCTGGCACTGCTGAGATGGTATGGAGGCCCAGGATGCTTTGATAGCGGCCTTAATCCATCCAGAGTGTTGGGTCTTGCGTCTCTCAACTTTCTCTTCACAATATCCCACAGATTCTCTATGGGGTTCAGGTCAGGAGAGTTGAGAGGCCAATTGAGCACAGTAATACCATGGCCAGTAAACCATTTACCAGTGGTTTTGGCACTGTGAGCAGGTGCCAGGTCGTGCTGAAAAAACGAAATCTTCATCTCCATAAAGCTTTTCAGCAGATGGAAGCATGAAGTGCTCCAAAATCTCCTGATAACCTGCTGCATTGACCCTGCCCTTGATAAAACACAGTGGACCAACACCAGCAGCTGACATGGTACCCCAGACCATCACTGACTGTGGGTACTTGACACTGGACTTCAGGCATTTTGGAATTTCATTCTCCCCAGTCTTCCTCCAGACTCTGGCAACTTGATTTCCGAATGACATGCAAAATTTGCTTTCATCCAAAAAAAGTACTTTGGACCACTGAGCAACAGTCCAGTGCTGCTTCTCTGTAGCCCAGGTCAGGCGCTTCTGCCGCTGTTTCTGGTCCAAAAGCACACGCCTGTGTCTACTCCAGACTCAGTCCACTGCTTCCGCAGGTCACCCAAGGTCTGGAATCGGTCCTTCTCCACAATCTTCCTCAGGGTCCGGTCACCTCTCCTCGTTGTGCAGCATTTTTTGCCACACTTTTTACTTCCCACAGACTTCCCACTGAGGTGCCTTGATACAGCACTCTGGGAACAGCCTATTCGTTCAGAAATTTCTTTCTGTATCTTACCCTCTCGCTTGAGGGTGTCAATGATGGCCTTCTGGACAGCAGTCAGGTCGGCAGTCTTACCCATGATTGCGGTTTTGAGTAATGAACCAGGCTGGGAGTTTTTAAAAGCCTCAGGAATCTTTTGCAGGTGTTTAGAGTTAATTAGTTGATTCAGATGATTAGGTTAATAGCTCGTTTAGAGAACCTTTTCATGATATGCTAATTTTTTGAGATAGGAATTTTGGGTTTTTATGAGCTGTATGCCAAAATCATCAGTATTAAAACAATAAAAGACCTGAAATATTTCAGTTGGTGTGCAATGAATCTCAAATATATGAAAGTTTAATTTTTATCATTACATTATGGAAAATAAGGAACTTTTATCACAATATGCTAATTTTTTGAGAAGGACCTGTATATATAATATACACATATATATATATATATATATATATATATATATATATATATATATATATATATATATATATACACCATACTGTAATTAGATGAAATGAAGAGCAAATTAAGACTTTTGCTTAAAGGATAGTTATCTATCCTGTATATTACTCACACTCAAGTTGTTCCAAACCCATAAGACTTTAAGGTAACACTTCAATATAGGGACCAATTCTCAGTTAACTAGTTGCTTCTTAGCATGCCTTTTAATAATATATTGGCTGATTATTACTATGTATTTAGCACATTGTCTACATTGTCACCATATTCTACATCCCTAATCCTATCCAATAAATTTAAACTTACTAACTATTAATAAGAAGAAAATTAGTAGTTTATTGAAGCAAAAGTCATAGTTTTTGTTTAGTAGGTTTGTTAATAGCATGAATTGGACTTTAAAATAAAGTGACCAACTTTCATTCAAGACTTAGATCCACTTTCACATCACCACATATGTATGTGTTGTGGTTCTTTCGTGAATCGGTGTCAGATATGCAAAAATTAAGATATTTTGTGTCTAAAGACTTTTTTTATGAGCACAAAGTATTCACAAATTGGGATTAAATTACTGGAATCACATGGATTACTTTTACAGTATACTGGCTTTATGATGCCTTTTTTTTTGGAGATTAAAGGTTTATTAAAAATTGGGTTTCATTAATGTGGATTTATCTTTTGAGGATGAACAAAACCCCTATGGGACGACATAAGAGTAAATGATTAAATAATTTTCTTTTTACTTTTTTCATGAACTTCCTCTTTAAATTTCCTTTTATCCATAGAAAATCTAGGATTGACCAGATACGGCAAAACTATCCATTTATCTATGAAATCAAGGTGTGTTGAAAAACAGTACAATTTAGCTTGAAATAATACAGCTTTTTTCCCCGTTCAAAATCTGTGCTGTTATTCAACACTGTATCGTCCAGTCAAATCCTTGTTTTCTCCTATCTGTTCTGTTTGTTAATTATTGGGGAGTTCGAGCTATTGCACGGGCGAAAGAGCTGTGAGCTGACAAAGAGAAATAAATATTATTGTTATCTGATAGGGTTAAACTGAATGCCCCCAGGAGACAGTTTATCTGAACACCCGGGCTGGTGAAAAGAGTGACAGATTCTCACAGTTTGGCAAACAGAATAGAATGCCATTCCATTCTTCCCGGTGCACAGTGAGACTGTACTGTTTGTCTCTACAAACATGAACACAAGAAGGGAAAGAAGAAATATACATATGGGTGAATTTCCCAAAACCTGTCAAAAACATGTCATAATTTAGTTTTTAGGCATTTTTTTAGAACCATATAGATTTCTTAAGGAGCATTTAGGGGTGAAATGTGACTTTGATGTATTCATTCAAATGAGATTCCCTTATATACTGTATATCCCTGAATTCAACACTTTTATCCGATTAGCCTTCCTGATCTTGGAACTATAGCTCCCCCAAATGGCTCTCTATCTGTCTCATTTTCCTTTTATTCATCTATCTCTCTCCCTCTTATTCAATCATTCTCTCTTAGTCACTGGTATATGTCTGGAGATGTTCCACACAGCAAATCCATTAAAACAAGCAAACAGTCATTCTCGTATCCAAATACGGTTCAGGCTGTGGGTGCGAGTGTCAGATGAGCTTGTGAAAAGGAACAAAGCTGCTGGCTTTTTCCCTTTGGGAAATCTCTGAAAACATTAATTTTTACCATCCAGGTTCAAACCACCACTGAGATATGGATCCAAATGGCCTCTGTCAGCCACACTGGTCATTCTGATCTCGTAATGGATGTGGAATCATGTAATCCATTAAAAAAAAAAGACTTCAGATAGCACAACTGCATTTGGGGGCTTGTGGAATAAATTAATTGTGGCTAACTGAACATTAATACAAAGGACATAAGACGTTTATACAAAGCCAAAGCCATTGATGAATGAAAACATGAGGCTGCATCCGCACTAGTACAGAATAAACAGGAAATTACCTCAATGCACATTTAAAGTTCTGAAAAGGTTGTAAATATGTTTTTATTCTACATGCTTAAGATAACAGATGTTGTTACTTTTGTACATACAAAATAAATATTTTCACAATGCCGCAGCAACAATGTTTTGAGGTTGTTAACAGATCTCCTTGCAACATCTTGTAATGTAGCTTTGTAATGCACAATGGACTGAATGATGGTCATAAATATATATTCTGTAAATAAAAGCATTTTCAGTACACTACATTTACTTTGAGACATTTCACTCAGAAATTGCTAGTTAATTTAGCTAATAACTACAAAGAAATAGCAAGTAACATTTAATTAAATTTTAAAATGGAAAGACTAAAACAGAATTTTTTAAGCATACAGTACACTCCTATTATTGGCATCGGTGGTTCTCTGGAAAACCACCGAACTTTAGCATCCATGGAACCTTTCCATTCCACAAAAGATTCTTTACAGTGGATAAAATGAACTAATAAAAAAATGGTTCTTTTAAGAACTGTTCATTAATTCTATGGCATTATTGAAAAAACCTTTTTGGAAACTTAAATTTAAAGTTTACTCAAAAAGTGTGCTCAGTAGTGTAGTTATAGTGTACTCCAATAATCTTTTGTGTTATTTATTGCTTATAAAAATAATTTTTACAATGTACATGTACAAAATGTACATTTGAAAATATATAATTTTAAAATAAAATTATTATTATTTTCAATTATTATGTGACTTTAAACCATAAATGAAAAGTTCTTGTTTTGTCTGGTTTTGTTTTCGCAGTAAAAAAAAAATAATAATAATAATAATAATAACAATAACAATAATAAAATAAAATAAGATACTAATCCTTTTTGGTGTGTTTCCCAGAATGTTTTTTTAAATGTTGTACCAAAGCCAAAATGCAGTGTTTGACATGGGAATCATAGTTTTATGTCTGCTTTTGATATATTGACGCTTTGCTACAGGTGTAGACAGCTAAAGTCCCTATTGGATGTGGTTTTGGGATATCCCAGTATCTGTGCATTTGTAATTTAAGACAGTTTGGTGGTATGTCACAGCCAGTAAGCTAAGTAATAAACACAACCTGCTCGTTTATTGCATAGACTGACATTTGCTGCTAAACTGACCTCTTCTCTTTATAGCCCATTTCCCCTTAATTTATTCCATACATCCAAGCCAGAGCAGTGCTCCAGTCGAGCTAAAGAAGGGCTGTAATGACCACATTGATCATGACGGCCTCCGCTGGGATGCACTCTCTTCAAGGCTGACCGAACGGACCTTGTGCGCTCTCTCACCCAATCAAAAATCCATCTTCGCCCGTCCTCCCAGCCCCCCAGCCAATCAAAAGCTCATCTACCTTACCTCCTCACGGATGGGATACAATCAAGAACGCGTCTCGCCTCGGTCTTTCAGGTGGACATGCCTTTTCCACCCTATCTGCCTTTACTTAACCAGTAGTGACTGGTGAATGCTTTCACAGAGGTAAACCAATGAAGCACAACCAACATTAGCCACCTGGCAACAGAGAAAATACCTTGTTCCAAACTCAAATAGAAAATCTCATAGAAAAGTTAGTCCTAATCTCATTGGTCCAGCTCAAAAGTTGTGTGAGAAACAGTTAGACATACTCTTGGACGGTGTTTAGCTGTTTCATAAAGTCATATAATGTGAATGTATCAGTCTACTTTTTACTTTTTATTTACTAATTCAGAATATGATCAAGATTGCATTGATGGGCATGTTTGGGGAACTTGATTGTTGAAAATATAAAATTTAATGCCACTAAAATGGCTTGAATAAAGATTAGTTCATTTTGATTAAAGGTGCTGTATGTAAGCTTTTGACTCTACTAAAGCATAAAAGTACCTTAATATGTTTGCAGATATTTAAGAAACATGATAAGTTAACATACTTGTTTATCTGAAAAACAATGCTACAGTCAGTTATTCTCCTTTAAAAAATGTGCGTTCCGAGCCGGAATGTCAATCTTTGTTTTGGTTTGTGAAACCCGCCTACTGCCAGTTTACCCAATTGTATATCGGCACTCCATGTTGCCAGTTGGCGGAAAACACAGCATATTTAATTTCATTCATCATCAAGTGTGCTCGTATGTGTCGTCAATCTGGCAACCTCTGTGCGTCAAGCCTGAGGAGGAGGGGCCAGGTGAAAAAAACCCTCTCCAATATTCTGAATTTGAACTGCAACACCTAGTTCAACCACTCAGTGTCAATCCTACATACAGCACATTCAAAGAGAATAAACGACAGTGTCAGTAAAACGTAAAATTATATTATCTTCCTATTACTATTAACTAAATCAGTGGTTCCCAACCACATTCCTGGAAAGACCCTAACACTGTACTTTTTGCAATGTCTTTATCTAAATTTCTCTACTTAACCTGTGGCCACGTACATCCGCCATGTTTGTAGTTTTTTTAATGCTTTTATTTTTGTAGCTCTGAACCGAATCCTTCACCAAAGCGCAATGGATTTGGGAAATATTAGCCATGAACTTTGCACAGCTGTGACTAGAAGGGATACAGCTAAAACCAGAAACTAACAATAAATGAAATGTTCTACTTATTAGATTGTGTTTTATTAATGTCCACACCTACACCTACCCCAACCCTAAACCTACCCCTTACAATAATGCAAAAACAGTAATTATTGTTGTACAGTGTGACAAAAAATGATGCTATATTAATGTGCACATGCACAGTAGTTTTAGCTGTATCCCGTCTAGCCTTAACCAGTGTGCACAGATCCACACTTCAATAATCTACCTGAAATAGTAGACCATCCATTGACGTTTAGAATACTCTTTTCAATATTCTATGCTTTGGAACCTACTTATTCTAATCTCAAATACTATTTACAATGGATAGTATGAACACTGGGATGCAGGGTTGGAGTACAGGTGCTGGTCATATAATTAGAATATCATCAAAAAGTTGATTTATTTCACTAATTCCATTCAAAAAGTGAAACTTGTATATTATATTCATTCATTACACACAGGCTGATATATTTCAAATGTTTATTTTTTTTAATTCTGATGTTTATTTTTGACAACTAAGGAAAATCCCAAATTCAGTATTTCAGAAAATTAGAATATTGTGAAAAGGTTCAATATTGAAGACACCTGGTGCCACACTCTAACCAGTTAATTAACTCAAAACACCTGCAAAGCCTTTAAATGGTCTCTCAGTCTAGTTCTGTAGGCTACACAATCATGGGGAAGACTGCTGAATTGACAGTTGTCCAAAAGACGACCATTGACACCTTGCACAAGGAGGGCAAGACACAAAAGGTCTTTGCAAAAGAGGCTGGCTGTTCACAGAGCTCTGTGTCCAAGCACATTAACCCTCTGGAGTCTAAGGGTATTTTTGGGGCCTGGAGAAGTTTTGTCATGCCCTGACATTTGTGCTTTTTTCAGTGTCTTATAAATATCTAAATGGCTAACGTCTAATCTCACTGTAATCAGCACAAACTGGGCTATAATAATATGTGAGCAGCATGTACAGGTCCTTCTCAAAAAATTAGCATATTGTGAAAAAGTTCATTATTTTCCATAATGTAACGATAAAAATTAAACTTTCATATATTTTAGATTCATTGCACACCAACTGAAATATTTCAGGTCTTTTATTGTTTTAATACTGATGATTTTGGCATACAGCTCATGAAAACCCAAAATCCCTATCTCAAAAAATTAGCATATTTCATCCGACCAATAAAAGAAAAGTGTTTTGAATACAAAAAAAGTCAACCTTCAAATAATTATGTTTAGTTATGCACTCAATACTTGGTCGGGAATCCTTTTGCAGAAATGACTGCTTCAATGCGGCGTGGCATGGAGGCAATCAGCCTGTGGCACTGCTGAGGTGTTATGAGGCCCAGGATGCTTCGATAGCGGCCTTAAGCTCATTCCAGAGTGTTGGGTCTTGCGTCTCTCAACTTTCTCTTCACAATATCCCACAGATTCTCTATGGGGTTCAGGTCAGGAGAGTTGGCAGGCCAATTGAGCACAGTAATACCATGGTCAGTAAACCATTTACCAGTGGGTTTTGGCACTGTGAGCAGGTGCCAGGTCGTGCTGAAAAACGAAATCTTCATCTCCATAAAGCTTTTCAGCAGATGGAAGCATGAAGTGCTCCAAAATCTCCTGATAGCTAGCTGCATTGACCCTGCGCTTGATAAAACACAGTGGACCAACACCAGCAGCTGACATGGCACCCCAGACCATCACTGACTGTGGGTACTTGACACTGGACTGCAGGCATTTTGGCATTTCCTTCTCCCCAGTCTTCCTCCAGACTCTGGCACCCTTGATTTCCGAATGACATGCAAAATTTGATTTCATCCGAAAAAAAGTACTTTGGACCACTGAGCAACAGTCCAGTGCTGCTTCTCTGTAGCCCAGGTCAGGCGCTTCTGCCGCTGTTTCTGGTTCAAAAGCACACGCCTGTGCTTGGGTGGCTCTGGATGTTTCTACTCCAGACTCAGTCCACTGCTTCCGCAGGTCCCCCAAGGTCTGGAATCAGTCCTTCTCCACAATCTTCCTCAGGGTCCGTCACCTCTTCTCGTTGTGCAGCATTTTTTTGCCACACTTTTTCCTTCCCACAGACTTCCCACTGAGGTGCCTTGATACAGCACTCTGGGAACAGCCTATTCGTTCAGAAATTTCTTTCTGTGTCTTACCCTCTCATCGCTTGAGGGTGTCAATGATGGCCTTCTGGACAGCAGTCAGGTCGGCAGTCTTACCCATGATTGCGGTGTTTTGAGTAATGAACCAGGCTGGGAGTTTTTAAAAGCCTCAGGATTCTTTTGCAAGTGTTTAGAGTTAATTAGTTGATTCAGATGATTAGGTTAATAGCTCGTTTAGAGAACCTTTTCATGATATGCTAATTTTTTGAGATAGGAATTTTGGGTTTTCATGAGCTGTATGCCAAAATCATCAGTATTAAAACAATAAAAGACCTGAAAATATTTCAGTTGGTGTGCAATGAATCTAAAATATATGAAAGTTTAATTTTTATCGTTACATTATGGAAAATAAGGAACTTTTTCACAATATGCTAATTATTTGAGAAGGACCTGTATGTACATGATCGTGTTTTTGAGAAAAAAAATGTTATGCGTGGTTAGTGAAAAACTAAAAATGTTAAATCACTTGAATAAGGCAATAAAACACATACAGAACATTGGTTCCCAGGACTTTTGAGAACTGGAGCTTTGTAGCCTAGAAGTTTTTTTTTTTTCTAAATGATGTGAAAATCATCTTTGTTTACTCACTTACAGAAAACAATATTTGATTTAAATTTTCTATGACACTTTTTGTTGGTATAAAAAGTCATATGCGAGTAGGCGTCAACTATCATGAATTCACACCTGAGAAGACAAAGGCCTGCATAATGAGCTGCATAATGAGCCATTCAGTCAGCTGTCACTGAGAGGTATGAGTTACAAGAAAGAATGTGAGGACAAAATAAATGTATATAATTTTATGTTTGTAGTTTATTTAGAATATATTTAATTATCCCACAACATAATTTAATACTCACTTGTGAGTGCAGTTAAACAGTTTATTAGGAACAATAAAAGCTGTCTTTCAAACTGAATTTTTTGCATCATTACTCCAGTCACACAATCCTTCAGAAATCCTTTTAACAATCGTATTTTCTACAAAAAAAAAAAAAGGACTTTATTGTTATTATTATCATCATTATTATTAGTAATGTTGAAAAGAGCTGAGAATATTTTTTTCAGGTTTTTTAGGGGGGGATAAATTTGAAAAAGAATAGCATTGTTTGTTACATTTGTTACGGTTACATTTTATTGGTACATTTAAATTATTTACATCAAGCTTTTGAATGGTATAGTAGTGTATATTGTTATTGAAACTTCATGATATTTCACTTGATTATACATTTAGTCAGTAATTATAGTTTGGAAAAAGTCTTTGGAAAAAGTCTAACTAGTAAAATGTTTTGTGAAAACTAGTACAAGTATATAAATAAATAAAAAGAGACTTACTCATTTTTATGATCTCTGCTGAATAAAGTGCTTCATTCTTTTTTTTCTGAGGAAATCCAAATCTCTAATCCTCAACCACATCACATCTTTTTGGGGTGAATTATGTTTCATTCCTCTCATCGCGAAGCAAACAGTAAGATATAAAAAACTTGAAGAACAGTCTCGCTGCGTTGTCTTCTGTTGTGTGGGTGTATTCAAGCCGCGCGCTTCAGTGAAACATGGCGCTCGGCGCGTGGGCGTGGTCGCATTAGAAGATAATGAAGGGAGACGTGAAAAACGGACATCGCATTGTTTTCATATGGATTACTTTATCACAGAATATTTGTTTTCGGCAGCAATTGTTTAGTTTAAATGTAGACATATCAGGCTTTCTATAGATATCTCTCTCATGTCTCTGTGTTGAGTATTCACTGAGTTACAGTTCATTTTAATGACGCGTTTTGTAACTGAAAATCAGCGCAGGACAAAGGCTGCAGACAGCACTCCTGGTTTGTTATCTTTATTTTATAAGTGCACAAGGTTTGTTGTTATTATGTCTGTATACAAAAAAAAGTAGACCCTTTACAGATTCAATTGATGTATTGCTCTTATCTGTACGATCAAAACTGAAAGTGTAGTTTAAGTTCTTTTCGGGGTTATCTGGAGAAAATACCCCAAAGCGTGTATACGTGTTAATCGACTCCAGAGGGTTAATAGAGAGGCGAAGGGAAGGAAAAGATGTGATAGAAAAAAGTGTACAAGCAATAGGGATAACTGCACCCTGGAGAAGATTGTGAAACAAAACCATTCAAAAATTGTGGGGAGATTTACAAAAAGTGGACTGCAGCTGGAGTCAGTCCCCTTCAAAGAACCACTACACAAAGACGTATGCAAGACGGGTTTCAGTCTGTTGCATTCCTTGTGTCAAGCCACTCTTGACAACAACAGCTGAGTAGTCCAAAGTTATGTGCTTCTGATGAAAGTAAATTTTGCATTTCCTTTGGAGAAAATCTATGGGGTATTGGGAAGAGGAAGATGCGATATGCCAGACCCAACAATGCAGAAGAGCTGAAGGCCACTATCAGAGCAACCTGGGCTCTCATAACACCTGAGCAGTTCCACAGACTGATCGACTCCATGCCACGCCACATTGCTGCAGTAATTCAGGCCAAAGGAGCCCCAACTAAGTATTGAGTGCTGTACATGCTCATACTTTTCATTTTTATACTTTTTAGTTGGCCAAGATTTCTAAAAATCCTTTCTTTGTATTGGTCTTAAATTATATTCTAATATACTGAAGATACTGAATTTGGGGTTATAATCATCAAAATTAAAAGAAATAAACATTTGAAATATATCAGTCTGTGTGTAATGAATGAATATAATATACAAGTTTCACTTTTTTGAATGGAATTAATGAATTTAACTTTTTGATGATATTCTAATTATATGACCAGCACCTGTATATATTCAGCTCATTGAGTCGATGAGCTGAATTAGGTGTGTTTGATTAAGAAGACATGCAAAATGTGCAGTGGTGGTTGTGCTCCATGAACATGGTTGGGAATGAATGAACACAAAAAGAGAAAATGTAACACTAAAGACCCCAATGTACATTAGTGCAGTGGTGGTTGTGCTCCATGAACATGGTTGGTGAAATATAATTATATGTGGCATGCAGGGACTTGGCCTATGTCATACTGTTTTTTACCTGGTAAAGGTAGTTTTTAACCACAAAAGCCATAAAATTGGACAGAAGTTTACATTAAAATTACATATAATGTGATGTTAAACAATTTGACAGCTTTTTATAGCTTTTTTTCTACAAACATTTTATTGCAGTGTACATTAGATAAAGTTAATTAATTAACTTAGTTGAATTATGTATTTTTTATATTGGTTAAAAGCAGTTAGCTAGACAGTCCCTATTCAAAATGTAATGTTGAGGTAATTTCAGCATTTACAGGTAGTTTGTAGGTGCTTTTGTTGTCTTTCAGCTGTGCAAGAGATTAACAATCAATAATTCAGCATGTGATTTTTGTCATATGACTGACCAAGTAATTGGTAAACGTTCAAGTTTATCAAACAACAGAACTCTGAATGTATATGTTTTATTACAGAGGTGAAATGCACATTTTATTTTACAGACATTACCCTGAGAAATTATTACCTTTGGAGTAGTGCTGACTCTGAATAAGAGAATCCAGAGGTGTTTGATTTGTTTTTTAGCACTTTGCTCTGCTGTGTTATTTTGGGCGGTAACAACGGCAATTTTAGTTGGTTGCTAGTGCGGTCATTCTGGCTGATTTTATAATGGACTAAGTCAAATGAGCCCATCTCCATGTCTTTATAATAATCTGGTATCATTCAATGAAAGGAAGGGTTTTTTATTTATTTTATTTTTTTTCTCCCTCTCTGGCACCTCTTTCCTCAACAAGCCCACATAAGTTTACAATACAGGTTTTCAGCCCCAAAAAAATCTGTCATCATTTTATCTCCCTGAACTTCTAAACCTGTATGAGTTTATTTCTTCTGCTAAACAAAAAATAATATATTTTGGAAAATGTGAGTAGTCAAACAGTTTCTGGTCCCCATTGAATTACTCCGGAAGTTGATGGGGACCAACAACTGTTTGGTTCTGCCAAAATGTGTTTAACCCTATAGTGACTATATATGAAGAGCTAATTTCCAAAAACTGATAACTCCATTTTTTTATTTTTTTTATTTTTTGCGCATTCCAAGTAAGGTCAATCAAACTCCAGTTGGGTTGTTTCGATTAAGTAGTAATAACTTAAATACAGGTAATTTACAAAATTAAAGTTCATTTAAAGTATATATTTATATATATATATATATATATATATATATATATATATATATTGTGACGAGTCAGCTGCTCCTCCCTGATAATCACCGGCACCCCCCCCCGTCCTAAATCGCCGCCATTCGCCTGCCTTCACCAGGCTCCCGATAGGAGTGGGTGTGGGAGAGAGGAGGGGCGCTAGACGAGTCAGGGCTGGCGGCGTGTGATGGGGCACACCTGAATGGAAATGGAGCCTCATCACCGCCGCTGTTTAAAAGCCCAACGCGCCTCTCCTCGGGGAGACGGTCCTCATTCCCCGTGCATGCACACACTGGTGTCCTCGTGGGGGTCCAGGAAGGGTGCGTTGAGGGACTGTCCCGCGCCACCCAGAGACGTGAGCTGCCCGGACCCGCGGTCCGGTCGAGAACCGCACCCGTTCTACAACGCCGTCGGGCCAGGATGCCGGGCCGTCCCATAACCCCTGCAATGCGCCGCGGCCAGCGAGGAGGATGAAGCCGCTAGAAGAAGCCGCCGCACCCTCGCGCCCCGGACTGAAGAGGGGAGCGCGTGCGGCCGCCGGACTCCCCGCCCCTTACCTGGACCCTTCCCTCCGTGAACACCGCCAGACCCCCCACGAACCCCGCAGCACGACGAGGACACCAGATTCCCTGTTGTTTTGGACACTGTTCCCCTTTTGGTAACACTTTATTCCCCCTTGTTTTGGTTTTTTCTGTTAAATAAAAACCTCTCCGAGGCCTGACGCCACGCCCACTGTGTCTGTCGTTGGCTCGTCCCGTCACAATATATATAGATATAGATATATATACCTGCCCTTTTTTTACATATTAAAAGTTTGTTTTATAGCAAAAGTAGATAATTCCAACAGCTGTTTTTTTTTTTTTTGGCAAAAGCAGATAACTCCATAGTTCATGTTTTAGAGTTAAAAAAAAAACACTTGTTTAATCTTTGTAATCTCCTCAGATGACAATGTAGTTGCCTGACAAACGCTGTTGTTGTTGTGATCATAGACTGTATGGATGTGTTTACACCATAGACTGTATAAAAATATAGACGTAGTGTCCGTGACATCACCTATAGTTTTCTGAAGAGCGTTTTTGAAGCTCAAAGTGGGCAGAGCCGGCCATCTTGGCAGCACGTCACTGCACGTCATTCCCAGAAAATCGAAAATGGGCAAAAAGGCGGGAACTGGTTGCTGAAGCCAAGCCCACCTAACTCGACGGCAGTGTCAGCAGCAGCAATCCACCTGTCACTCAAGTGGCCACGCCCTTAATTATGCAGAACTTTAAGGCTTAATATAATTGAAACAGATCAGTTGTATTAAAAAAAATCACCCCCCTCACAGCTGTCATGAATGACAAAATTAGCTATATAGACCAAAATCATTTTTTGAACCAGGCTGTAAACTTTTTTTTTTTTTCTGCTGTAAAGTTGGGCATTTTAACATGGGGAGTCTACGGGATTTGACTCCCTTTTGCAGCCAGCCTCTAGCAGCCAGTTGACGAATTACAGTTTAAGTCACTTCTGTGTTGGCTTCACGAGAGAGAGCGGGAGGTTGCTGCTTGGATTACAAGCAATACACTGAGCTTTTCCCTCACCATTGTAATGCACTGCTTTTGCAAGATTCTGTGAAAATATTTCAGCTTTTATTTTCCTTTTTTTGCCCTGAAGAAGATATCACAGGTTCATCAAGTTCATCGAAATTGTCCATCCTCAGCCACTTTTAGTCAGCTTTGACAAAACTCCTCTCAGTTAGCACGTCTTTTCAAAGTGAAAATAGCCTTATCACTTGACCTGAATACAGCATGCTGATTCGCTAAAATTTACTTATCGGCTTCTGTTCAAAAACAACAAGGGCACTTTTTGGTTTCTGCAGTAAAACGTAAACTCACGATGCCTTGAAAGTGGACAAAACAGGCTTTTTTGACAAAATGTGTATGGTTCAGATTACGCTATATGTGGAGAATAATGCACGGCAATCTTTTTTTTTTTTTATAAAGTGGCGTTTATCGTTTTTTCGATTTTTTGTATTTGTATTGTTTTTGTTGTTTGATATTTAATATTTGATAATATATATTGTATATGGTCTTGGTATTTGATATTAAATGGTTAACGTATGCCGTTAGTTTAATTCTTGTGTCCTTCATTTCCAAAGGGAGCTATTGAGCCGAGCCCAATAGTCCTCTGGGCAACTGTCAGCATGGCTGATAAGACTACAAAAGAGTCAGTCACCGGTGGCATTGTGCAACCCAACCACAACAAAAGAAGATACGGATAGTTCTCACTGCCTATCCATCTAAAAAGATCTACTCTGTGAGTGAAAAGATCCCAGCTTTACTTTCAAGGCCTTAAACTGTGGTACGGGTGTCAGGGACGCCAGGCCTTTGTGTTCACGCCACATGGTTCATGTCCAAACAAATCAGCCAACAAACCCTGTGACTGGCGCATCAGTCAGAGGGTGAGTGATGTGAGAAAAGCATTTTCTTTTTTCGTTTAAGGTAGTGACAGATGCGCTGGTGGTTACATAGGTAATGAGAACCATTTGTTCAGCTCCACCGCAGGGGAAGGATTCATCCAGATTTATTTTTAGCAACAGAAATGGTTCAAGCAGGCCCTTAGGTCTCTTTTGACTGTCTTCTATTCTACCTATACGTCTCCTTCTTGCCTCTTGAGTGTTATTCTCTTTCTTTTTCTTCTGCCCATAGTACCTGCAGCATCCTCAGGAAGCCATGCCATTTGTGCTTGAAAATTTTATCATTTCATTTGAAAAGGTTACTGCGAAACTCAATAATTTTTCCCCTCAGGCTGAAAATACCATGTTGTATCTGCAATAGATATTAAGATATTTATGTGACTCCATCAATATCAGTTCAGATTAGTGGGCAGAAGTTCTTGAACTATTACCCTAATTTTAAATTCATGACAGATCCACTCGGATATGGTGATGGGGATTCTTCAAACCATTAAATATCCAATTGTCATATTTAAGCAAAAAAGAAGATACCTTTATGGCAAATTACTAAAATTAAAGAAGCTTGTTTAAAAAAATATGATTATTAAATAAACTGATATTAAAACAACTTAGGTATCAAAAGTACTTGTAAATAATTATTAAAGTCACAGCTTATTGTATCAATGGCAGCCAATGATTGGATATAGGTCTATGTTATATGTAAGAGTTAAAGAGATTGTTGGTCTTGGGGTTAATCTTAGTTAAAGTTTATAAATATACTTTTGTCCATTATTTCTACCATCCAGAAGTACATGAATTTTAGAACATTAAGCTTATGTTGTTTTAGTTTGGATACAATCATAATTCAAGATATAGGCATTTAAAACCAACATGCACCACCTCATTTCCCAGAATTTTCTAATATATGCAGTTTGCTATGTAACTGATATATTTAAATACTAATATCAAAATTTATCTTGCTAAATTAAAGCTAAATAATGTATATATTTTAAGAGAAATATGTCTAGTCAACTCATAAATTGAAAGGGAGCCAAAGTTCTGAACTTTACCCATACCTGTTATACACACACTTTTAGCACCTGGCTTAAAATCCCAGAGAATGCCTTCATAACACTGAGATTCATTTTTTTTTTTTTTTTTTTTTTTTCATGAACACCTTCTTTTCCCTTTCCTTTTTCATTAAGTGCCCTGCACAGTCAATACACTCTCAATACAATTTCCACCTTTCTTATTTTGAAGTACTTGCACGGCACACAAAAGATTCACCGTATCTGTATGGCACACGCTGACTATTGAAGCCCAAACACATGTGCAGAGTCACACATACACACAGTAATGAGTGAGAGGAAGCTGAAAGAGCCCTATTCAGATATCGGGCGTCTGCAGTGAGCTGATCTCATTCTGCGGGGTGTCACGGGGCAGGGCCGCTAAGATTACTGCATAATAAATGGAGCTGGAGCAAAGGCAGCTGTTAATTACCAACGTGTCCGTTCAATGGGTTGCTCTTGTCCCCCGTCATGTCCCTTTTTTTTCCTTTTTTCTTCTCCATCATCTAAAGGTTCAGCCATTAAAAAAAAGTTGCAGAGTCAGACAGACATGCAAAATAGCAGACTCAATATATTAAATTCTGATATTCTTTCTTATGGTGTGACTTTGTAAGCATAAATGCTTGATATTTTAGAATCTTGTATTTGCAACGTGAGGCATATTCAACTGATTCTGGTCCATTTAAAATCCATACATCCATAATAATAATAAAATGTAAAAAATCTTGTGACCTTCATAAAACAAAAACGTTTAAAAAAATATTTAAATAAAAATCACCTCCTTGGACATAAAAGTATCTGTAGTTGAGAGCAAACAATGTACATTATCTATGTAATCAAGGCTTTGTAGCACTATATATATATATATATATATATATATATATATATATATATATATAATATATAATTACTATATCAATTTAACGGTAAAAGACTATAAAAATGCTTCAGTTGTAAAATGTTATTGTGTTTTTGGTAGTTTAAAATAATATATTGGTTGAAATAATGTTATGTTGTTTGTTGTAGGTTAGTTTACTTTTTGTGGTGAATGATTGTGATTTTAAAATGAATGTGTAATGTGAGTAACTGTAAATTGACATTCCCAAAATTCCCTGTGTTACATTTTATGTTTTCTTTTTTTTTTTTTGTTGGGGGGGGGGGGGGGGGGGGGGGGGCATTAAATAACTCTTCGTTTTTTCTAAGCAGTTTTGTACATTAGGGTTGTATGTTACATCTAATTTTGTAAAATTAATGTTTATTGCATTAGTTCAGTTTCACAAAGGTGTTTAGTGTTTGTGTGAATGAGACTGTGCACCTTCTTTATATGTTATGATGGGCTTTGGTTCATCGTGAAACTTTCTCATCACCATCTCCTTTTGTTGGTTATCAGTGTATTACAAAGGTACAACACATATTTCAGTACTACACAATAGGTTGGTATTTTAACATTATCAGTATTGGGAGTAACGTGTTACAAAAGTAATGCATTACAGTAACAGATTACTTTTTGCTGTAACGCAGTAGTGTAAGGCATTATTAATCATTTTCAGTAATATTTTACTAGGTACATGTTCAGTAATGCTTGCGTTACAACACACTTTTAGCCCAAAATATAATTGTTCAAAGAAAAAAAATAAGAAAAAAAAACAGCAAGACCGCAAGAATCAAAAATGCCGCAAGTAAGTTCTATTTCCTGTTCGTTGTCAATCAATAGCTGCGTGTGGTGTCCAAGTTTGTAAATAAAGACTAAGCGACAACTTCTGATTATTTCATTCATCTCTCTCTTGCTGGTAGAACACTGAATTGTGTGATGTCGTCCAGTGAAGGCGTGTTTAGGGCGGGTTTTACAGGAGTGCCGTGAGGCTACTGGGCCCGACAGTGGAAACGTGGCATGATTTCGGCCTCTCTGCTCGAGGTCCGAGGCTATTAGCCCCGCCCAGCTCACTGTAAGCCCCGGGTCGCATTGGCCAGAAGAAAAGCGGCTAATGGGTGAAGATGGCAGAAGACTGTATATGCGCGAGATGGAAGTATGCGCATCTTGTCATGGCATTAGAGTTTACATATAGTCCTATTGTGTCTAATATGAATAGACCCAAGCTATTCACAGATATTGGCAGAAAATCACTTTATCTCTACCATACTTTTAACAGAATTGGATTGTTTGTGATTCTGGCTGTCATCCTTTCTTGCATTGTCTTGAGCCTTCACTTTGCCAATTATAAGCTATATTGTTAGTCACCTGGAAAGCCCACAGTCATTACGCTACACCATATCGCCCTCTACTTGATGTAAAATGCTCTGCAGTACATTTTGTCATTTTAGAATGAAGGGTTATTTCACCCAAAAATTAAAATTAGCCTGTGTTTTATTCATCCTCGAAGCATCCTAGGTGTATATGACTTTTTTCTTTCAGACGAATCCAGTCCGAGTTATATAAAAAACTGTCCTGGCTATTCCAAGCTCTATCATTGCAGTCAGCGGGTGTTGCAGTTGAACAGTCCACAAGTCGTCAAATAAAGCGCGCACATCCATAATAAAACGTGCTTCACATGGGGGTGAATAAAGGTCTCCTGTAGCAAATCCATGTGTTTTGGTAAGAAAAATATCCATATTTCAAATGTAATAAACACTTTTCTCTCAATTCTGGTATCTGTCATAGACGGCGGATCTGTCAACGGCGGATGACGCAGCATGTATGTGCAGTGTATCGAAATCCTCCAACATTTTTCTTTGCATATCTTCGGTTTGTACATTTTGTTTAGTTCTCTCTCCACATTTGTCACTAATCACGCAATGCATACGTGCTGCATCATCCACTGGCATGGCTTCCATGTATGACAGATGACGGAAGTGATAGAAAAGTGTTTATTATGTTTGAAATATGGATATTTTTCTTACAAAAACACATGGATTCGCTACAGGAGGCCTTTATTCAAAGTGTTTGTTATGTAAGTTTTTATTATGGATGCACGCACTTTATTTGACGATTTGTGGGCTGTTCAACTGCAACACCTGCTGACTGCAATGATAGAGCTTGGAATAGCCAGAACAAGTTTTTAAATAGTTTCGACTGGATTGACCGAAAGAAGAAAGTCATATACACCTAGAATGCTTCGAGAGTGAGTAAAACACAAGCCAGTTTTCATTTTTGGGTAAACTAACCCTTTTCATTCTACTTTTGTAGTTGTTTTGGTGAAAGTAACCCAAAGGTAATACAGGAGTCATGTAATGCATTACAATTCTGAGACAGTAATATTGTAAGGTAAGGAATTACTTTTAAATAACAGTAACAAGTAATCTATAATGTATTACAGTTTGGAAGTAACTTGCACAACACTGAACATTATATCAGTTAATGAAATTATGGTATTTTAATGTAAATTTATGTTAAACTGTAAAACCTAAAATGTTGCTACCATATTTTTTACGGTAAAATCCTAGCAACCACAGCTGCCTTTTTTTTACCGTAAATTGTTATAGTTTCTTTCTTTTCTTTTCTTTTTTTTTTTTTTTTTTTACAGTGTGGTGTATTTTTTTCCTGCCACAGAGAATAATACCATTTGTTGCCAAATTATGTTGCCTCATAAACAACAAAAGTCATTTTTTTCTTTTACAGTCAAGGTTTATTGAATGTACTTATTAGCATCCTTCATGATTTCATTCAGTGACAATGTGGTGACGTCCACTCAGAAAATCCAATGATTAGTACTAAGGTAATGGTAGAATAAAATATTCATAGCATAACAGGCTACTTAAATATATGATGAAGCAACAAATGAAAACATCCATGACATTCCAATCAATAAAATCTATTTTAAGTATCTTCTAAAAGCAGGGAAATACAATCCATGTATAAACCCTTTTCACTATACTATAAGCTAAGTTGTGTCACTTTATCCACTTCAATGCACTTTCTTAAATTCATCTCCAGTGAGTTGCAGTGGGCAACTCAGGCATGTGTCTTAATGTTCGCTGCTGTAATTTACCCGCTGTTATGAACTACATCAGCCTCCATCTGCCTGCAGTCACAAGTTGAAAATAGAAAAGCCATGCTGTGCTCACCGGGAGAAGACCAGTGTGGTGGCTTAATAACTCCTGCCCATGACATACACACAAGACACAACAATAGAGAGCAAAAAAAGAATAAATGAGTGTATTTAACAAAAGTGTTTTATGTTGCTATTTTTTTTTAATCAACTTTCTCAGTTTTTTAGTAATTTCAGTACTGAGTCCAGTTTTGAGTACTACAACACTGCTAAAACTGCACAAATTATCTTAGAAACCATACAGCAATATCCTGGCCACCATTTGGAACATGCTACTAACACGTCCACCTTTGTTATACAATAGTTGAATGCTTCTGATGTCACTGTGTGTCCGGCTTGCATAGAAGTTATTTTAAGTTCAATACACAGACACACACACACACACACACACACACACACACACCAGGAAACCTATACTGAATTCAAAAGAATGCAGGTAAAACTACTTTTAAATTGCATCCAAATGAAGTTTTAAACGAATGTTTGGGAAAGTTCAGACATTTTTCGTCCCACAAATCATAAAACACAAGAATGTTAAGATTACAGATATGTAACTCCACATTTTTCTCTATAATTAAGTCAAGAGGGGAAACAAGTTTTCTCACACCCAAACCCCTCATTTCAGACAGCAAGCCAAACCAATTTACTTTTTTTTTTTTTTTTTTTTTGTAGATGTATATAATACATGGACAATTAAATGTATGTAAATAGAGACATCTGTTACTTTTTAAATGCATTTTGCCTAAAACCATGTGTGATCCATTCTTCAGTGGACTGTGGACATTTTTACATACATATATATATATATATATATATATATATATATATATATATATATATATATATATATATATATATATATATATATATATATATATATCTACTACAGCAATGCAACATATGGAAAGCAGCTGGTACAATGACAAAGGAGCCAGTGTAGATTTGCTCAGAGTACATTGACTGCCAAACTAAGGCTGCGACCAAGGTAAGTTATTTTATTTAGACACACAACCTGGTCAGACAGTGTGGCAGATGTCTCCTTTGGATACCACAGCCTGAAGTTTGGTGTGTCTGTAGCTCAGCAATTCACATATGGAATTGCATATTAGAAACTTTATATATACACTGATCAGTCACAACATTAAACCACTAACAGGTGAATAACATTGATTATATACTTACAATGGCACATGTGAAGGGGTGGAATATATTAGGCTGTAAGTGAGCAGTCAGTTCTTAGCTCTTATGTGTTGGAAGCCAGAAAAAAAAAATTAATGTTCAAATGACAAAACTGAGATTATAGCTTCAAATTCCAAATGACTATAAAATAGTTTTCATATCAAGAACATGTGCTGCTTGCTTTTTTTAAACTCATACCTTAAAGTACTGTTCTGTGGTGTGTTTCTCCAGTGGCGCCCCCAGAAAATTTTAATAGGGGTGGCCAGATGAGGCCACAGTAAATCTTGGGGTGGCACATCAAAAAAATAAATAAATAAATAAAGGGTCTGCAATATTGACAAAAAAAAGATATTTCTGTGATTTCTGGTATTTTATCGATAACGAATATTAGACAATATTTTACTGTGTGTGTTATTGTGCTGATATCTTATTTCTGAGTGTGCTGACAGCTGAGGCTTTTTGTGTCTTTTTTTTTTTTTTTTTTACCTTTTACGCCATTTTTTTTTTCTAAAAGTGTGTGCTGACAGCTGAGTCTTTTTTTTGTTTTTGTGTTTTTATATATCATTTGCAATCAGTATCAACAAAATTGATCTTTGCAATGCAGAGAAAACAGAAACTGCATCTGAAGTGCCATTTAGATGTTTTTTACACACTGATTAATGGAGCTCTGAGGGACATGGAATACTTTAACCTGGAGTTGCAAATTAATAAATAATGTTTTGATATTTTAAACATAAAACATTGAAAGCTGATGTTTGAAATTGTTTAAAAAATTAAATGGTACCTTAAATGTGAAATTAAAACAGCCAGTAGGTGGCAGCGAGTCACTGTTAATAAGTGAGTCATTGCGATTGAACCGAATCATTTAAATGGTTGATTCATTCAGGAACGAAACACTATCGTGTTGCTCAGAGACGCAAAACAGTGGCTGTGTTTGGAATTGATTTTTGTTTTTAGAAATAGAGCGCAAAAAATGAATATGTTGTCTAAAACGTAAAACTCTTGATATTAACTTCTTGTTTATTGAACTGTTGTATAAAATCAATGTCACATTTGCAATTATGCAGACTTCTGGAGAAAAACGTCACTCTTCGTGTGATAGTAACTATATTAAATGATATATAAATTATATAGATCTAAAATTAATAGATTTAAAATAGATTTAAATTAAAAGTAGCCACTGCAAATCATCCTAGGGGTGGCCACAGGGGTGTTTATACGGCCACCCCTGGCCACCCCTTGGGGGCGCCCCTGTGTTTCTCAAAAGCACTGTTAGCCAACTATTATCAAAAGTTCCATTGTTACCAACATTATTCAATGATTCTGTGTATCTTGAAATAGTTCTACTAAGCAAACAAGATACAAAAACTTGTGATATATGAAGCTGTATCTTTCATATGTTTAATTACATTTAAATGTACATACTTTTCTTTTTTATATATTTGATCATGTCAACAATCAGCACCATTTTTGTAGAGTACCTCAGAGTATGACGTAAGAGGGAACCCACAATGAATCAAACATCAGAGTAGTACATAAAAACAAACACAAAGCAAACATAAAGTAGCATCTCAGAGTAATTTATGGGAGTAAAGTGTACACCAGTTATTCACTGTTAACACAACAAAATGACACTTTTTTTAAATTCAAGTATACCAATATTAATTTACTCTCCCCTCTGATTTGTTTGTTGGACAAAATGGCAGAGTCGGCATTATGATTGATCAGATCACCTGCCAATAAAGCTCTCATCAAAGGATAAATTCAGTTAACAGAAGTTTAAACTCCATCAGCTTTACTTGATGTCATTAATGACAGATCTATGTTTTCGAACCAAAGTGGAGTTGACCATGTTTCTACGGGTTTAAGAAACAGTTGTGACTAGCTAGTTCGATTTTTTCAACAATGCATTGTGCTAGGGTGGTTAAGAAGTAAGTTACATTGTTTTATTGGGTTGCCAGGGTGTTCTGAGTGGTTGCTTTCTGGTGGTTTCTTACTGGTCAAAGTAAAAAGAGTACTCTGTGATATTCTGGTTTATGATAGTTTATTCTATTTTATCTATGTAGCTTCAGTTCCCCTTTTTTTTAATTTTTTTTTTTATGTTTTGTTTTTTGCCCATACTACTGATTCCACTTGGCCCACTCTGAGCAGGGCTCAAATAAGTGACGGCCAGTATAGAAGGTGGACACACTAACAAGAAAGCTACAAGGTTTACTGCACAGCCCTTCCAGCTGGCCTCTGTTACACCCATCATACCACTTGGCAGGTGAAAACACCAGGTCAGAAGTGAGATACACCTGATCATATAGCCATCTGATTTGTTAAAACTGTTCCATTTAATGTGTCTCTGCAAAGCAAATAAAAATCTGATCATCAATCTGACTTCACATTGTGAACACATGAAGTGACCAGGTGTAAACAGGCCCATTATGTCCATAGCACAAATGCTGTAGGACATCTACTAGGTACTTGGGTTAGAGTTTGTATGAGCAAGAGCAATAATAATATTCGCACAAGTGCCACCAATAAGCCATAACTTGGTTTTTCATTGTGCATTTGCAGCGTTACAAGACAGATTTACCTCTGGATACCAACCTTGCTTCAAACTCAGCAGCATTGTAGAACATGACACATAACCTGAAAGAAACCACGAAGAACCTTGGTAAAGAGCCAGTGCATGTCTATTTCTAGCTCCAATTTGGGAATCCAGCAAAGAAAGTCACTGTGATGCCCCTGGAGACAACATCATGATGTTGTTAACAAGGAATCCATCTTAATTAGAGTTTTCTATCACTACAAACACAAACAGCCATTGTAAATAAAGTTTAGGCTGAGCTGATTGTGACCTGAGCTCAGGGTTCCTGTGGGCTGAATTTGGCCTCTCAGTGGCTCTATGGGAATGAAAGCTGACTGGGGCCCAATTGTGATTTATGTCAGCCAGAGTTTGTGGAGCAGCGGGTTGCCAAGAGAAGATGAATACGAGACCCAACTGCAGGAGACAATCTGATTACACCACACGGCGGCCTTTCATCTTCATTTCACCGCACCAAGGCCCAGTTCATCAGCGATAGGGAAAAGCCCCTGCAGTTGCCTAAAAAAAAGGTTAAGGTTATGAGGCTAGCTGAGCAAAAGGGACAGGAGTGTTCTAATCGCCATTTCTCAGGTTATGGGATGAATATCATTTACAGCTTGACTAGTAACAGGGCTTTGGTTGGGTCGGAAAAACTCTATTTTAGACATCTATTTTAGAAGATTCTCAAGCCTGGGGGATTTTGATGAAAAAAAAAGAAAAAGAAAAACTGATGATTTGCTGGTCTTAGCTGATTTAAGCTGGTTTAGCTGGTCCCCCAATGTAGCCAATTACTGTACATGGATAAGTTTAGTGCATGGTCAGTCTGCTAGTCTCCTAGCCTGCCCTGAGCAACTGAAAAGTACCTCCAAAACCATCTAAATTGAGCATGCATTGAACTGTATTCTCTGTACATACAGTATATGATTACAAAAAAAAGTGTAATTATAAAAACATGTCTAATACTTTTACTCAAAATGGTGTATTTTCCAGAAAAAAACATATTAAACCAAACTAAGGCATGAAAACAAATTCTATGAACCTTCTAAATTGGAATCTGGATCTGACATTTTAGCAGATTCCTCACGTCTTACACAATATTTATTGCGGTTTGCTGTTCTTAACTGGGTTAAGCTGGTTTACCTGGTCTCCCAGTCTAGTCAGGTTGATGCTTAGCTGGTATATATGGTCAGCCATTTGTTCTCGCTGCCTGACCAACTGGCCAGACCTCTCTAAAACCATAAAAACAGACCAGCCTAACAAGATTGGCCAGGCTGGGAGACCTGAGGCTGACCTCAAATTTACAAATGAGCACAGCTAATTAATAAAGTATAAAAAAGTATAAACCCTAGGTCAAAGTTGCAATGATGTCATTGTGGCTGTTACTTGAAGTAAAATGAGTAAAATGGACCAACAGACACTCTCTCAGTTTTATATTCCTCAACTTCTCAGGATGACTCAGAGGACACCATTTTTCGTGGCATGCACATGGCCCTGCAGGTGCATTAACAGGTTATTGACTCAACCTTGAGCGCAGCGCTGAAAGATGTGATTGCCTCGACTCCCTTTACCCAGATCAAAGCTCTACTGTTTGAAGCTGAGTAGACCACAGAGACTAGGAGCCAGAAAGAAGACCTCCGTATTAAACATAAATCACTTAGCTGAATGAATGTCTTACCTGCAGTGACACAATCTAACAGGCTAGAGTAAAAAAGATTGTGAAAATGCTGATGGCTAATCTAGAAGATCCGTGAACAATCTGCAGCTTGCTAAACTGCTAGAAGACAACGAGACATGGGGCACCAGCGGTCATTGGGAAAAGGCCCTTCCAATGAGGATACTGTCACCAGCTGACAGGGAAATTATTGAAGGGTTAAGAGGTGTATGCAGGGAGCAAAATTGAATTTTTTACCTACCTATAAATATTTATTACCTGACATGAAACTGTATTTTGCATTTTTATTACACAATATTATATATATTTGTGCCCCTATAAAAATGACATGATTCTTCCTTGCATACGTATCTGTGACAAACCTGTCTCCAATCCAATCATTTTGGATCATCTTTCAGACACACTTCATCTTTCAGACACATTGTGATTTTGTTACAAATATTTTATTTTGGTATGATAATCTGTGAACTGTATGCAAATTCTCAATACAAAAATCTTGCATCCTAGATAAAAGTTTTGGTAACACTTTACAATAAGGTTCAATCACAATAAGTTTTCTATTTTCGGTTTCATCATATCACATAAATTAACAATGAAGCAAACCATTTAATAATTTTACTTAATATTAATTTTAAATACACTTTTGTTTATTGCTAATTTATTTACAGTAAGTTCATAATATGTTAACTAAAACCAGTGTTGGGGGTAACGAGTTACAAAGTAACGGAGTGCTTTAAGTGCTACTTAGGAGACGCTATCCGTTTGTCAAGTGCTGAAACGTCACCGTAAAGAATGGCTCTTAATTGTAGTAAACGATAGTTTATTGACATTAACCTAATGCTGCGTTCCACACAGACAACTTGGATATAATAACTATAATACAATACAATATTATGGGCCCTATCATATACCCGGCGCAATGCGACGCAAGGCGCAGCGCAAGTGTGTTTGCTAGTTTCAGTCCGGCGCCGTTCGCATTTTCCAGTCCAGCGCCACGTCGTTTAATTAGCAAATGCATTTGCACCCATTTGTGCGCCCATGGGCGTGTTGGTCTAAAAAAGAGGTGTGTTCAGGCGCATTGCTATTTTAAGGTGCTGAAAATAGACTGCGCCATAGACCAACTCAAACCTGGTCTTAAGTCTGGCGCAATGTTTTTTCTTTGTTATTTAAAGAGCGTGTTAGTATAGGCGGGTCCACAACGCGCGTACACTCTGCTTATTAAACACAGGGACGCACAGCAGCACACAAACATGCCAAATATTAAAAAATAAAGGATTGCAATGCATAAGATTTTTTTTAGGCTAATTAAATATAAAAATGCCTACATGTCATAATGGATAGTCATCGCATGTATCAGAATTAGGCTATCTATTTGCTCTCACTCGAGCAGCTCCGTTTCATCTCGGAGACGTGTTCTATCTTTGCGCTTTCAAAATTCCGCAGTGTACATAGCAAATCCGTCATGGCACGAGCGCAGCTGGCTCTTAAAGGGAATGGAAGATGAGACTCTGATTGGTTAATTGCACGTTACGCCCAAAAAACACCCATTACTCATTAAGAGAATAGGGACGTTTAGACCATGCACCCGCGCCAACCGGTTTTCCGTCGTTAAAATAGCAAAAGTGGATTTGGACACGCCCTGAGTGCACCTGCGCCGTGCACTTTACACTTTGCGTTTAGATCGTTAAAATAGGGCCCTATATTATATTATATTATATTATATTATATTATATTATATTATAGTGTATAATATTATACTTTACATAATAATATATAATGTACTTTTTATACAGTAGAGAGAGAGAGAGAGAGAGAGAGAGAGAAATTATTTCAGGGTCTAATACATACATAGCTGGTTTCATGCACTTCAGCAAGTCATCGACATATTTACATGAATTAAAATAAGGCTATTTTAAGAAGAAAAAAAATGTGAATAAATTAAGTTGTTTTTATGCATTTAAATAATTAGACATGCTAAAACACAGAATTTGGTAACGATAAAACATATGGTGAAGAAAAAAAAAAAAACATTTCATAGGGCCCTAAACATGTAATTTTTGTTAAACTTTTAATAAATTGTTGTGAAAACATTTGTGTTATGATTTAAATTAATTAGACATGCTTTTTGATTAATACAATTAAATTGAACCATTAAAAAGGAGTTGAGAAAAAATAAAACAGAAAAAAAATGGAATCCAGAAAATTTTAAATGGAACAACGGAATTTGGGAAAAAAATAAAACGGATTTCATATGGCCCTAAAAAAGGAAAGTAAAGTAATAAGTAGTGAAGTTACTTTTCAAATGTAGTAACTAGTAAAGTAATCTCATTACAATTTACAGAAGTAACTAGTAACTAGTAACTAATTATTTTTTTTGAGTAACTACCCCAACACTGACTAAAACGTATATATTGTAAATTTTCTTGAAATGTTAGAATGTTTTAGAACACAGTATGTCGAAATTAACATAATATATTGTTCATAGTTGATTGATGTGTAATGCACAAATTAATGTCAAACAAATTGCACCTTACTTTTAAGTGTTACCAAGTTGTTATCTAATTAGTAGTTTCTAAGTGCAATTTGTGAGTGTTTATTTTTGACCTTCGCTCTACCAACAAAGGGAATCTTCAAGCCATTTATGGTCATCATTTCTTCATTGTATCTTGCTAAAAATACAGCTTTCCATTTACACTAAATACAGTGCTGTTACTTTGAAGAAGAGACAGATTTTCAGTCATACAAAGATACACTATGAATCATCATTGTTGATCTGTATACTGTCCATTTGAGAGAAGTTAGACTTCATTTGCTAGACCTGAAAGTGGTACACTACATCTGATAGAATGGGAACTATGTCCAGCGTTGCGGATGGATGCCATGACACCTGCTCAGCAAGAGGGGCCATGAGAGATTGACTCACATACTGTACTGGACACTAGCCAGTGTGTCATGTCTTATTTCTGCTCAGCTGGAGAACCGTAATGCCAGTTGTGGCAGCTTCATAAGTGTGCCTTTGACACTTCATTGACTCCGGCTGCAGTGTGATGCAGACTGCGAGATTGAACCTGTTTGCAGTCAAAATCCCACATGACTTCAATAAGAACAAGGTCAATAAGTTGGACAAGGACCCACAAGCTGTTTGCAGTAAAATATGCTGTACAAATATATTACTTCTGCCTATCCAAACCAACCACTGACCCCTGTGATTATTTTCCTTAATGTTTTCAATTTGTCAACCTCTGATAAAGGGTTTCTTAATGTTCCAAATACTTTTATTTAGCAACAAATAATTAAATGACAGAAAACACTTTACATTTCTTTAAGAAATCTCTAAATACTTATCAAGTTAAAGTTTTCTAAAGTTTTTTATTGTGTGTTTATTGTTGTTATTTTATTATGCATGTTGCTGAGCTATGGGATATGAAACCTATTGTTGTTGTTGCCCATGCCCGTAATAGTAGCGCTTTGGGTTGTTATTATTATTATTATTATTATTATTACATGAATATAAAAAGTATTATAGTTTCCACACACACACAATTCAGCAACAAAAATACTACTAATAAATGTTTCTTGGGCATGAACATTTGAAAATATATCACAGGAAACAGTTTGCCCCCCATCTTCACCTCACTGAAGTCAATAAATGAAAACCTTCAAGTGGCATTTATATGAACTTGGAAAATGTTTTAAAGTAGATTTTTCATCATATTTTTTTCACTTGTAATTCAGCTAAATAATATATGGTTCAATATAACTACAGCAGCTGATCTTTCGCTGGATGTTTAGAAGGCCCGATGAGTCTAAGCGACCCATCTTTTTCACAGTTATTATACTATACATGTTTAAAGGCACTATTATTTGTCTCATGCTTGTGATATAAAGTAACTTCTTACTAAAGTTTCTCTTGACCGGACTTTTTAAAAAGGAATGTTGCACATTATAAGGTCAAACTTGTCAAAACTGCCCTTATGCTACTAAATGACTCCAGCCAAGAATGTTCTACTCCCTCCTGAATTATCATCTGGATGGCAAGATCTCTCCAACTGTGCCCAACATCATTAGGGATTCTCTAGGTTTCACTGCAGGCAGCATATCCATCATTAAGATTAATGCCTTACCACATTTCAGATTCCTATTTTCATGCCAAACCTATGTCCAGCTTCTGGTTATTTTGACAGGGACAACCAAAGATATCTAAATTCAACAGATCATCCAAAAATACCCTTTAGTATGTTAGCATGACCAAACATACATGGCGATGTTCAATATTAAACTGTATTTCTAAACTAGTTCATTTAGAACTTCCAGGCTAGGTCATATATAATGAAGACTGCAACAGATATTATATGAAAGTATATTATGATTTGATTTCACATTTTTGTTGACTTCTGGTAATTTTTGGCTACAAATATACCCATGCTACTTATGATTGGTTTTGTGCTCCAGAGTCACATTTGTGGCATAACCAAAGCATATAAAAACAGGATAAGCCTTTTTCATATGTCCAACCCACACTTCTTCCTTCAATAGGTAATACCTGAAAGTGAACACAGCAAAGTAAACTGTACTTGTCAAACGATTTCTTTTGTCTCTTAACAAAAATGGTCACATAACTTTCTACTCACTGCTCCAATATAACACCCGCTTCCATTTCTAACACTCGCTCTTTCTTCTTGTGCCTCCTGTGGGCAGTGTTGTTTTATTGGGAACACCTGTACTGCCTGCACTAAATTAATTTTTAAAAGCCGGTGGTGAGGGAACTCCGCCACTCACAATAAATTCAGCTCACAGGGCGAGCAACCAGGGGAATCAACTTTTTAAAGCTGCACTGATGGGAGATGTAGTTCTTCTGACACACTGCACTATTTGTGAGTCTGAGAGTGTGTATTTATGCCAGGAGGAAGAGGAAAAGAGCTTTATGTAGAGACATATGTCATGGGAGAGGGAAAAAATGTAAGTGAATAGAAGTGGTGCTATTAGCACAACAGCCCTGTAATCATCTTAATGCAGTGTCTTTTCATAGTCTGGCTAAACGAAAGAGCTTGGTCCTATAATTGAAGATAATATCCTTGTACTTGGGATTGGCTCCGAGAGCTTTAGATATAGTCTTATGATCTGATAATGCTGCTCAAGGGCTTCTGGGTCACCTATTTTAAGGATAATTTTGAGAGCAAATACAATGAAACCAGTACTATAGAGTTTTCTGCGTAAGAAGCCCTCTGAGCCGTTTCATAACAGATAACCAGATTTTCAAATGAAAGCAAATGAACACCACGAGTAGAGCCCAAAATTTTGAGTTAACCATCTTTTTGTGAATAAGAATGATTATGGAGTGAAATAGTTATCAGAATTATGTATTTACAAATTTATAAGGAATAGGTGGAAATTGATGGTAATTTGGTGGAAACTCTAGCTGAGTTTTATGGAAGCTCAAACTTCATAATTTTGACAAATAAATCAAATGTGAAAGAAAAAAAAAACAAAAAAAAACAGGGTAACACTTTATTTTAGGGTCTCTTAACTAGTTGCTTATTAGCATGCATGTTACTAGAATTAAGCCATTTATTAGTAGTAATTAAGCACATATTAATGCCTTATTCTACATAACCTTATTCTACATACCTAATCCTACCCAATACCAAAACTTAACAACTACCTTATTAACTATAAATAAGCAGCAAATTAGGAGTTTATTGAGGGAAAGTCGTAGTTAATAGTGAATAAGGGTTCCCTTTTCTAAAGTGTTACCAAAAAACAGTAACACTTTATTTTATGGTGTCCTTGTTACACATGGTACATGTACTTACTATTATAATAACATTAAATAATGCGTAATTGCAGGCAAGTAACCCTAAACCAATCCCTAATCCTAATCCTAACCCTAACCATATAGTAAGTACATGCAGTTAATTAGTATTACTCTGTACTAAAATTTATAATTGCACTGTAACAAGGGCACCTTAAAATAAAGTGTAACCTAAAAAGGAAAAAGGAAAAATTATTATTCACATAAAATTGCTTTACATGTCATTTATTACAATGTTATTACTATTCTTTCTTAGTTGTCTAGTATTTCCAGCACAGCATGAAATAGATAACTAAAGCATCAATCCTGCACATCTTTTGTGCTCATATAGTTGTGTTAGCACTAAAAAGCTTCCTTTTGCCACTGGATAACAAATAGAAAGACAACAGTGTGAAACTGCCCAACACAATCTTCTTTTAAAAAAGACTTTAAAATGTAATTACTATAGCTCCTTTCATACAAAAATTACAGCTGGATGTTCTTTAAAAGTCAGCACACAGAAACATTTACAAGGAACATTTAAAATAGAAACATTTAGTGTGGAAACAAACATAATTTTTGCAGTTTTGATAATTTGCAAACCACCCATTTGGGCTTTAAAAAAAAGAAAAAAAAAAGCAATTAGCACAGCTTGTTTCCCAGTATTCATAGTTTGGAGAAAAACACTATTTCGTAGGATCTTTGGTTCCCACAGTAGAACAGCAGAGCAGTATGTAAATACTGCAGCTTAAAGTGCTTTTTCCAGCTTCTTGTCACCACAGGAAGCACATATTCACCAGGTAGGGGGTCTTCAACATCACATAAAGAACTACTGCTGGGACTGCAGAGGGCCCAACACATCCAAAGTGGTTAAACCCTCTGAGAAGCAGCACTCATTCCAACCAGAACTCCAATTTAAAAGCTCTCACCACCATTACAAATGAGTCTCACAGAGCACAAGAGAGACCACACAGCAGCCGGCCAAATCTGTTCTCTCTCTCCTCAAGACAAGAGTGGTGGGTTTCCTCGCTCTGTGAAATACAACAACCGTTCAGTAGAAGTGAAGACTCGTGTTGTCCATGGGAACCCCTCGAATGGAGACGAGGCTTTTTAGGGGGACCGCTCCCATGGTGCTTTGTATCTGTAGCCATGGTGGCTCAGAGCTGTCCAGTGGGAGTTCATATGTTCTGATTGTCTGATATAGCTTGCAGGGAAAGAAGCCTGCAGGCAGGAAGGTTGTAATGGGCCAAAGATGTGTCTGTGAACAATGGTGATCTCTTATTATGGCAGTGGGGAGATAAGCTGCATTTCTTTTGCTTGGCATGGCATTAAAAGCACACTCGCTGCTTCTGGAGCGATCATGACTGGTGAAGGCAAGAAACAGCAGCCCTGCAGGTTCATGTTATTGCCGCATGAGAGTTTGATGCTCCGAGAGTGCCATATGGTGGTCACTTGCTAAACTGCAGCAATGTACTACCCATTAAAGATGAGAAAGTAATGCAGATGAATCAAAGCTCATTACACAAGCTGCTTTTACACAAGCGAGGAGGTAATTAAAACATATAGAAAGTGCTAAGTTTCATACAAATATAAAACACAATCAGCATACTGACAATGATGCTTAAATAATGCAATAGACGCTATTGTAACAACATAGGATATAACATAAAACTGTATAGTACATAACTGAAACAGTTATGTCAATGAAAAGTGAACAGGAATTGTACGAATGTCAATTTACAATGACTTGATCCTTTCTTATTTCCTAAAACTCTAAACATTACAGTGTATAAACAGTATTCTTGAATTAAATGTAAGGTTAGCTCTATTACAGTTTTCATAGAAGCATGATTTTACCACAGAAATATTACAATATTTTACCATTAAGATCATAATCATTTTTGGTTAGAAAAATCTAATGGGATAATAAAGGCTACTGTAATTCTGTAGTAACCCAGCAAATTGAAAAAATGATCAAATTCCTCTTTTTCTCTGTTGCCTTTTTTTTTATGTAAAGACAAGAGATGCAAACAGCTGTCCTATGGCAATTTAATTGTAGGCTACCAGATTTTCACTAAAGTGGAAACCTCGAAAAAATATTTACCTGATCATGTTTCATGGCTTCCTGTATTTACAAGCTAAAGGATTGTTTCACACATCCTAAATCTATCTCTAAATGCAAGGGGCAGTGGATCCGTGAGTGAATTGAACACCTCTTTGTGGAGTTTTGTAGCTGAGGTTTGAGAATTAGCCCTGACCTCTTTGATACGCAGAAGAACTAATGTAGCATCGCAGTGTGCTAGTGTTAGAGCCTGGGTGCAGCACATGCCCACTTCATTATTCAAAGGTAAAGAGAACCCTGGGCATCCAAAACAGTCAAGCGAGTCCACTGGCATGATGGGAACGAGAAAGCAGGACTCATCCACTGGGAATGCCATGCTTGGTTCCAACTCGAAGGAGGAACTTAACCCATGCCTCCTCACCTCTCTGGTTCCTGACAGACAGTAGTTATTAAAATTTCATGACAGATGTGACAAATGTTTGTTCCATTACACCATGTTCCATTACAAATATGTTTGTTGCTGCAAAATCATTTTTAAGAAGTATTTTTGTCATTTTTTACAGTACACGTAACTTTGCCTTCTTATAACAAGAAATTGTATTTATTTAATTATTTTACAGTTAGAAATGGATCAAAATTGCATAAGATATTTAGACATTTTTCTTTTCCATAAAAAGTTTTTCCATCTAACAAATCTTAGAGAAGATAATGCTTAAAAGTCTTAATATCCCATACAATTTTGCATGGCAGACACCTTTATTTTAGTGATGTCAAATGATTAATTGTGATTAATCACATCCAAAATAAAAGTTTTCGTTTACATGATATATGTATGTGTACTGTGTTTATTTATTATGTATATATAAATACTCACACATTCAGTATATATTTAGAAAATATTTACAAATTTATATATTCATATTCTTATATATTATATTATATAACCTATAAATATATTTAATATATAAACAAAATATTTTTTCTTAAATATATACATGAATGTGTTTGTAATTATATATACATAATAAATATACACAGCATACACGCATATATTATGTAAACAAAAACTTTTATTTTGGATGTGATTAATCGTGATTAATCATTTGACAGCACTACTTTATTTTTATTATTTTTTATCTCTAACTTCATGCTGTTTAGCTATATATACACGCTGTACATTTACTGTAGCTAAACAACATGAAGATATTATATATGTTTAGCCTCTCAAATTTTTTTTCTTGTTTTAAAAATGATGTGTACTGGAAAATAAGAAAAAAAAAATGTAAGTTTGCACACAACACATGGCCTTTTTTTTTTCTAGATGCTTGATTTCCTGGAGGCAAGTCTTATGAGTTGTTTGAAGGAAGATTAAAGTTTTAAAATTCCAAAATATGTCTTTTTGGGACAGACTTTGCATCAGCAGTGACTATGTTGCCTTAAAATAGTGCCACAGGCAGCTCACTAGGTTTTGGAAAAGATCACTAGTGTATACACAGTCAACCTGCATTCAGAAGGTCTTGAGGCCACTGGGTAGCATCTGGCAGAGACAAAAGCAATTCTAGCATCCCTTCTAGACCCTTCACTGGAGTCCTCCATTCCACCATGCTGTGACATAAGCCAGCCTCCAGAAAGATTTCATGCATAAACTCCTTCAGTTTGGTCTGACATGTCTCACCATCTCAAAAACAAATAATAAAACCTTCTCTGTTTGGGTGACAGCAAGAATTAAAGACACTGACGGGCCCCAAAGAGCAGAGCAGGGCGTCCCGTTTCTGACAGCATGTGACAATGAGAGTCTCAACACTTCAGATGCTCATGCTTATCATGATGGGTATACATCTGTACATACACTTTTGGCAACTTGGTAATTTCTCAACATCATTTAGTTATGAACAAAGCAGTGTGGGAAATGATGCTGTCATAGATTTTGCAGCACTGCGTGGTCCCGACAGGATTTCCCAGGAATTTTTTTTCCTGATTATTGAAGCACAGATTGCAGTGACTTTTATCAGAAATTGCTACTTGCTACCTTTTTTGTGTTGTTTTGCAGTGAATTTCCCCAGTGAGCAATATAAAATTGTGTAATTAAACTCAGTAACAGAGGAGTTGAATAACCAGTAAGTATTGTAATGCATACTAAATCTAAGAATACACACACAGTGCAGTGTTGCCAAGACTGCGGTTTTCCAGCGGAATTGGGCTACTTTAACACTATTTTTACTGGGGGATCCCCCTCGAAACGTGATTGGGCTAGTTTTGGACTAGTTTTAGTTTTTAGTAACAAATGGGCGGGATTTGATGTGAAAACCTGGCAACCCTGACACAGTGTTTATTTATTTACACTTTTTGAAGCACGAAGGTCCACCCCTTACTCCACCCCTGTAGTTCAAACAATAGACTACAGTATACCATTATCAACACCAAGGTCATGGGTTCGATTCCCTGGGAAAGCAGGTACTGATAATATGTATACATTGAATGTTACTTTGGAGAAATTGTCTACCAAATGCATACATGTAAACGTCAGTGGGGTATAAGCAGATTGTAAGAATGAGAAGATTGTACAAATCCATATGAATTAGGCACCAATTTTCCAAAACATAAAATAGTTACAAATTGCCATGAGATTGTGTTGATCATTCTGATTATTATGTCAACTGGAACACAATAAAAAATTTAATTTCAGTTTGTTTTCAACAGTCCCTCTCATATGCTATCAGAACAGTTGGAATATATGGCATAAGCCACATAAGATCATTTGATATTACTGGATTTAAAATGGTGCAGGATTTTAAAAAAGTCTTATTTTGTGTTTCAGTTGTGATCTATCTGTTTCAAGGACTTCTTTATAAAAAATTATATAGTCTGATCTGTTTCATGTTAGGCATTTATTTATAGTCCATTGTTTATCTAGGCCTACCTATTCTCGTGCACAAAGTCACATATAAATCAAATGCCATATTTAAACCAACAGACATAACTTACAGTCTTAGCAAACTGACAATGAAAAATGGATGTTTGAGAATGTAAAACTACAATCCATCCAACACACTCTAGTTTTACACTCAGATGTCTGCGAGAAGGTTAGCAGCTCTTTCAGCACAACTTGGCTAACAGCTGTGCCTCGTGTTTTTCCATTTTGACTTAAACATCTGTCGATAAAAGCCCAGTGGTCCCTTGCCTCTGATGTGTACGGCACATAAGATCATTAAAAACAGGCAGCCATCACCCCATGTGCAGCAGTGCAGCAGGCATGACGGGTAAACAGTATGCTAGCTCATTAGCAATTGACAATGCAGACAGTGTAGGCTTAAAGCCGCCATCAAGAATGTGAAAGCAATGGATTTATTCCCAGAGCGAAATCAACAGAATTAATTCTCGATATGGGGAGGATGAGCTAATGTCAAAATCGGATTCATTTATTCATAAGTAACCTTCAACTCCAGGCGTGAGGTGACAGTGAGATGACGAACCAATCAGTGTGGAGATTTACTCAGTCTGTCTCAATATTCACCCGTCTGAACCTGACAGAGAGAGGAAGAAAAAGAGAGAGATTGTTATCATGAAAACATAATCAAAAACATAGTTTAATTACATTTGTGATCCTGGAGCACAAAAAGCAATAGCCAACAATATGTATGAGTCAAAATTATTGATTTTTCTTTTATGCCAAAAGCCATTAGGATATTGAGTAAAGATCATGTTCCATGAAGATATTTAGTAAATTTCCTACCATAAATATATCAAAACTTTATTTTTGATTAGTAATATGCAAGGACTTCATTTGGACAACTTCAAACGCTAAATATTTAGATTATTTTGCACCCTCAGATTCCAGATTTTCAAATTGTTGTATCTCAGCCAAATAGTGCCCTGTCCTAACAATACCATACATAAATGGAAAGATTATTTATTCAGCTTGATGTATTATTTAGTCAGATGATGTATAAATCTCAATTTCAAAAAACTGACCCTTATGACTGGCTTGTGTGGTCCACGGTCACATTTAACATTTAGTACATTTACATTTACATTTACATTTATTCATTTAGCAGGCGCTTTTATCCAAAGCGACTTACAAATGAGGATAATGGAAGCAATCAAAAACAACAAAAGAGCAATTATATATAAGTGCTATAACAAGTCTCAGTTAGCCTAAAACACAGTATACGTAGCAAGGGCTTTTAAATAATATAATAAATAAAAAGAAAACAGATAGAATAGGAAAAAAGAATAGAGCAAGCTAGTGTTAGAGGTCTTTTTTATAATTGTATAATAAATAAAAAGAAAATAGATAGAATACAAATTTTTTTTTTTTTTTTTTTTTTAAATAGAATTAGAATAGTGAGTGAAAAAGTTAGAGGGTCAAATAAAGATGGAAGAGATGTGTTTTAAGCCGATTCTTAAAGATGGCTAAGGACTCAGCTGCTCGGATTGAGTTGGGCAGGTCATTCCACCAGGAGGGAACATTTAAGTCCGTAAAAGTGACTTTGTGCTTCTTTGGGATGGCACAATCAAGCGATGTTCACTTGCAGAACGCAAGCTTCTAGAGGGCACATAAGTCTGAAGAATTTAGTAAAGGGTTAAAGTGAACTGAGATTCCCAAAACAAAAATTTGTCAGAAAACTATGGTTGCAAGTTCCAGTGTTATCAACATAGATGAAGGATATGTGTTTCCTAAAACCATAGTTTCAACGAACATTCACAAACATTTTTGTAAAGCTGTGTGGTTGAAACAGAATTTGACCTATCATAGTTTAAATTGTATTTATACAATGCTATCATATAAAAAAAAAATTAAATTATAATAATAACAATAAAATCATACATTTCAACACAATTAATTCTTAAATTACCATTACAAATGGTGGTGCAATTCATATGCATTCAACTAATAAATAAAATCTTTCCAATTTGACTTGAACGGATGCCATATTAATTTACATACAAAATAATCTGACCATAATTCAATCTCAAACTGATTCATTAGCAAAAGGTATTATTTCAAAACCTCTGTGACGTTTATTGTACTATGTCCTACAGTTTATTGTCTAAGTAACATAGTTTGAATGACAAACGTGCAACAAAACAGTTATGACTAGCTAGTTAATTTCTCCAATGATGCATTGTAGTTAATCAGGGAGTTGTATGGGGAACTCATGATCAAGATCAGCTTCACGTCTGCAGTTATCAAAAGAAAAGTATGTATAATTGTACAATGAGACTCTACAGAGAAAAAGGAATGTAGACAAGCAACTGGCTTTTTTTCAGAGTGCACTGTCTTTAGGGACTTATCATTGATAACATGTTCAAATTACTTTGTTGTTCGCACCTTGATTTGTAGTATTTTGTGAAGAATTTTTTTTTCTAAGAAAAATACAAATTTATGCCTGTAATGTGGGTTTTGTTTCATGTTTTGGGGTTTTGTTTCATGTTCTTGTTTTCATGTCTTTTATTTTGTAGTTTGATTTATGCTGTTTGTGTCAAGCTTCCCTTATTCCTGCTATTGGTTCCTCTGTACAATGTGTCATGTTCTGATTGGTTGTCTTAGTCATGTGTCTTGTTTCCCATTGGTTTGTTCTTGTCATGTGACCTGTATTGTTTGTTATAAGTAGTCATGTTTTTGGAATTTGTGCCTTGTCGTGTATTAATGTCGATGTTGTAACCTGCTGTCAGTGAGTCTAGTCTGTTCATGCCACGTCAAGTCTGTTTTAGTCAAGTCTGCTCATGTCAAGTCTTTGTTTCCTGTTTTGATCACTGTAAATAAACTGCACTTGGGTTCATCGCTACGCTCGCCTTCAGTCGACTCATTACAATGCCAAACTTTTTATTTTTAAAATCCTAAAAAACATTGTTTCAGGAGTTGCATCACCCAGACAATTTTATCCATGACATTGTCCTTTGATGTGGATGTTCTTTTACCTATGACAAATTACAGTTTTTTATTTTTATTTTTTAACAGCTTACACACAAAAACATTACTTGTCACACAATTTCTTACACTCAAACACCAGAACCATATACCGAATCTGCAAAACCATACACTAATTCTCGGCCTCTGACTTAGTATTTAATTTCATAAAACACTTTGATGTGACATTTATAAATCGAAAATGATCTTGAAATTGTGCGCAGCTGACTGGTGTCAGATCTCCACCTTGTAAACGCCCCCTAATTAATATCATTACCATATAAAAGAGCACACGCCAATTAGCCAAATTTCTATGCTTGACCAAAAAAAAAAAAAAAAACTTTACTGAGTCTGAAATTGAGGTCCTGCTGGTGGAGAGGTTCATGAGGGGACGCTTTTTATTTAATATTGTGTCATTATTCTGTGGACAAACAATGTGTGAGTGGTTATATTTTTCTATTGACTATTATAAAAAGTATTACTTCTAGAGACAACAGAAATAATAATTATAAATCAATTAGGTTTCCAAAAGTAAGAATAAACTATGAATTCAAGTAAAATTTTCAGTCATCTAATAAAAAGTGAGCCATTCTACTTTTAAAAACACTTGCCATGACAACCAATAAAAAGTTTAGTATCACAAAATTCTTGCAAAACTGGAAAAATTGGACATTAATGCAATTAATTATTACGCGATTATGGTCTCCGGTATGTGATTTGGCATTTCTTTATATTTACACAGTTTATTAATGCTGCTCAAATGTGCCATTAATGTACTGACACAAAAATATATAGTGTATTTTATACAAATATAACTGATGTAAACGACAAAAACAAAGTTTAAGGCTGATGTTTTTATTCATTTTTACAGAAGCAAAGCAGCAGATGTTATAAATAAAAACAGTTAACAATGTTATTGAATAGAATAGGCTATATTAAAACCAGATGTTTTAGGTTGATGTTTTTATTAATTTTTTTGGATGGAATAGGCTATATTAAAACCACGCCCCTGCCCTGTACATTTCTGTATGAAAATTATCACAGCTGATTGCTTGCTCATTAGTAGAGACTGCAAGACCTGAAGTGGGTATGTCACATATAGGGAGACATACAAAACGTGCAGTGCTGTGGGTACTTCATGGAGAGCTTTGAGAACCCATGTTATTTTTCTATTTTATGCATTAGTAGTAAATCAAGACTTTGCAGGCTACCTTGTAAAACAAAATAGTAATAAAAAAAAAACCCAACATGGAATAAACTGTGTAGGCTACAGAAAGCGAGTAAATAACTCTCAACATTAGACTATACTAAAAAGGTTAGTTTAATCTCGCAAAAACTCCCATTAATAAAAAAATCTGACTACACTGCACAATTAATCTCTTACATGGCATCTTTATTGTTTATGATGAATTCAGTGCTTGCACATACACCACTTTAATTATTATTGCAGCTTAGATGTTCAAATAGCTGCAGTATTCTGACTTTGCCACAAGGAAAAATATGTACGCCTGCTCAGACCTTAACATGGCGGTAAGTACTTTTCCACGTCAAAGACCATTTTTATAAATGTGAACATTGCTGTGGATTTTAATGTACACACACTCTAGGATCAAATCTGTTTGTACGCACATTTAATAAACGAGGCCTGCGATTTTAAAGGTTCTATAGGATGCGCACTTTAGAATCTCAGCAGAAGCAGTAGGTGTAATTTTTGCTGGCTATTTTATTTTATTTTATTTTATTTTATTTTATTTTGTGTACTTTATGCTACATTGAGGGGACCAAATGTCCCCACAAGGATAGTAAAACCTGAAATTTTTGACATTGTGCAGTCCCCCACGAGAAAAAAAAACAAAACTAAATAACTAGCATGTACATTTCCTGAAGAAAATGTGAGTAGGGTACCCGCGGTGGTTGCTAGGGTCCCCAGGATGGTTGCTAGTGGTTGCTAGGGTACATGGTATGGTTGCTATGGCTGTTGCTAGCGTAGCAAGTGTGGTTGCTACGGTAATTGGGGTGGTTGCTAGGGTGTTGGTATGTGGTTGCTAGGGTAGTCGCGGTGGTTGCTAGGGTCCCCAAGATTGTTGCAAGGGCTGTTGCTAGGGTACCCAGTGTGGTTGCTATGGTAATTGGGGTGGTTGCTAGGGTGTTGCTATGTGGCTGCTAAGGTATTCATGGTGGTTGCTAAGCGGTTGCTAGGGTCCTCGGGTGGTTGCGAGGGCAGTTGCTAGGGTCCCTAGGATAGTTGCTAGGGCTTTTGCTAGGGTATCCTGTGTGGTTGCTAGGGTTATTGGGGTGGTTGCTAGGGTACCCGGGGTGGTTGCTAGGGCGGTTGCTAGGGTCCCTAGGATGGTTGCTAGGGCCGTTACTAGGGTACCCAGTGTGGTTGCTATGGTAATCGGGGTGGTTGCTAGGGTGTTGCTATGTGGTTGCTAGGGTAGTCATGGTGGTTGCTAGGGTGGTTGCTAGGGTCCCCAGGATGGTTGCTAGCGTGGTTGCTAGGGTACCCAGGGTGGTTGCTTGTGTAACCGGGGTGGTTGGTAGAGTACTTGGGGTGGTTGCTGGGGTACATGGGATGCTTGCTAGGGCCGTTGCTATGGTACTTAGAGTGGTTGCCAGGGTGTTGCTATGAGGTTGCTTGGGTATGTTGGGTAGTTGCTAGGGTACCTGAGGTGTTTGCTATGCAGCTGCTAGTTGTCACATGGGACAAGTTACGCGCCGAAGTTTGTATGGAAGAATAATAATAATAAGTATGTGAGATAGTAATAGTGATGCTTTGCCTCCAGCAAGCTTGCAGTGGCAAAATTCGGCCCTCGGTTGCTAAGGTGCTTCTAGGCGGTTACTATTGCGGTTGCTAGGGTTCCCAGGATGTTTGCTGGGGCTGTTTCCAGGGTGGATGCCAGGGTAATCGGGGTGGTTGCTAGGGTTTTGCTATGTGGTTTCTAGGGAACTAAGGGAAGGTTGATATGCAGTTGCTAGGGTCCTCAGGTGGTTGCGAGGATCCCCAAGATGGTTAGTAGGGCCGTTGCTAGGGTACACAGGTTGGTTGCTAGGGTAATCGGGGTGGTTGCCATGGTCCCCGGGATGGTTGCTAGGGCCGTTGCTAGGGTACCCAGGGTGGTTGCTAGGGTAATCTGTTTGGTTGCTAGGGTGTTGCTATGTGGTTGGCAGGTTACTTTTGTTGGTTGCTAGGGTACCTAGGGTGGTTGCTAGGTTAATCGGGGTGTTTGCTAGGGTGTTGCTATGTGGTTGCTAGTGTACTCATGGTGGTTGCTATGCGGTTGCTAGTGTCCTCGGATGGCTGCTAGGGAGGTTGCTAGGATCCCCAGGATGGTTGCTAGGGTGGTTGCTAGGGTACACAGGGTGGTTACTAGGGAAATCGGGGTGGTTGCTAGGGTACATGGAATGGTTGCTAGGGCCGTTGCTATGGTACTTAGGGTGGTTGCTAGCGTGTTGCTATGAGGTTGCTTGGGTATGTTGGGTAGTTGCTATTGCGGTTGCTAGGGTTCCCAGGATGTTTACTATGGCTGTTTCCAGGGTACCCAGGGTGGTTGCTGGGGTAATCGGGCTGGTTGCTTGGGTGTTGCTATGTGGTTTCTAGGGTACTAGGGGGGCTAGGGTAATCGGGTGGTTGCTAGGGTACTCGAGTGCTAGGGCGGTTGCTAGGGTCCCCTGGATGGTTGCTATGGCCGTTGCTAGGGTACCCAGGGTGGTTAATAGGGTAATTGGGGTTGGTTGCTAGGGTGTTGCTATGTGGTTGCCAGATTACTTGGGCTGTTTGCTAGGGTCCCCAGGATGGTTGCTAGGGTAATCTGGGTGGTTGCTGAGGTGTTGCTATGTGGTTGCTTGGTACTCGTGGTGGTTGCTAGGGTGGTTGCTAGGTTCCCCAGGGTGGTTACTAGGGTACATGGTATGGTTGCTAGGGCCATTGTTATGGTACTTTGGGTGGTTACTAGGGTGTTGCTATGAGGTTGCTTGGGTATGTTGGGTAGTTGCTAGGGTGCTTGTTAGGGTACCTGAGATGTTTGCTATGCAGCTGCTAGTTGTCACATGGGACAAGTTACATGCCGAAGTTTGCATGGAAGAATAATAATAATAAGTATGTGAGAAAGTAGCACCACTAACTAGAACGTACATTTCCTGAAAAAAATGTGAGTGGTGCTCGCAGTGGCAAAACTGGGCCCTCAATTGCTAAGGTGCTTCTAGGCGGTTGCTAGTGCGGATGCTAGGGTCCCCAGGATGGTTGCTAGGGCCATTGCTAGGGTACACAGAGGGGTTGCTAGGGTAATCGGGGTGGTTGCTAGGGTGTTGCAATGGTACTTGTGGTGGTTGCTAGGGTGGTTGCTAGGGTCCCCAGAATGGTTGCTAGGGCGGTTGCTAGGGTACTTCAGGTGGTTGCTAGGGTGTTGCTATGTGGCTGCTAGGGAATTTGTGGTGGTTGCTAAGCGGTTTCTAGGGTCCTCGGGTGGTTGCTAGGGTCCCTAGGATGGTTGCTAGGGCTGTTGCTAGGGTACCCAGTGTGGTTGCTATGGTAATCGGGGAGGTTGCTAGGGTGTTGCTATGTTGTTGCTAGGGTAGTCATGGTGGTTGCTATGGTGGTTGCTAGGGTCCCCAGGATGGTTGCTAGCGCGGTTGCTAGGGTACCCAGGATGGTTGCTAGGTCAGTTGCTAGGGTCCCCAGTGTGATTGCTATGGTAATCGGGGTGGTTGCTAGGGTGGTTGCTAGGGTACCAGGATGGTTGCTAAGGTACCCAGGGTGGTTACTATGGTAATCGGAGTGTTGCTAGGGTACTTGGTTTGTTTGCTAGGTTTCATGGTATGGTTGCTAGGGCCGATGCTATGGTACTTAGGGTGGTTGCAATGGTGTTGCTATGAGGTTGCTTGGGTATGTTGGGTAGTTGCTAGGGTGGTTGCTAGGGTACCTGAGGTGTTTGCTATGCAGCTGCTAGTTGTCACACGAGACAAGTTACGCGCCGATGTTTGTAGGGAAGAATAATAATAATAAATATGTGAGATAGTGATGCTTTGCCTCCGGCAAGCACCAGTAATTAGCAGGTACATTTCCTGAAGAAAATTTGAGTGGTGCTCGCAGTGGCAAAACTCGGCCCTCGGTTGCTAAGGTGCTAGTGCGGATGCTAGGGTTCCCAGGATGGTTGCTAGGGCTGTTTCCAAGGTACCCAGGGTGGTTGCTAGGGTACTTGTGGTGGTTGTTGGGTGTTGCTATGTGTTTGCCAGGTTACTTGGGGTGGTTGCTTGGGTCCCCAGGATGGTTGCTAAGGCCGATTCTAGATTACCCAGGGTGGTTGCTAGGGTAATCGGGGTGGTTAATAGGGTGTTGCTATGTGGTTGCTAGGGTACTCGTGGTGTTCGCTCTGCGGTTGCTAGGGTCCTCGGGTGGTTTCTAGGGCGGTTGGTAGGATCTCAGGATAGTTGCTAAGGCAGTTGCTAGGGTACCCAGTGTGGTTGCAAGGGTAATCGGGGTGGTTGCTTTGTGGTTGCTATGGTACTCATGGTGGTTGCTAGGGTGGTTGCTAGGATATCAGGATGTTTGCAAGGGCGGATCTTGGGTATCCGGGGTGGTTACTAGGGTAATAGGGCTTGTTGCTAGGGTACTTGGTGTGGTTGCTAGGTTACATGGTATGCTTGCTAGGGCCATTGCTATGGTACTTAGGGTGGTTGCTATGAGGTTGTTTGGGTATGTTGTGTAGTTGCTAGGGTGGATGCTAGGGTACCTGAGGTGTTTGCTATGCAGCTGCTAGTTTTCACTCGGGACCCGTTACGCGCCAAAGTTTGTACAGAAGAATAATAATAATAAATATGTTAGATAGTAATAGTGATGCTTTGCCTCCGGCAAGCACCAATAATTAGAAGGTACATTTCCTGAAGAAAATGTGAGTGGTGCTCGCAGTGGCAAAACTCGGCCCTCGGTTGCTAAGGTGCTTCTAGGCGGTTGCTAGTGCGGAGTCTAGGATTCCCAGGATAGTTGCCTGGGCTGTTTCCAAGGTAACCAGGGTGGTGGCTAGGGTAATCGGGGTGGTTGCTAGGGTGTTGCTATGTGGTTGCCAGGTTACTTGGGGTGGTTGCTTGGGTCCCCAGGATGGTTGCTAAGGCCGTTGCCAGGGTACCAGGATGGTTCCTAGGGTAAATAAATAAATAAATAAATTCATGCATTTAGCAGACGCTTTTATCCAAAGCGACTTATAGTGCATTCAGGCTATCAATTTCTACCTATCATGTGGTCCCAGGAATCGAACCCCCAACCTTGCGCTTGTTTAACGCAATGCTCTACCACTTGAGCTACAGGAGCACATGGTACCTGGTATGGTTGCTAGGGCCGTTGCTATGGGTTATTAGGGTGGTTGCTAGGGTAATCGGGGTGGTTGCTAGGGCTGTTTCCAAGGTACCCAGGGTGGTTGCTATGGCCGTTGCTAGGGTACCCAGGGTGGTTACTAGGGTAATCGGAGTGTTGCTAGGGTACTTGGTGTGGTTGCTGAGTTACATGGTATGGTTGCTAGGGCCGTTGCTATGGTACTTCTGGTGGTTGCTATCGTGTTGCTATGAGGTTGCTTGGGTCCTCGGGTGGTTGCTAGGATCCCCAGGATGGTTGCTAGGGCCGTTGCTAGGGTTGTTGGTATGGTTTTTATTGTGTTCTGGGTGTTTGCTATGGTACATGGTATGGTTGCTAGGGCCGTTGCTATGGTACTTATGGTGGTTGCTATGGTGTTGCTATGAGGTTTGCTTGGGTCCTCGGGTGGTTGCTAGGATCCCCAGGATGGTTGCTCGGGCCTTTTATAGTGTCCCCAGGATGGTTGCTAGGGTACTTTGGGGTGGTTGCTATGGTACATGGGAAGGTTGCTAGGGCCGTTGCTAGGGTACCTAGGGTGGTTGCTAGGGTAATCGGGGTGTTTGCAAGAGTGTTGCTATGTGGTTGCTGGGGTACTCATGGTGGTTGCTTTTGCGGTTGCTAGGGTGCTCGAATGTTTGCTAGGGAGGTTGCTAGGATCCCCAGGATGGTTGCTAGGACCGATACTAGGGTAATTGCGCTGGTTGCTAGGTTCCCCAGGATGGTTGCTAAGGCCGTTGCTAGGATACCTAGGGTGGTTGCTAGGGTAATCGGGGTGGTTGTTAGGGTGTTTCTATGTGGTTGCTATGGTACTCGTGGTGATTGCTAGGGTGGTTGCTAGGGTACAAGGATGGTTGCTAGGGCAGTTTCTAGGTTACCCAGGGTGGTTACTAGGGTAATTGGAGTGTTGCTAGGTTACATGGTATGGTTGCTAGGGCCGTTGCTATGGTACTTATGCTGGTTGCTATGGTGTTGCTATGAGGTTGCTTGGGTCCTCGGGTGTTTGCTATGGTACATGGGATGATTGCTCGGGCCGTTGCTAGGGTCCCCAGGATGGTTGCTAGGGTACTTTGAGTGGTTGCTATGGTACATTGGATGGTTGCTAGGGCCGTTGCTAGGGTACCTAGGGTGGTTGCTAGGGTAATCGGGGTGTTTGCTAGAGTGTTGCTATGTGGTTGCTAGGGTACTCATGGTGGTTGCTATGCGGTTGCTAGGGTGCTCGAATGGTTGCTAGGGAGGTTGCTAGGATCCCCAGGATGGTTGCTAGGACCGATACTAGGGTAATTGCGCTGGTTGCTAGGTTCCCCAGGATGGTTGCTAAGGGCCGTTGCTAGGATCCCCAGGGTGGTTGCTAGGGTAATCGGGGTGGTTGTTAATGTGTTTCTATGTGGTTGCTATGGTACTCGTGGTGGTTGCTAGGGTGGTTGCTAGGGTACAAGGATGGTTGCTAGGGCAGTTTCTAGGGTACCCAGGGTGGTTACTAGGGTAATTGGAGTGTTGCTAGGGTACTTGGTGTGGTTGCTACGTTACATGGTGTGGTTGCTAGGGCCGATGCTATGGTACTTATGCTGGTTGCTATGGTGTTGCTATGAGGTTGCTTGGGTCCTCGGGTGTTTGCTATGGTACTGGGATGGTTGCTCGGGACGTTGCTAGGGTCCCCAGGATGGTTGCTAGGGTACTTTGAGTGGTTGCTATGGTACATGGGATGGTTGCTAGGGTAATTGGCGTGTTTGCTAGTGTTGCTATGTGATTGCTAGGGTACTCATGGTGGTTGCTATGCGGTTGCTAGGGTCCTCGGATGGTTGCTAGGGAGGTTGCTAGGATCCCCAGGATGGTTGCCAGGGCCATTGTTAGGGTAAGTGGGGTGGTTGCTAGGGTGGTGCTATGTGGTTGCTCTGGTAATCGTGGTGGTTACTAGTGTGGTTGCTAAGGTACCAGGATGGTTGCTAGGGCAGTTGCTATGGTACCCAGGGTGGTTACTAGGGTAATCGGAGTGTTTCTAGGGTACTTGGTGTGGTTGCTGGGTTACATGGTATGGTTGCTAGGGCCGTTGCTCTGGTACTTCTGGTGGTTGCTATCGTGTTGCTATGAGGTTGCTTGGGTCCTCGGGTGGTTGCTAGGATCCCCAGGATGGTTGCTAGGGTACTTGGGGTGGTTGCTATGGTACATGGGATGGTTGCTAAGGGCAGTTGCTAGGGTAATCGGGTTTTTTCTAGGGTGTTGCTATGTGGTTGCTAGGGTACTCATGGGTGGTTGCTATGCGGTTGCTAGTGTACTCGGATTGTTGCTAGGATCCCCAGGATGGTTGCTAGGGCCATTGCTATGGTACTTATGCTGGTTGCTATGGCTGTTGCTATGAGGTTGCTTGGGTCCCCAGGATGTTTGCTAGGTTGGTTTGGGTGGTTGGTTTGTACGTTGCTAAGGTACCTAGGGTGGTTGCTAGGGTACTTGTGGTGGTTGCTATGGTACATGGGATTGTTGCTAAGGGCAGTTGCTTGGGTACCTAGGGTGGTTGCTAGGGTAATCAGGGTGTTTGCTAGGGTGTTGCTATGTGGTTGCTAGGGTACTCATGGTGGTTGCTATGCTGTTGCTAGTGTCCTCGAATGGTTGCTAGGATCCCCAGGATGGTTGCTATATCCGTTGCTATGGTATTTAGGGTGGTTGCTAGGGTTTTGTTATGAGGTTGCTAGGGCATGTTGGGTAGTTGCTATGGTGGATGCTAGGGTACCTGAGGTGTTTGCTATGCAGCTGCTAGTTGTCACAGATAATTACTGTATGGTTTTATAGAGTTCTTAGCCTGTTTTAGCACTTAGCGAATCACTACAACTTATACCCCACTGCTGGGTATGTTCTCGCACAGCTTGATAGCCTCTTCAAATGTGGTGATTCACTTGTTTCTGCGTCACTCTCTCGGAGTTACAACACGTCAAAGTTGGCCCGCTATGCATTGTCTGTTGAATTTTTCGGCCGATATTTCGCCCGATGGATGAACATCGTACACCCGATCACTTATAAAGTGATAGACCACCATTCCTCCATAGGCCGCAACGATTTGACGCCTCTTTTGTGGGTCTGTGACAAAAAATGCGGGACAAGTTAAAAGCCGAAGTTTGTACAGAAGAATAATAGTAATAAGTATGTGAGATAGTATAGTGTGTGTTGTATTTTTGGTTTTTTGTTTTTTTTTTTTTTACAGTAAATGAAGAGAAATGTGAGTGTTGCTCGCAGTGTCAAAACTCGGCCCTCGGTTGCTAAGGTGCTTCTAGTCGGTTGGAAGTGCGGATGCTATGGTTCCCAGGCTATTTGTGTTCACATAGGTGATCAAGGGGACAGACAGTCCGCTTGTGGTCACAGTCTTTCAGATTACTGGTGGACAGATAGGCTGTTCGTGGTCACATAGGTGATCAAGGGGTCAGACAGTGTGCTTGTGGTCACATACTTTTAGATTACCTGTGGACAGACAGTCTGCTTGTGGTCAAATAGGCTGTGGGTGGGATAGATAGTGACGTGACCGCCGCTCAAGCCCCTCTCACATAGGCCTCTATGTAAGACAGAGAGATGCATGCAGAACCAAAAAAAAAATTTTTCGGCATCCCCCGACCTAGCCCCCTCGGTATGTCGTAGAGGACCTAGTGACGCAACTCCCTGTGAGATCTGAGGGCCCTCGGCGTGCAATGTTTGGGGTCCGTAGGGCCACGTTAAGTGCTCTTTTGGCCCAGCCGGGATGCTGTGGCCTGATAATTTTCCTGGAATATTTTTTTCAGATTTTTTTTGGATACTTGCCGTACTCAGAGGGGTACGGGTCTCATATAGGTGGTGCGTGAGGGCGTGACATACGAGCATTCGAAGCCCCCAGCCGTTTGCACTGAATCAAAGGCCGTTTTGAACGAGTGAAACAGGAAGTGCCCACGTGCAACTTATGTGACGGGACCTACGCAGGCGTGTGTTTAGAGGCTCCCGCAGATATTCGACCAAATCGTTATTTATCAGCGGGTTTTTTTGGTGCAAATCTTTTAAAACACATACCCAAGTGCTTGTTAGCATTTTGTTTGAAAGAGTCACAATGTCTGGAAGGAATACTATACTTCGTGCTGCAACCCATCAGCAGAGGCCTGATTTACAGGTGACACCCTCGGTTGCGGGTGGTTCATCTCCGCCTTGCGGCTCGACCTCGCCCAGGCCTGACGCTCAAGTTAACGTTACAGATACGGCCGCTTTGAAGCTGGAACTGCTAACGTGTTTGAGACAAGATATTTCGGAGATATTTAAAACCGAACTCCAGGCGGCACTGGGAGAAGACCTATCTACAATCAGAGCGGACTTGCAAGCCGTAAAAACCCAACTGGCAAACGATAAAGCAACTGCGGATGCTGAGTTAGCCTCACTCACAGGTACTGTGGGTGAAGTGGAGGTATCCCTTTCGTCAAAAAAGTGCAAATATGAACGCTTAAGTTCTGAGTTTTCTAAGTTGGAGAATAAGTGCGAGGACCTCGAATCTAGATAACGTCGCCAAAACATAAGAATCGTTGGTGTTTCTGAGGACACGGTTGTTAACACTACCGCGGTAGCCGCCCTGCTAAAGGACGTACTGAAGTTGGATAAAGAGCCGCTATTAGACAGAGCACACAGATCAGCCCAGCCGAGGCCCAGACCAGATGAGCGACCTCGTCCCATTATCGCCAGATTCCACTACTACACTGATGTTTTGCGACGCGCAAGAGAGGGCCAACGGTTCGGTGCGGGGAACGTGAGGATTAGTATTTTCCCCGATCACACTGCCAAGGTAGCCCGAGCCAGGGCTGCCTTCAACGAAGTTAGGAAGCACCTGCGAGGCGTTCAGGGGGTCCGCTACGGTCTTTTCTACCCGGCCCGGCTGCGGATCACCTATGGAGGTGTGGAAAAGGACTTTGTTTCAGCAGACGATGCTAAAGCTTATGTCGAGAAGATGAACAGTGGGTAATATTTACAAGTCGCATCTTACAGTCATATCATGCCTTCAGTTTACATTCGAATATTGTTTACATCCTGGGTTTATATATTTAACGTTAGGTTAGGCTTGTTTATTTCTTAATTTGAGATTTCTTCATCTCTCTTTATAATTTCTTTGGTGAATTTAAATTGAGGTGTAATAACGCTCTACTTTAGCTCAATGTTATGTTTATAATATAAGTTTAGTTACGATGAGCCAAGTGTTTATATTTCCTCTTTACAATTTAAATTAGGCCTAGTTAGCAAACGCACTTGAGATCTTATTACTGTTAGATCGACCCGTTATGGGGTATATCAGTATTAGCTGAACCTTAATGCCAATTGATTCTGTGGGAGTGTCTCTTAGGTTTACCTTAAGTGATTCTCCGAGTTGTCACTGTTGTGGCGACAGTTTTTCCCGGTTTTGCACTGCTGTCTCCCTTATGGAGACTTTGTTTTGGTGTATGTGGGTACATGGGGTTATGTATGTGTATGGGTGGGAATTTGGGGAGGTCACTCACACTGTCTTTTTGGTTTTCTTATTATTCTAAATGTGTTCTGCGAATGTCAATTTGAATCCTAATACGGGCAAGCCAATTCGTTTTCTCACTTGGAATATACGAGGTATGAGCAATCCTGTTAAAAGATCCAGGGTTTTTACCCATCTGAAGCGGCTTAGCGCTGACATTGTGTTTTTGCAGGAAACCCATCTTAGACTTAAAGACCATCATAGGCTCCGGTCTTCCTGGATAGGTCAGATCTACCATTCCAATTTTAACTCCAAAGCCAGAGGAGTTGCTATTTTAATTGGTAAAAAAGTTAAATTTCTAGTGAGGTTATTGCAGATAAAAATGGCAGATATCTCATAGTGGCAGGCACATTAATGCAGACCAAGGTGTTGCTTGTTAATGCTTATTCCCCTAATTTTGATGATGTTGATTTTGCCAGTAGACTACTTAGCAGCATACCTCATTTAAACACCCATTTGTTGATTTTTGGAGGTGATCTGAATTGCGTGTTTGACCCAGTGTTAGACAGATCTAGTCCCCCCCCAATATCCCAATCTTCTATGTCCAGATCCTTCGCTGATTTCATGACTCAGAGTGGTTTGGTGGATCCTTGGAGGCATCGTAATCCCTCAGCTAAAAAGTTTTCTTTTTTTCTCCCAGGTACATCAGTCTTACTCAAGAATTGATTACTTTTTTATAGATAACAGTATTAATCGTTGTGTTGTTTCCACTGATTGTTCAGCCATTCTAATATCCGATCATGCTCCATTGTTTCTTGATATTCAATTATCCATACATAAATGTACTGCACCACTTTGGAGACTAAATTCTTTATTACTGGCAGATAAAACATTTTGTGATTTTATTTCCCATTCTATTGATGAGTTTCTTTCTTTTAATCAGAATGAGGATACATCATATTCACTGCTTTGGGAGTCATTGAAAGCATTTCTCAGGGGACAGATTATCTCGTATTCCTCCTACTCCAATAAAAAACATAAAACAAGGCTGTCTGAACTTTTAGTAGCTATCGGTAACCTTGATCAAGAATGTGCATCTGACCCCTTCCCAGAGCTATTTAAGAAGCGTCTTGATCTCCAGACAGAGTTCGATCTAATTTCATCTAAAAGCGCAGAGCAAATGTTATTATTAACTCGTGGTACTTTTTATGAACACGGTGATAAAGCTAATCGATTATTGGCACACCAGTTAAAACGGCAATCCACCTCGCGTCTCATACCCCAAATTAAGAATTCTTCTGGTATACTTGTCACAGATCCTAAGGAAATTAGTGCGTCGTTTAAGTTATTCTATTCTACTCTGTACAAATCAGAATTTCCGACAAACACCACTAAGATGAATCAGTTTCTGGATAACCTTGAAAATCCTACTATTGATTGTGATCGTGTGAAGGAATTGGATGCTCCTCTTTCCTTGGAAGAATTACTGCTTTCTATCAAAGCAATGCAGTCAAATAAAGCCCCTGGTCCTGATGGATTTACAGTAGAGTTTTTTAAGAAATTTAGTGATAAATTGGCCCCTTTACTTTTGCAGATGTATAATGAATCTTTGGAAAAACGGTTTACTACCTCCCACACTTACTCAAGCATCAATATCTTGAAAGGCTTCTCTTAAAGCCTGACAAGGACCTTAACCTCTGTGGATCTTATAGACCTCTTTCCTTACTAAATGTTGATGTAAAGGTATTGGCTAAGACTATTGCTCTTCGTTTGGAAAAGGTTTTGCCTAGTATTATTTCTGAAGAACAGAATGGCTTTATTAAAGGACGCTTTTTTTTTTTTTTTTTTTGTATATTATATTTATTGTGGTATTTTTGCATTTTCAGATACATAAACAGTACAATCAGAAGACAGGACAAAATACAACTACACAAACAAGGGAAAAACAAACAAACAAACAAACAAACAACTCCTTCAATTAAATTCAGTTTAGCAGATAACCACATCACCAAATAAAGGCAAAGGGGTTCAAGGCAAGTTATTGCACAATATGGCATCATAGACAAGGTGAAATAATATTGTAATAATAACAATTATATGATAATAATAATAATAATAATAATAATAATAATATTAGATAACAACCTAGGCATTTTTTTACCTCACAAGGGCATTACTTAATGAAAATTATCAAAATAACAGCGCGTATAGATCTGCAACAGTGTCAACATTGTCGCTAGTTTTGACAAATAACTAAGAAAAAGAATGTCAAATGTTAAAATGAAATTTAAAGAAAAGAAAAAAAACCCTGAGCATATTAAGATTGACACGGAAGTTAAAAAAGATAGCAATTACAAGAAAAGAAAATTACATTTCAAATAGTATTGCCATTATTAGAAGTTTTTAACAGGTGATTGAAAAGAGGCCTCCAAGAAGCATCAAACTGATCTATATTTCCAGAAACGCTATATCAAAGTCTTTCCACATGCAGGGTGGAGGAGAATTCTGACAACCAAGTTTTGAATAGCGGCTTCGACTTTTTCTTCCACACACAAAGAATAGATTTTTTTGCAATCATCATACCATACTGTATAGGCACTCGAAAAGCATGGCTAAGACGCTACAAGGAAGCTGACCAACCAAGAACAGCAGTCGCAGGATCTAAAGGAAGCTCACACGCATAAGCATCAGAGAGAAATTTAAAGACTTCTGACCAAAATTCACAGAGTTTTGGGCAAGTCCAGAAAAGATGACCAGGAGAGCCCTCCGCAGATTTGCACTTATTGCAGAGTGGGGAAACAGTAGAATAAAAAGTGTTCAGTTTGACTCTTGAGTAGTGTAATCTATGCAGCACCTTGTACTGAATCAGCTGGTGTCTGGCATTAATAGAGCAGATGTATATATTCTTAAGACATTTTGCCCAATCCTCCTCAGAAACCTGAATACCCAATTCATTTTCCCAATCGTTTTTCAGATGATTAGTAGAGATATCTAACTGAATTGTAAAGAAATCTACAAATTTTGTGATTAACTTCGGGGTGTTGGGGGTGCAAGTGAGCAATTTGTGTAATTCATTATCAGCTGATAATGTTTCAAAATTTGGCATAGTGGAACGGACATAATTTCTAATTTGTAGGTATCTGAAAAAGTGTGAAGCAGGAAGGTTGTACTTCTCTTTCAGCTGAGAAAATGTAGCAAATCTTTTGTCCATATATAAATCACTCAAGGTGAGAATTCCTTTACTAGCCCAGCCTGTGAACACTGGATCTAAGAGTGAAGGTTTAAAGGCATGGTTACGACTGATTGGAGCAAACAAAGAGGTATTTGGGAGTTTAAATGTCTTGCTGATCTGACGCCATATCCTAAGAGAATTATTAATGATAAAGTTGGATCCTACTGCAGCTTTAGATGTCTCTGGGGCTGCAAACAGCAATGAGGAGAGAGTTAAGTTTGAAGAACCCCGTTCAATCACAAGCCATGGAGGAATATCATCTGAGAAACTATCTGGGTGTGGGTCATACCAGTAAGTTAAGGCTCTACAATTGGCAGCCCAGTAGTAGTGCTGAAAGTTTGGTAGACCCAAACCCCCCAGTGACCTTGGCTTGCACACATGTAATTTAGATATTCTATGTGTTTTAAAGCCCCAGACAAATGGCAGTACAATAGAGTCTAAAGTTTTGAAGAACTTTTTAGGCAAATATATTGGTATGTTCTGAAAAAGATACAAGAATCTGGGCAATGTCACCATTTTAATAGCATTTACACGCCCCATCATTGATAAAGGTAGGGTCCGCCAGCTTTTTATATTGCTTTTTAAGTTTTCAATCATAGTTAAATAATTAAGCTTATATATCTCCTTAGGGTTTCTAGGTATATTAACTCCAAGATATTTCAAGTTACTTATGGCTATTTTAAAAGGTAAACTACGCATAAAAGTTTGGTCAATATTATCAGTAACTGCCAAAAATTCACTTTTTTGCCAATTTAGTGAGTAACCGGAGACTTTACCAAATGTTTCTAACAGATTTAATAACGGAGGTATAGACTGTTCCGGATTGCGAATATATAAAATAATATCATCTGCGTAGAGAGAAATATGATGATTAATTCGGCCTACATTTGGGGACAATATCAAAGGATTCTTTTTAATGGCAAGGGTGAGAGGTTCAATTGCAACTGCAAAAAGCAAAGGCGAAAGAGAACAACCCTGACGGGTGCCTCTATATAGTCGGAATTGAGTTGACCTATTAAAGTTGGTGAGAACCGAAGCCCTAGGTTGGGCATATAACATCCTCACCCAAGAGGCGAATGTATCACCCAAGTTAAATTCTCTAATCACAGCTAAAATATAGTCCCACTCAATTTGGTCAAATGCTTTTTCTGCATCCAAAGCAAGTATAGCAACGCTGGTTTTAGAATCAAATCTAGTATATAAGATATTCATTAATCGTCTGACATTAAAAAAGGAAAATACGGCCAGGAATAAAACCGGTTTGATCAAGATGAATAATTTTTTGAATACAGTTATTTAATCTGTTAGCAAGAATCTTAGTAAAAATTTTAAGGTCAGAATTCAAAAGAGCAATGGGACGATATGATGATGGGTCTGTTTCTTCTTTACCTTTTTTTAGAATTAAGGAAATATTTGCCTCATAAAAGGACTGGGGGAGCTTGAGTTCACCAAATGAGTGATTAAACATCCTCAACAGCAAAGGAGAAAGAGTCTGCGCAAATCTTTTGTAAAATTCAATTCCAAAGCCATCTGGGCCAGATGCCTTACCACTGGGAAAAGACTTAATAGCATCCAGTATCTCCTCTACTGTTATATCTGCGTTCAAAGCGGCCTGCTCTGAACACCCTAACTTTGGAAGCTGTAATGAATGAAGGAAGTTTGTTAATAGTGAGGGGTCAGAACAACCCTTTGATTTGTATAATTCTTTGTAGAAATCTTTAAATGTATCATTGATTTCACTGGGATTTGTTAAAAAGACACCTTCCTTGTTTTTTATTTTATGGATTGCTCTACTGGCCTGCAGCCCCCTTAGCTGGTGAGAAAGCAATTTGTCTGGTTTATCCCCGAGTTCAAATTGTTTTTGCCTAACTTTTAACAACATATTGTTAACATGGTTTGAGAGAATTGAGTTTTAATTACAATTTGAGTGCTGTAATTTCATTAAGCACTGCCAAATCTGTCGAATCCCTATATGCATCTTCTAACCGAGTAAGATCATTATCGATTTCTAAGAGACGTTTTTCCCTTTGCTTTTTAAGACTGGACTCATAGGATATAATATGTCCTCTCAAAACAGCCTTTAGACTTTCCCATAGTGTTGAATCAGAAACCTCGCCCGTGTCATTAAATTTGAGAAATTCAGCAAGTAACTCTGTTAAATGCTCACAGAATCTGGCATCTGAGATCAAAGTAGGATTAAAACGCCAGTTATACCTAGGCTTAATTTCTAATAAATCTAGAGAGATTGTCACCGTTGAGTGATCAGAAATTATTCTATTATGATGTTTCATTAATTTAACACAGGGAATAATTTTAGAATCAACTAAAAAGAACTCGATCCTCGAGTATGATTTATGAACTTGTGAGAAAAAAGTGTACTCTTTGTCCATTGGATATTTTAATCTCCAGATATCAACAAGGTCAAATGAATTAATTAAATCATTAAGATCAAAAGTGGAATTGTGCAAGGATATGTCAGAGCAAAATGGAAATCTGTCTAGAGCAGGGTCTAAAACTAAGTTGCAATCACCTCCTATTATAAGGTGCGAGTTTAGAGTGGTTGGTAAAAGATTAAAAAGTTTGCGAAAAAAAGTGGGGTCATCAAAATTAGGCCCACACACATTCAACAATGTGTCATGAATGGAGGAAAGCAGACCAGATACAATTATATAACGGCCATTAGGATCGCTGATAGTAGTTACAGTAGGTAGACATCCAAAACGTCACTTCTACCGCCGCTCGTCCCGCCGCCGCCGCGTTGCAAAGTGCACTTGCAGCTTTTGACCGCTGAGTGGCGCTTTAACCACATGTTATCCAACAAATGCATCAAAGCACATCTGTCTTTAATGCGAAATATCAATATTCTCACATATTAGGCCTATATTTATCACAAGTAATTTTTTTATTTATATTTTAAACTCATTTTATAAAACAGCATGCATTTTTGACATGCACATACTTTGTTATTCGTTACCTGTCCTTTATTTTGACAGATAACTACTTGGGAAAAAGATATCTGTTTCTACACTGATTAAGAAATTGTTCCGTGTTTCATGAATTATATCCTTTATTTTAGTAAAACGTGAGTCACTGTATCATTTCGCTCCCATTATTTTGGCCCAACTAAAGAAACAAATAAATTACACCTGCACGATTTAGCTAAATCATTGAAACTGAAAAGAATGGACGGATTAATAAAACGTCATACAAAAAAAGTCCAACTCCTGCAGCCGCATTTAAATGCAGGAGTGTATTCTATTCCTTAAAGTATCAAAGTGCGCGCCGTGCATGATGCTGAGTGCCACGTGCAGCATTTATTCTTATTTTTCTACATATTTTATCTTCATTACAAATCTTGTTTGGCTTTATTTTGTATAATTGCATGTAAAAAACAATTAACTTTAATGCATATGCAAAATGTGAAACTGCTATCTTATTCGCAGTCAATAGCATTTTGTAATTATTTGTACAATAATATTTAACTTAACCTGCTTTATATCTTTTATATGTATTAAAATAAGTTTATGAGAGTCATGCATCCATTTAATATTGATCAAGAACAACTAGCGGATCCCATACTGTAACCTAAAAGAAATGTGCTCTATTACTATTCATATTCAAGTGTTTGTGCGGAAAATTATTAATGTACATGCATGACAGGGAGGCGTCCCCATGATCACTCAATTTTTTTCCTGATAATGAAATAACTTAAAATTGGGGTGCCTCACATTCATGAGAAACATATCTACAGAAAGCTTGAAATTTCTTCTTTTAAACGAACCAACTCAAAACGAAAGCAAATACTCCCTGATGATGTAATCTGTGAAGGTTGCATTTCTCTCTAAAGGCGTGTACGGTATACTGTGTAGATGATCGTCAGGACCGTGAATTTCATCTTGCAGCCGACAAGAAAACATTAGTTTATTAATAAATAATTAATATGTATATTTCCCCACAATTATTAGGCTACTTCTGCCTGTGCTTTGAGGCAATGCGTGTGCTCCAGCGTGGAATATATGAAAGCTCAATATGGATAGACTGTGTTAATTTGATATAAACTTGCGATTATTTGAATAAAGACTTAAATGGACGATTACTAGTAACTAGAAAAGTCTTAAGAGGGGTAATTCCTATTAAATACCCTCTAGACATCTTTGTTAAAGTTTTCAAATCATTTTATACGCATTTGCATAAATTCTGCTTTCGTAACGGTCTGTAAAAGGAAAGATCTGAAAATGTGTTTTGTCCTATATTTACCCAGCCCTTGAGTTAAAAAGAATTAAAATTGGGTTATTTTAACAGTGTTTAAGTGTTTTTGAGAGTGAATGACTAAAAATAATTTGTTACAAATACAAACGTGTGGCTTTTATTTTTATAAACGCTTTCCGGTGAATTGTTATTCGTAAAATTACATTTTAATTATTTTTTATTTTTTTATTTTTTTATTTCTGAATATTTGCTCTTAAGCAATGTTGGCCGACATTTATGTTTTATCATTCTTTGTGATGCTTAGAAATAAGAGACAGCAGATTATTGTTAGTCTAAGGTTTAATAAATAATAGCAAGTTTACGATAAATTTACAAAATTACAATCAATTTGTTACATTCCAGTAGCGCATCCGTTGCACTGCACTACAGCTGGCAAAACCTTCTGAAGGTGGTCAATGTATCTGTTGCAGACAGTTTTTGTCAAGCAATTGCACCAAAAAGTTACAATGGCCTCAAGAAGCTCGTCTTTATTTCTTGGCTTGACCTGACGTCTGATGAATTCCTTCATTGCGTGCCACACCAGCTCGATTGGATTAAGATCTGGTGATCTGCATGCGAAAACAAAATGACAAGTTGGACGATTTTGTCAAATGTACATTTCGTAAACCAGAATACAAAAAAAAAAAAAAAAGAAAAAAAAAAAAAAAAAAAAAAAATGGACAGACACAAACATACTCAGCTGGTGTTTTCACCCAGTTGATCCCCTCATCAGCAATATACTGCCTCGCGGCTGTATGTTTCGGGTCATTGTCTGTTTAAAAAGTGTTATTGTTTGTTTTAATAATAAACATTAAATGCTTATTCCACTTTCAGTCATTAAAATCAGAAAAGATCACAACACAGTTCGTAAAAATTTACCTTGGAAGAAGCGATGAGATCCTTTAAAGTGTTGTCTTATGTACGGCGCCAAATTAGATTTTATGATGTTCTCTTGATAAAAATGCTTGTCCATAATTCCTGAAAATGGTTAAATTATAAGTTTACAAACTCAGCCTCTCAAATCGATTCAATCATACTGAATGGGTAGAACTAACCATCAAACACAACTATCGGTCCCGGTCCCTGACGGGATATGGCTCCCCAAACGTGAAGCTTTACAGGATGCTTAGCTTTTGGTTTCACAACCCGGCGACCCCTTTTCTTGTAGCACATTAGAGCAAAGCGCTCCAAAGCCACGGTAGTTTCGTCAGAAAAGATCACGTTGTCAAATGTCTCTTGGACAGATAACCACTGCTGAACTTGACTAAGACGCAGGGCCTTGTTGTTGTCACGAATCATAGGGTCTGTCCTATTATACGAATTAATAGGATTAATAAGAAACAATATGGAAAATTAATCTACAGTAGCCTATCGAAAATTGTATATGGAAACGTTACCTGGATTTGCCGTATGTCCATCCAAGTTGTTTTATTGACCTCCTGATTGTGCGGGTTGATACTTGTAATTGCAGTCTGGACTGAAATTGGTTCTGAATGTTTTTTGCAGACCGCTCATCATCCTCATGCAGCGTTTCATCAACGAGTTTAAGTGCAGCACTATACAGTATATATACATATAGCCTATATGAAATAGTGGTATTTTATCAGCCTACCTACTGCAATTGTATATGATATAACCATAAACGAGAGACAATAATAAATAATAAACTCTTGAATAGTACCTGTTCATTTTCAATACAGTTGGTTTTTTAGTCACATGAGTTCGACGACGAAGAGCCAAGTGCTGTCTTATAGTGTTGTCGGAGACATGCACACCTGACTGCAACAGGAAAGCCCTGATGTCAGAAAGAAAGTGCCCTGCCTTCCACAAAGACCTGATTTTGTCGCTCATCTTGGAAGAAATCTTCGTCATGGCTAAATGTCTCGGCGAAAGTCTGATTTCCAAGAGTTGGAGTTCCTCCTAGTCTACTGAATAGACTAAGTTCTGCCGTTTAATGTATAGGCTACAGCTCCGATTTAGCCTAGCCTATGTTACATCAGTTCTGTGACATCATTGGGATTGGTTCAATGTAATGGTAATACATCACTTACAAAGGGTTCATGTTAACTACTGTATGATTATCAGACGATTTTAATGTGTTAATGTTTCAACTGTATCATGCAATTATAGCTATGTAACAATCTGATAAACTGCAATTGTGCAGTTTGTATCCATTAACACGCTCATAAACATTACAAAAAGAAATGTCATGCCATAAACTACACAATTACGAACAAAAAAACCGTTGATATTCCAATAATCAACATTTTGTTATTCAACAAGTGCTAGGCTATTAAGATAAAAAGTTTCTGCTATAGATAGTTTGCGCCTAATCTGACTCTCCACAATGGGCTACACAATGCATATGAATATTTTGTATTTGTATTTGGACTGCAGTTAAGAGCATAATGAGAGAACATGTTTAACATTGGAAGTTTAAGATTCTATATTAAATAATCTTAGTTTATGCAAAACATATAGGCATCTGTACATTGTACCTGTATAACATCATAACATAAATTATTAAATTATAGTTCAAATTAACCGTACAAACTCAATCTTGGTTTTTGCTATTTATTCAGGCCTATTTATTTATATCAGCAGATCTGTGTTGATTCAGTTTATTTCAATAACTGCTGATGTTGCAAACTGTGGTTAAGCTATAAAGCAGCTTGAAAGAATTGACCAAGATACTGTATGTAACATTATGGCTCCGTATTAGTAGAACAATACAGTAACTGTACATAATCTTTACTGCCATTCAATGTTCCTGAAAGACAATGAAATAAAATAAAAATGTTAAAGAAAAACAAACAAAAACAACAAACCGATTGTGTTCCATTTATATATCAATGTATAATGTTTACATTATCTTGTGTGTATAAAAAGCACTCACCCAACCATTCTATCATGTGTCTCAGTGACTCTCTCCAAAGACTAACAGTGCTTGCTTGCAACACTTGACAAGTCTGAGATGGAGGAAGGGCGCATTGTTTAAAATGTTTGTCACCAAAGCCATTAATCCAGAGGGCGGGAGACTCAAAACGTTAGCCTGAGCTATGCGTGACAGACCTTTTTGCAATCTTAGTGCTTTTTGTTAATTTTAACATTCTGATCATATGATCAGATGGTTTTTTTTTTTCATATTATTAGCAAAAATAAGCTAACGAAATACACAATTGTTAGACTCTTTTATGAGTATTTTGAGCAAGTTTCTTTATTTGTTTGTGTTATGGGGATTTGCAGTGTTTCACGCTCCACTCAGGGCTCCAGTAGTTCCGAATGGGATCAACCCTCCCCCCGCACGTTTGCCATAGAGACATGCTGCCGAGCAGAGTATGTGAGCAGTTTTGACTGGAGCGAGGAGCGTGTTTGGTAAAAGTCGGAGCGTTGTGGTTTTCACTCGCTCCAAGAGCGCTCCACCACCGCTCCATCAGATCAGAATGCAATAACCGTGCGGGAAGTTATAGGCTAGTTCTGCAATTGCATAGAAACTGCATAGAAAAAAAAATGAATAGAAATGCAATTTGTGACTCATGATATCATTCTTTATCATTTATTGTTGTCTTTTTGGCTTGTTGTTTGTGATTGCACTTTAACCCCAAGGGGAAAATACAAATCAAATCCCAGAAGGTGAAATCAAAACGAAATAAACTTAAAACTTTTTTTGAATAATTTCTTTGTCATCTGGGGGGGTACATTTAAATCGTAAATTTTATTTTTGTGTGAAAATTTTTTTTTTATTTATTTTTTTGCCCATATTGCCCAGCTACAATAGGACCCCTTTAATTTGTTGATGCTTTGTCAATTTGCATATGCTTTGTGAAGTTGCAGCGTGTTTCTTTCATCCATAGCCACACCTTTGCAACCCCACCTACATTTCACAGCCAGCATAAAGGTAGCATGTGCCACATAGTGCCACATACTACAGTAACATCGGGGACACTTCTGATCTGCTGCATTTAAAGAAAATGAACAGTTCGTCATTTTACGGTTCCAGGCTGAGGAACACAAAAAAGGTGAATATATATAGCCTATATATTACACAATATGTAATTTACTGATTTAACAGTAATGTACTCTAAATGGTTATTTTTCATATAGCCTAACCTATTGTGAGATGTTTTAATTATTCCACCTTTGCTGACAGACAAGTTTGTCGGAGAACATAGATCGGCTACCAAAGCCAAAATCAGAGAAACGGCTGAAGAAGCGCATGGTCCTAAAAAAAGCGGTAATTTACTTGATTTGCTTATTTTCTGTTTTAAAACATAATTCTGTATTTGTGCGAATGTGAAAAGATGCGAAAGTGTAGCCTATTAATAGTATATTGTGTTTTCTTCCAATAGGCTGATGTCCTGTTTAGTTCAGTGACAGTCGAAAGCAGTGGACACCAAGCAAGACCGACTGTGTTGGAGGATTTGAGGCCTGAGCTGGCGAGGCAGCGCTCCGAGATTGAGGCACTGAGAAAGCAGCTAAGTCTCTGCAAGGCGGCACATGCCAGTGAAACTGAGGCACTGAGGAAGGAGCTGCATGCATGCAAACAGGCATGTGCAAGCGCAAATACAGCCCTTGCTGATTTAAATACCACTCACAATCAACTTGTTCAGACCCACACGACCGTTGTAATGCAGTTGAGAGAGGCCCAAACAGCAGCAACGGAAGCACAAAGAACACCGCTTCCGTTTTGCACTCCAGTAGCAGACAGTATGACTCGGACCGGGGTCACTCCTAACTTGAGTGTGGATGCAGACCGGAGTGAAAATACGCCCTCCATCGCTTCTGTGGATCTGAATCCTACTCCACCTGGAAGTTGTCATCCTGATCTCCAGTTCTCCCCTCCCACTCTAGAGCATACTGACATAATGATGATTCAGAGTCGGGGACGGCCAGATCGGTATGGTTGCTTGTTGTTCCGCGCTGTTGTGCCAGAACAGCGATATGCAGAATGGGCAACCACAACTAACTGGGACGGTTCGAGAGGCAAATTTGCATTGCCCATGAACATAAGACAGTTTGTTACAAGCACTGTCTCCCAGAGGTTTCCCCACATGTCCAGCGCTGACAGCAAGCGCATAAAGGACCGGGTCAACGAATTCCTACGCTCCCCAAGGAACTCTGTTGCCCACCGACGTCTGTACTTTTGAAGACACTTTCACTTAAAATACACTTGTTTTACATACATTTAAAAATCTGTTAATATTATATGTTAGTAGTTGTATTTTATCTGGCGTTTTCTATTAAAAAAAAAATTCAAAATATATTTCTTCAAATCCTACTCATGTTTTTGTTGTTGTTTTACTTTAAACGTTTCTGCTTCTATTTTAGCCACTTTATTTTCAATAAACTAATACAAAAATGAAAAAAAGGTAAGAAAAAATGTAAAACGAATACAGCTCATTATCAGACTGTAAAAAATAATATGAAAGAGTTTGGCTACTTTAACTCATAGAAATAATTTAAGCAATTTAAAGCGTTTTTATACTAGATTCAACCTGAATTTTTAATACTATTAAACTGACTTTAAAATCTCATGGAGTTTTTAAGTTTAAAGGGGTGAAAATGTCACAGTGAATGTTAAATAGCCTAAATAAACTTGTACCATATAGCCTATCTGAAGACCTTGATTGCTACCATGAAACTAACAATATAATTTGAATTTTTTTTTATTTAAATGAACAATTCCTGTATAAAATGGGACAACAACCTTTATATCAAACATTTTTAAGTCGTCCACAGCTGAGCAACGAGAGAGGAAGGTTCTGTGAATGTGCATGCACAATTTTAGGGGGTATGAGGATTTTTTTATTCTTAAATTTTCATATGCAATGAAAAAATGGGATAAACACGAAACTTGTAAATAAAATACATACAAGTTAGCGACATATATTAGGCCCGGACTCTGTTGCTATCAAGCATACACTCTAAAAAAATCTTGGGTTATTTTTTTCATTTTTTGTGTTTTTTTTGTGTTCTTTTTTTCAGTGTTTGGGTAGTTTTTTGTGTTATCCAGCTCCTGGGTCAAATGTAACAACCCAATGTTTGGGTAGTTTTTGTATTTGGAGTTATTTATCGCGGGGATTTGGCTTATCTTCTGGAGAGAGCATTTCTTAGCGCCATCGAATTGATGCATTCGTCGGTAAAATATAGGTTTGTATAAAAAATTTTTTTTATCTATAAAATCGTTACTGTGCTGTATATCCTTCAATTTTATGCAGAGCAACATGGCGCGCGGTCTGACGAGTGTCACGGTCTTTTCGCGTGATGGAAAAGCCTGATGCTTTGCATAAAATAAACGATTTTATTCGTAAAGATACAGAATACAAATACTTTGGATGTTAAAATATTTCCTCAGAGCTGTTTACTGTTTGTTTTTGGGCAGGTTATTAAGGCAGTCGCAGTATATTTAGGCTATGAGTGAAACGGAGGGGGGCGGCCTCAGGCGTGAGCAGTTCCCCGCCGAACACCACTCCAGCTCGGGCACGAGAACCAGCGGCGCAGCGCAGTTACGGAATAACAGAGACTGGTTAATAACACGTAAATTACTTCTGTTTAATGTTTAATTTTTACTTTTAATGTTTGTTAAACAAGGTTAAATTTGGGCAAACCTGTGGTTGTGTGGAGTATTTTAGAAAAGTTTAGAGGATTTAAGTTAAGCTGTAAACATTATTTAATGTATGAAGTAAAAAATAAGCTAGTAATATAGTAAAAATGAATAAACCATATCTGGGTTAAATCAACCCATTATGCTGGGTTAAATAAACAACCCAATTTGCTGGGTAAAATTAATCCAAGATGGGTTCTGTCCTATATTTACTCAGCCCTTGGGTTAATAACAACCCAAATTGGGTTGTTTTTAACCCAGTGTTAGAACACTAGGCTAATGTAAATTTGTTAACCTACAGTAACAAATTTTAACCGATTAATCTCCTATTTTCATTTGCTTCATGTTTTTAAAAACACTAAAATAAATTACGTTTTTGAGAGGGAAAAAATATAAGTCATGTACATCGCATTTATTACATTCAGAAATAATAACGGCAGGCCCAATAATGTTATATTGTATCAACATTATAAACACTATAGGATACTTTAGTTTCCCTCACTTTATAACAAATCCTTTAAATTTAACTATAAGAAAAGAACAATAATTAAAACAATGTATGCCTATATATAGTTAAATTTAAATATTTAGCAGACGCTTTTATCGAAAGTCGACTTAGTGCATTCATGCTATCAAATTTACCTATCATGTGTTCCCGCGGAATCGAACCCCCAACCTTGCGCTTGGTAATGCAATGCTCTACCACTTGAGCTACAGGAGCACATATAGTTCTACTGAATAAATTAATATTGCATTAGCTATATAATAATATAGGCTTAGCAACAAACAAACAAAAAGCGAAATGTAAGGTAAAGTTGGGCTTACCTTTCTCATTCTGGACACATCCAAATGTATCCATATTCTGATGTTGCCTATTTGAAGCTAAATTATTATTTATTAGGTGGAATAGGCTTTGTAGTTCACGCGTGTTTCAGTATTGACGCAAAAATATCATAATGAGCAAAAATATGACAGTGGACCGCTGCTCGCTGAACTGCACGATGCCGCCGTTTCCCATGAATATGTGCGCGTGAGGCACCAGCGCATAAAACAGCTGAAATAGACCATACTCAATTTTTGCTCACACAGTTAAGGCATAATTGGAAACAGTTTGAAAAATCAAGAACAAAAGCAGTTAATAAGAATTATTGCTCTTAATGCGGTCTTAATGCTGGACCGTTCTCATTTCGCTCCGCATATGGACCTTGAAGGATTTTTTTTTAAACCAGAATGAAAATATTACAATTTTAATCCATGTGTGTATATATATATAAACATAGACTGATGCATAGACTGTAGCCTAAGACTATCCCACGTTTTGAAATTAACTCTCACTTTAAATTTTCTAATGGTTTTTAAGGATGTTAAAATGTTATATTATAATGTTATTTTTGTTTTACTTCATCCTTTCATCTCCGTTTACAAACCAAGATTTTTTTTTATTATAGACAGTTCGCAATCCGTCCCTTTGCGCCACCTGGTGGTAGTTTCGCGAAGGATTTTAACACGCGACTGAATTTCAGTTAACGCCGCGGCCCTGCGGCTGTGATGAAAAAGAAGACTGGAACACTTGAGATACCCCACTGCATCTCAGTCGCCTTTGCTCTGGTTGTATTCCTTCAATTTTCATGCCAAGAGCAACCATGGACTGCGCACGGCTTATGACGAGTGTCACGGTCTTTTAGCCGCTTTGATGGAAAAGCCTGATCGCTTTGATAAAATAAACGAGTTTATTGTAAGTAAAGATACAGAATACAAATAATTTGGATGTTAAAATATTTCCCTACAGAGTGTTACTGTTTGTTTGATGGGCAGGTTATAAGGCCAGTCGCAGTATATTTAGGCTGATGAGTGAAAGCGGAGGCCAAGGGGTGGACCAGCGACCCCATGGAACAAGGTCTTTTTTTGAGCCCAGTAAAAAATAAGCCTAGTAAGTAATCATAGTAAAAATGACTAAACCATATCTGCGGTCTAAATCAACCCATTATGAACTGCGGGTTTGCCTTAGATAACAACCCAACCCAATTGTTGAGGTAAAATTAATCAAGATAGGGTTCTGTCCTATAGTTTTGACTCAGCCCTTGGTTTAATAACAACCCAAATTGGGTTGTTTTAACCCAGGGCTTGTTATAGGATAATAGCTAATGTAAAATTTGTTAACCTACAGTAACAAATTTTAACCGATTAATCTCCTATTTTCATTTGCTTCATGTTTTGTAAAAAACACTAAAAATAAATTAAGTTTTTGAGAGGGGAAAAAATATAAGTCATGTACATAGCATTTATTACATTCAGAAATAATAACGGCAGGCCCAATAATGTTATATTGTATCAACATTATAAACACTATAGGATACTTTAGTTTCCCTCACTTTATAACAAATCCTTTAAATTTAACTATAAGAAAAGAACAATAATTAAAACAATGTATGCCTATATATAGTTAAATTTAAATTTATGCATTTAGCAGACGCTTTTATCCAAAGTCGACTTAGTGGATTCATGCTATCAAATTTACCTATCATGTGTTCCCGGGGAATCGAAACCCCAACCTGCGCTTGGTAACGCAATGCTCTACCACTTGAGCTACAGGATCACATATAGTTCTACTGAATAAATTAATATTGCATTAGCTATATAATAATATAGGCTTAGCAACAAACAAACAAAAAGCGAAATGTAAGGTAAAGTTGGGCTTACCTTTCTCATTCTGGATACATCCAAATGTATCCATATTCTGATGTTGCCTATTTGAAGCTAAATTATTATTTATTAGGTGGAATAGGCTTTGTAGTTCACGGGTGTTTCAGTATTGACGCAAAAATATCATAATGAGCAAAAATATGCCAGTGGACCGTTTTGCTCGCTGAACTGCACGATGCCGCTGTTTCCCATGAATATGAGAGGCACCCGCGCATAAAACTAGCTGAAATAGACCATACTCAATTTTGCTCACACAGTTAAGGCATAATTGGGAAACAGTTTGAAAAATCAAGAACAATAGCAGTTAATAAGAATTATTGCTCTTAATGCGGTCTTAATGCTGGACCGTTCTCATTTCGCTCTGCATATGGACCTTGAAGGATTTTTTATTTATTTTTTATTTTTTGCTAAGAGTAAACCAGAATGAAAATATTACAATTTTAATCCATGTGTGTGTATATATATAAACATAGACTGATGCATAGACTGTAGCCTAAGACTATCCCACGTTTTGAAATTAACTCTCACTTTAAATTTTCTAATGGTTTTTAAGGATGTTAAAATGTTATATTATAATGTTATTGTTGTTTTACTTCATCCTTTCATCTCCGTTTACAAACCAAGATTTAATGGTTTTTAAGGATGTTTAAGTTTTTTTTTGCCACCTGGCGGTAGTTTCGCGAATGATTTTAACACGCGACTGAATTTCAGTTAACGCCGCGGCGTGGCGGCATTACTCACTTTGGTTGTCTACCATCTGTATGTGAGACACCACAATTTTAAGTTAATTCATTATCAGGAAAAAATTCAAGTGATCTAGAGGGGCTCTCCCTGTCAAGGCGCATTAATAATTTTCGCGACAAACACTTAAATATGAATAATTATTCATTTTGCATATGACATAACGAAATTATTTTTTTTTACATGCAATTTCATTCAAAAGGAAAAACCAAACAAGATTTATGTAATGAAGATAAAACAAATAAGAATAAGTATAGCGTGCACTCAGCATCACTTACGGCGCAAATCTTGCAAACAGACAGAATTTACACACCATTTAAATCACGGCTGCAATTTATTTTTTTTACTTAAATTATATGAAAGCAAGTAAAGAAACCGCTAAAAATCAGTGAAGTTGTCTATTAATGAAGCTCTTTTTTACATCATTTGAACTTTGGTGATTATAATGAGAGAACTTGAGTTTAATCATGAGGACGTTTTATTAATCCGTCCATTCTTTAGAATTTCAATGATTTAGCTAAATCGTGCAGGTTTAATTTATTCGTTTCTTGTTTTAATTAGGCCTGAATAATGGGAACGAAATTATACAGTGCCTCACGTTTTACTAAAATAAAGAAAATAATTTAAAAAACATGCAACAATTTCTTAATCAGTCTACAGACAAATATATTTTCCCAAGAAGTTGTCTGTCAAAATAAAGGACAGGTAACGAATAACAAAAATGCATGTTGTTTTATTAAAGGAATTTTAAAATATAAATTAAAATATAGGCCTAATATATGAGAATATTGACATTTTGTATATAAATCCATGTAGCCTAGCTCACTAAAATAGGCTACCACTTTTAATGCTACGATGCAAAGTAAACCACAATTTATTTTGAATAATATAACACATAATTCATATTATATAAATAATACTGCACACCTATTAAATGTGTCAAATCTAAAATATGGTGTAATACTGTGCCTGTGCTTATATTTTCTCTAAGCTACACAGGCTTGACATTTATCCTGCTTGAATTCGTTCTAAGAAATGCACATAACTTCATAAGTACCAAACTTTCATCTGTGAATATTAAATATTTTAACTATAGTGTTTTTCTTTCATTTTCCCTGACTGCAGCCGTCAAATGTAACACATCAGCGTGGCAAAACTGACGTCTATTTGCGGAAAATGTGCTTTGATGCGCTTGTTTGAAAACTTGTGATTAAAGCGCCACTCAGCGGTCAAAAGCTGCAAATGCACTTTGCAGACGCCGCGGCGGCGGTACGAGCGGCGGTAGAAGTAACGTTTTGGATGTCCACCTACTGTACCTCTGCTCGTTGTCTTTTATCGTTGTATTTTAACATTTTAAAAAGAAGAATTGTAAGTATTTATCCAAAGGTATGGATTTTATGATGTTTTTTTTTACCGAAAACACAAACAAAAATTCCTAACATTAAACATTAAATTACCTTCCAATAAGCTCCAGAATTACATGACATTAGGGATGGCTGATGCGAAACAGACGTTCTGAAGCTTTGCGAGATCCTGAAGGGCAGATGTTTTGAAACACTGATCCGAAGCGTGATTCAAAACGCCCATGTCACGTGACTACAGCTAATAAAAGCCTCAAAGTGTTTCCTGAGTGTTTTCCACAGGTGGCATGGTCCACCCGAATCAGCGTTTGATTGACCGCGGTCAGGTACAGACCACACAATCACACATCTGTATAAAGTCAGCATCTTGACTCGTGGTTTGAGAAGGAGTTTGATTTTTGAATGGGATATTTGGTGATATAGTGACATTTATAGTCGTGATTTTTTCCAGTTATATTTACGCTTACATTTAAAATTTACACACTGACTGATAGGTTACAGAAAGACAGAATTATACATATAGTGGCACATTAATAGATGCATAGATAGAAATATATAGACAGATTAATAGATAGATACATATATAGATTAATAGATAGATACATATATCGATACATAGATAGATTAATATAGATAGATACATAGATAGATAGATAGATAGATGGATCGATTAAAATGGATAGATCAGCCAAAATGGAGACTCCTCAGAAGAAGTGCCGTGCATCTGGGGGGGGAGCATTTCATTTTGGAAACCCCAAATAAAGCAGATGTATGTATTGTGATCGGCAGCTAGCCTACTGCAACAATACATCATCCATGATGCGCCATTTGAAGAGCACTCTCATCCTGCCCATTTTGCAGGGTGCAGACGATGGTAGCATTCCCCCTGTACCATAGGCCTGCTACTGACACTGCTGGGCCATCTAAGAAAGGTATGCATTGTTTGAAATATAATTATAATTGAAATATAATAAACAAACTGTTGGGACACTGTTTAGAAAGTCCATAGCCCTGTGTCAACCTAAGCCCCACAACCTAATATGTCCCAATCACAACTGCCAATCATGTTTAAAACAGCTTCAATGTGAATATAATATAATATGTTGTCAATATAATATATACTATGTGTGAATATACATTTTATAGGTCTACATATGAGTACGCAATCTACAAGTACAATGAGGCTTATCATTTCGGTTTTTTCCCTAGTATTTGTAGTTTCACATTCCATTTTGATTTTTCTGCACACACTGCGAATAAGCGTTCATAAACATAACTTTATGAGAAGGTTCCAAATAAGAATGACACAGTAGGGCTACAGTTTCAGTCTGTGTTAGTTTATTGTATCTGATTCATATAATATATACTTCATATATGCTGGCAGTGTAGGATTTGTTTGCCATTTGCTGTTTTTTTTTCAACATCAGGCCCATCATCATCATCATCATCATCAACATCAACACCAGTAGAAACACAGGACAGTTTATGGGGAACTTTTGATAATCGTATCCATAGAAACCCAGATGACACACAATCTGCAACTGGCTGTTCACAGTGGGAACGTGAAAAACTACCTCCATGATGTGTTTTGAACGGGGGGTCATGCTCCACTAATTTACTGGAAAGAGGGGGGAAAGGCGGTAATGCTTTCCTCATTTTGTATGTCCTTGCTAAAAAAAATAAAGCTTTGCATACCAGCAACAAGTGTCCCTTGTGAGAGGGTTTTTTCAAAGGCTGGAGAAATTATCTGTAAAAAAAGAAGTAGGTTAAGACCTACCACAGCAGAGAAATTAATATTTTGAATCATAAACACAAAAAAAAAAAAACAAAACGAGAGACATTGTGGCTTGATTTCTTTTATTAATAATTATTTTTCATGACCAAAATAACTTTATGCACAGTGAGAAAGCCTACAGGTTACACATATTTAGAAATTTTTTTAATGGCTCTTTGTCAAGGTTGTTTCACGATCAAAACCCTACATTACTCTGCTTCTCCTCTCCACCGAGGTTTTAACGTTGAGGCACGCTTGTTTCCGGATTTGGATTCGAAGTCCTAATCAAAGCCAAACAGGCAAAACAAACATTCTTCAACTGGTTCATTGCTTCACGAATCCTCGTATCTGCCCACCACTACATGACATTCATTTACATATCAAACAATAACTAGCATAATGAAAGAAAACTGTATCTAATGAAGAAATGAGAAAACACTTCAAAGGAGTAGCCATTTTGATCACATGGTAAATTTACAAACAGGAAATGAAAATGTACATGTTCTTAAATATTTCAGCAGAAATATCCACAAGGCAAACCAAGAAGTAATAATCAATACACAAACACTTCTAAAAAACATAAACAAGAACCCATAACAAGCCCATGCTCTCTCCCTCGTATACTGCAAATTGAGATCAGGTGCTGCTTGATTAATTGGCTAGCAGCATGCGCACTAATGCTTTTGCTGAACATACTCACACTACACACCTTAACCTCTCCTCTGCAGCCCCGGGTTGAATGTGCACCGACTTAAGTGGTGCACTATGCCAAGCCGCTCGTTCCAAACTGCTTAAATCTCTCAGGTCGTGGGGTTTGAATTCATGGTGGTTAATGTTGCTTCAGCTTTAGACATTTGGATTTTCAGTGTGTGTTCGTATTGAATCAAAAATGTGTTTTTGTTCATTCTCATCTGATTTCTGTTCATTTTCAAACTTCTCTACTTCTGAACGAATCTGTTTTTCTATTGTACATTGAAATTTCTGCCATTTCTTCCCTCTTCGCTTCTGTCTCTGGGGTACAGCCCATTCGGGCTTGGTCCCCGGAAATGCTGCTTGCAGCTTTATTTTTAAATATTGGGGTTATCGCTAATACCAGTAATATCGTCACCCACAAAGTACACGATATCTAATAAGTGTTGCTTTGACAAGATCGGCTTATCATCAAACCGGTATAATCGCGACACCCCTAGTTTAAATTGATTTTGGTTACAATATTTTTCTTAATGTGTTGTGTTTCTGCAAAATACTTTTTAAACCAAGTCTCGCAGTTTACAATTTAACGTTTGCACTTATAAACTGTAAATGTTTAAGCAAATTTTGCAGACTGTATTAATTAATTTTTTTTATCAATTTTTTGATTACCGCTTCTGTTGGTTATTTGTTGCTCTAGATTAAGCCAGGGGAATTATAGCATTTAAATATATTGTCACAGTGACGTCATGTTAATCAAGAATGAAGTGCTAGGGGAGATTTGTTTTTATACACTATACCTTATGAAGCTCACAGTGTTCTTTTTTCTTTTTCATCTCTTATCATCCTATTCTGCCTACAGGATTGGAGGATGAATAGTGTTCCCAACTTTGATTTTTGTAAAATAACTTGTTTTTACTTTTTAGTAAAGAGTAGTTTCAGTCAATATGTTGCAGGCTCATTTAATAGTAGTAATAATACTGATAAGAAATCATCAAAAATTATTGGGCTTGGTGTTTTTTTGACGCTGGTCGGTTTGCTTATTGGTTCTATTCAGATTTTACAACAGTGGTTAATCCCCTATTTCAGAAGCGGACTATTTGTCTGTTTAAATGGAGAGGCTAACTACCTTGTATGTTTTTAGTCATGGGCAAGAAGTTGTAGTCCTCTTGGTGAGCAACTATGTGTATTGCAGCATTGTAAAGTTCTCTTGGTATGTATGATGAGTTCCATTGTTTGATTTAATTAGTGTTTTTAATGAGTAAACTTTTTTTTTTTTTTTTGTTTGTTTAATATCTGGCCATGTTAACTGCAAGTCCAGGGGTTTCTATGATTTTAATTGGAGCCAAATGTACATTAAGTGGATCATTGACCGCACTACTGCTCTGTTTGTGCTTTGATTGTAGTTTTAACAGATAGTTGTCTGGAACATCACCTTAGTTCCTGTTGTTTGTTATACTCTTGTGTGTTAGACATCACCACCACAGAATTCAACATGCCAACAAATAATAATACATATTAATACATATAATAAAAACATACAATCTACCCCACTTTTTTAAATTTATGTTCTTTAATTCAGATGGTCATGCTGTGACATATCGATCTGCCGTTGTTCACATGGTATCACGTGATTGTGAATTCGCATGTCAGAGTTCACCAAGCTTGAACTTCTTTTAATTTTATTGGCAAAACCAACTTAAAGGTGCATTTACTGCCACCTAGTGGACTGGAGTGTGGGCAGTAGCTTGATAGAAAGGAAGGAGACAATTAAAAAAAAAAGTTTTTTTACCTATATATATTTCTATTAAATTATTTCACTTATCCCAGTATTTTTCAAATAATTCATTAGAAGACTATATATTTCCCTAGACATTGTTTTTCCTACCTGATTTCCCACTGTCATGTTCTGTTTTCCAACTTGTGTTTCTAACTCCCTTCTTTCTTCTTCATACCTTTTATAATCTAATAAAATATGTTTCACTGTCTCTTGTGTGTTGTAGTGGTTTGCAAAACCAGTGAGGAATTCATTTTCTATTCTCTGTAATGTAAAATTTACACCAGCATGATTATTCTAAGACGTGTAATTATCTGATACATTGCCTGAAGAAGAAGCTGTGAAATATATTTAAAAAATAAATACATTTTTATATATTGAAATATCTTAGAAATTTAAATAGAAGAAAAATATATTTTTTGTAATATATTTTTTAAAATATATTTACATATATTTTATAAAAACATATTTAAATATTTGATTTTGGCGGCTTTTTAATATTTTCCACATATATTAAACATATGTAAAATATATTTTTGTGGAAATATTTACATATATTTATTTCCCACATATGTAAATACATTTAGATATCGCACTATGTAAATATATTCTATTTTGGAATATATAACCTATATTATTAATTTTTAATATTTGTTAACATATTACATTTCGGCACATGTAAATATATTTGCATTTATATGTATATGTAAATATATTTTTATATTGGAAATATTTACATATATTTATTTCCATATATATTAAAATACATTTTAGATATCGAGACTATGCTAAATATATTCATTTGCAAAATAGGTCTATGTATTAATTTCTAATAGTCTTGGTTAACATATTACATTTCAGGTTACATTTAAATATATGTCTATGTATGATATATTCAATTATGATGACATGTTATGTATATTACATTTGTTTCATATAGCATATATATATATATATATATATATATATATAAAAATGTACAAGAACCCCAGCACACAAACATTCAAATACTGAACATCAAATTCTGAGCACTGAAAATTTCTCAATCCCACAGACAATGCAACTTAAAAACTGTGATAGTATAAATTCACTTTCAAAATGAAGGCAGTATATTCAGATGACATATTAGGCACCCTGCTTCAGAGAAAAAATAATGGAATAAACTAAAACTTTTGACATTGAGCAAAAGGACAGGAATAATCACACATAAAACTAAGCACAGCTAACCACCTACTGATCAAAAACGCTAGGTAACTATCAGCACTCAACCCTCAGGAAGCAACATCTTACACTAGACATATTACTAGTATGAAAGCACTCTGAGAGGCAAGTATGGATGCGTCAAAAATTGTTAGCCTGAAGAAGTAAGTCCTGAAGAGAAGATTTTTTTTTTTATTATATTACATTAAACCGTTCAATTGTCTTTGTAGTGTATTAAAAAAAAATTAAAGACATAAAGAATAGATTTTTCTAATGGATGAGTTTGATTACCTTTTACGTTAAACAAGGATCAAGATTATGTCAAGATGTTATGTCTTTCCACAATTTTGTAATATAATAAAAAGTAGAAGGGTGGTCTGACAAACGAATTTCTTAAACAATCCTTTTTTATAGATACTGACGACATGAGGAGCACAACCTTGCCACTGATTTCAAACCTTTACAACATGAGATATAGAAAAAAACATATTGGCTGATTTTAAGTATATGAGTGTTTTTTCGCTCTAACAAGGTAAAGGGCATAAATCCAGAAAAAATCTTGACGGAAGCATTGGCACAAATTAAGCGGACATTCTTCAAAATCTAATATTGGATCCCGTTCTGAGATGGTTGTGGGTTGTCCTTTTTTCTGCAGTTGCAGACATGCAATGTCGCCCAAACTGGAATCTGAGGGCCTACAAAACTTCCAGCGGTGGCTTGTTCATGGCGTTTAATGAAGTGCCTCTTCCGTGCAAAACCAACCAAAACAAAACAAAACAATTTCGAAGATGTAAACAGCACTCCATTATCAGAGTCCCATGTTCCTACTGCTAATGTTTGTCTAACCACTGTCTTTACGATAAAAATCACACCCATTGACTTACTCTAAACTCCATAACAACTTGAAGGAAGCCAAGTTGGCGAGCGACCCAGTGTTGCACAATTTTTAGGTGTGAGTCTTAACTCTACACTTCACTTTCCCTTTACCACTGATTTATTCAGTAGTCTACTTACCTTCGCTGACCACCTCTGGCATTTTACTGGAAACTAAAAACTCTCCTGACATGCTACTCTCGGTGTGTTTTCTTCAGTCAGTGGTAGGTCCCAGGAACTAAAATAAAGTTCGGGTAGAAAGTATTGCCCTCAAGAATTGGTCCTGTTCGGATATGGTAGTACTTTGAAAGGGTCCGAACTTTTGGGGGCGGGGGGATTGAGCGCTAAACGCTGATTGGTGGTCACGCAGCAGTGATTTTCACCAAGCATTTATTGGCCATTTTCAATATCACTTTTAGTGTATAATGAAATGTGACATTTAAACTGATTTGTGGCTGGTAGCATGTAGTGTTGAAAACTCACACCTGGGGTTTATTTATAGACTTCTTTAAAAGTTTGTAAACATTGCAACGTCTCCGGGGTGGGCGGGGCTTAGCTGGAGGCAAAAAGAGGCGGCGGACGCAAGTTGACCAGCGTTAACTAGCTCGTTTTTATATAGATTTATTAAACATGGATGCGAAGCAGGTTTGGAACTGTCCGAATATGTACCGTCACTGAGCTCTGGAGGGGACCGTGACACAAAAACTTAATACTTACAATGTCCGTGGGAGTTAGCATACATTTATCCATTCAAGACAGATTGGTCCCTCCAGTTCAATGACCCAAACTGTTTCTCTGAACCTCCAAAATATAATGACGCGTGGATAACATTAACAGTAGCCTCTTGTATTGTATTTAGGGTTGAGTTTAAGCCTGGTTGTGAGTTCTTGTTCTTGCCACTCATTGGAAACATTTTTACCCAGGTTTGGGAGTATTTCCCTAGACAACATACGGAATTACCTTTCGGGTGGTTTGTGGAATTTTGGCAGAAGGACTTATGTCTAATGTAACCTATCGCGGGCTAACTAAAATTAGCATGGGCCTTATTTTAGTGAGACCATGCTCACAAGGGATGGCACACACATCTATCGCTGTTCTGGTTGTCCGGACACATTTAAGCTAGGCTCGTGCGCTGAAGTGTTGGCGACTTTGCATATACAACATAAACTTGCTGATTCATGTATAGGTTAAACCCCAACAAACTTCTACCGACACCCAAAGATCTCAGATGCATCACGCATTATCTTTTCAACTACACTATGGGAAAACGTGAAGCATGAAAAAACCTCCCCCACCCCCGTCCCAAACAAGAGCACATTATTTATGATCGTCTTCGGTCCTAGTCTGTACGCGGTATTGCATTCAACCGACAATTGTCTTCTTGATTTCTGTGAAGGAATGTCGGCCGGGGATCCGGTGAAACTTTAGTTTTGAACCAAAAGTGCTGTTCCTTCTATTCTGGCAGCCATAAAAAACACAACAAGATCGACATTTTAAAGTCACAAACCTCAAACTTTTAGGTGCGCCTGCTATGAGTTCTTCCCTTATGTTTTTGCCTCCAGCTAGAGCGGTGAGTCCACAAGGTTTCTGGGCACGATTAAGGGGTCTATAATGACAGCTCGCATTTAAACAAGTTGTTTCGCGCAATTTCGAAGGTCAGGTCAGTTCACAGTGACTTCCAGTGGGGCTCATGGTCGAGTTAGAGGACCCTATCAAGTCTCAGTAACTCGTCTATTCACTTCTGATATGTGCCAGCTGGTACTGGATGTCTTCTTTCGTGGTTTGAACTTAAAATATAATCAATTTTGTGTAAATCTAACAGGGTCATCTTTGGTCCTTATTCAATTGTCGCGCCTGGACTGCTGTGGACAGCTTGACGTACGAACGCTGCCTGATAGGGGTTTCTTTGTTATTGGGCAGCACCAGAACCACGTCAGCAGCGTCCTACGTCAACAGTCACAGCAGTCGCGTTCACAACAGACCCAGAAGAGAAGACAATCCTGAATAAAGTCGTTATTTTTGGACCAAAATGTATTTTCGATGCTTCAACAAATTCTAACTGACCCTCTGATGTCACATGGACTACTTTGATGATGTTTTTATTACCTTTCTGGACGTGGACAGTATACCGTACATACATTCTCAATGGAGGGACAGAAAGCTCTCGGACTAAATCTAAAATATCTTATACTGATGAACGGAGGTCTTACGGGTTTGGAACGACATGAGGGTGAGTCATTAATGACATAATTTTCATTTTGGCTGAACTAACCCTTTAAAATGAAAATAAAAAGGAAATTGTATTGTAGGCTGTATATATACACATTTCACTGGACGAAGTACATTTCTGCGGCTATTATTATGTTTAAATGAAAACGAAAGGAGGCAGTGGTATTTGATATCATAGCCTATTTCATCTTATTGTAAATATACAGTGAGGAAAATTGCAGTAGCCAAGGCGAGCTGACTGATGTTAAGTACGCTGTTGTTTGCAGAATTACCAGACTTGTGTCGTTTCATCCGCGAGAGATCACACTCCCGAGTCGAACTCGCAAAGTCCGAACTACCGAGGATGCAAGTCCAAAAATTGCATACTCTGTAATGAGAAACACGCACAGGCTTACGTCACCAGACCATTTGCCTAATCTTCACGGTACTTTAGATCAGTGGTTCCCAAAGTGGGGGTCGCGACCCCCGTCGCGAGATGATTTCTATAAAAAAAGTGAAAAAATATATAGGCCCTATATATTTTTGTTGCAATTAATTTAACTCTTTCGCATCGCACGTACGATCACACCGGTGTGATCAGTCTAGGCTAGTCCCTGGAGTGTACGACCACACCGGTCAGTGCATGACGTGAAATTAAAATGTGCTCTCGCGAGTTGGCTGGCGCTGAGCCAGAGACAGGCGCGCTCAGAGCCTCCAGACCTCGTCTCACAACGTTTCCGTGTTTTCACCCCAATATATTTACTTTTAGTTTCGCCCTATAAGTCACCCGCTCACCAAAACAATAGGCCTCATTTAGAGTTTGTCAACTACCCTGCTTCCCAGGGACGAGGCAATAAATTCCTTTCCATTATCATTAGTCCACGTTTTATGCCTATCCGCTCCCCCTTTGTACGTAACTTAAAGGTTTATGTATTATTCCACCCCGTTCACATCCCACTTCCTTTTTTGTATTTCCTGAGAAGTGGATGAATTCACGGTTGTACCTGCCCACAGATCGATCTGACCTGCGTCGCGGCACCACACTAAGATGGGGCGCCACGGCTTACAGCTAACTATTCGCCGGCTCGCGTATAAAGGTGTTTTCCACACCCCAAAACACTTCACTTTGCATATATTTGCACCCGCGGACGCTCAGCTATTTCCTTCCCCTAGTCCGACAAACTTGTGAATATTTTGAATAAAAAAAGGAAAAATGACATAAAAGACACATCATCATTCATTCGTAGCTCTATTTGTTTTTCTGGGTTTGGTGTCACGTGACAAAGCAATGACGCGTCACCATGGAAACCATAAAGTGACTTACATCTAAATAACGATCGCCTTGCGAAAACTCACGCTGGGGGGGTCAGCCAGAATATTTTAAACTTACGTGTGAAAGGGTTTATTCAATACTTGTTAAATGGTGTTTGCAGAAAAGTCTGATACAAATAAAAATATAATATATATATATATTCTCCGTTCCCTTTGTACTTTGTCCCCCCGCCTTACCAGATTACGTCCGCCCAGCCAATCCCAATCCCCGTACGTCCGCGACATCCTGTGCCCAGCACCCCGATCTACCGCTGTTTGCTCCAGTTACTACGGCGTTTGCGGCTCCCCCCCCCCGGGGTTGTTGAGGCGTGCGGTGCGGGTGAGGTGGGGGAGTAAAGCTGGCTCGGTGGCAGCAGCGGCCCTTTATCATGGGGGTCGTGGGCTTAAAAGTTTGGGAACCCCTGCTTTCGCCCCGCATGTGGACCCGCTGCCTCAGCACCCCGGTATGGGGGGCACCCTATGTTTGTCTGGGCCCCACGCTCTCCGGTACAATTGTTCGGCAGCTGGTGGTGGACATCGGCCTTTGGGCTGCCCATCGCTCTGATCTTTCTGGCTATTTCGCAAATGCTGGGGGTCGCACCACGACCCCTCTACTTGGCTCATCACCCCCCCGTTGGCGCCCGTCTTCTGCCATCGATGCCGGCGTATTATAGCGCACCCGCTCGCTGTCCGCATCATAATCTTAACAACAACACGTCATCTTCTTGTCATTTCACCCTGCCACCCCACTCTTGGTTGTTGTCTCATGGGTCAAAGCTGCTCATCTTTGTTGGCGTATGGCTCCCGTGTGCACACGTTCCTTTTCAAACCCTGCTAACCTGCCCTTTACACACCCCACCCCCCGTGCCTTATTAGCCGTATCCGCGCTTGCCCCTCCTTGTGTTGGTCCCCTACTCCTAAATATCCTTTTCGCCCCTAGGTCTGACTTACCTCGAACCCATAACCCTCGTGTTACGCCGTTCCTCCATGGAGGCACATTATAATGCACTATACATCTCACATCTTCCCCATGGTTGTTATAAAACGTAATGTGAAGCTTTTACATTCACCCCTGCTCTTTTATTGATCTGGGTGGTTGACGTGTGCCCGAAAATTTGTTGCTGCCTGCCTATGTAGTCTTGAGGGACCCGTTTCTCTTCCAGAGTGCAAATAAGATTTTACGTTTAAACGTTATCTTTCAGGCTTCTTGTGTGCGGCTTCCACCCAGCAACCTCAAGAGTCTTGCCTCCACAGCCAACTGACTACCCTTAAAGTTTAGGAACCCTGCTCAGATTGTACCGGTTCTGTCTTACTCGTATATTCCACTACATTTCACATTTCTAGCACTTTTGCTATTATCATGTGTCTCTCCTTGTAGGACACCAATATGTATTTGTCCCTTCTCTGAGGTGATAGCAGTGTCTCTCAGTGTTGCCGCAGAACAGGGTGGGCCCGGTCCTAAGCTCATGCTACACAGGACCTCCACAAACACTCGGTTGCTATCTTCCTTGACTTTTTTATTCCACATCCATTACTGACAGCAACCACGTTTGCATGTTTTGAGGTTTTTTCTTTCCTCCGGCTAGATGGTTCCTCGTGCCTGGCGAAGCTCCTTCCATCAACGAGGCTACACTCCAACTCTGCCTGCGAAATTGCCACGGGATATCCGGCCTGGACAGCGCTATAGGAAAATAAAAACAATGTGTCTCCAGAGCCAACAATACACGTAGGATACCAATGTTCAGATTTATTAGAAATTTAAACTACAGCAGAAGGTGAAATGCAGAAAAGAGAAAGAATAATGTACTGAACAATACAAAAAATCTTAAGAAAACAGAAATTACGTTTTTAGGTTTTAAAGTGTGTGAGGATGATCGGTGCAAACATTTTGTTTGTAATATATTTAGATATATATATAGTATCTAGTATATATATATATCCAGGGATAGATCGTTTAGATTGGAATGTTTTTAATGGGTCTCTATGCTCATCAAGGTGTATTTAGTTGATCAAAAAATACACAAAAATAGTAATATTGTGAAATATTATTGCAATTTCTACCCCTCATTGGTTTTCCTTTCTTATTATAACTTTTAAATATCATTTTTATTAATTTACTTCTGTGACGCAGCACTGTTCTTTTCAGCATCATTACCTCAGAACATCATTCTAATATGCTGAAGTTACTTTCAGTGTGATACTATGATCAATCTGTTGTGCCTGCTTAATATTTTGGAACCTGTGTTCCATAACTAGAAAAAAAAATTTAAAAAACAACCAGAATGATTCAAAATAGAAATTTTGACAATTTCTAACAGGTATCACTTTTTCATCAATTTTCACCTTAATCCTTGCTGAATAAAAGTTTTCTAAAAGTTTCTTTAAAAAAAAAAAAAGAAAAAGAAATGTACTGACCAAACAGTAGTGTATATTTAACACACACACACACACACACACACACACACACACACAAAATATATTTTGAATAAATACTGTTATTTATACTTTTTATTTATCAAAGAATCCTTAAATAATATCACAGGTCCCAAAAAATATTAAACAGCACAACTGTTTCCAACACTGATAATAAATCAGCATAATTTAATGATTTCTGAAGGATCATAATGATGCTGAAAATTTAGCATGGGCTTTACAGGAATCAATTATATTTTAAAGTATATTAAAATTATAAAACTGTTATGTTAAATTGCAATGCTAGGCTATTTCACAAAATTACAGTTTTTTCTTTATTTTATCAAATTTTTAATTATCTGTTCACATCTTTTTTTTTTATTATCTGTGTGGTGTTGTTGTCTCTGTGTTCTGGAAGCTTGTGACACTAAAACAGATTCATTGTATGTGCAAACACACTTGACAATAAAGCTCTTCTGACTTTGAGTGTGTGTAATAGCTATACAGTAGGCCTAATACAGTACAAAATGGAAATGGTTATTTTTCAATTAAGGATACCCCTTTAGAATTAATGGGAATGCTTGGGTGCTTGACACTTCATTGGTCGCTTTGTTGTTTAAGATTCAAGGTTAAGTAGGTACGCTGTAAGTTATTTAAATCTAAATTGTGTCAGAGGTATTTAACAAACCATTACCTACCTTTACTATTAACGAAAGGGATCTACTTTCCTTATTGATTAATGCCTTCCCTCAGGTAAAATGCACGTTTTATTGCATGGTTGGATGTTGTGAATCACGTTGTTTGCATTCATCCCCCAAAACTGATTAACATTAGCTGAGAGTCGAAACGCTGACGCTTAAAAAAACCTAACCCCTGTTAGGCTGGAGCGGAGCAAGCTGCAGAGGATTCCGCTTTTGGTCTTAAAGCTTCTCCTCGAACAGCTATGCTCACAAATCAAAACACTGGTCAAAAAAAGCAAAAATTGATTCTCAGCTTAGAGTTTGGTATATTCGTATGGTCTATGTGGTCATACGGCATATGCCTTAAATACTTGGGACAAAACTGTATGTTCAATACAGCTTTCATAATGCTTCTTTAATAGTGCGTTAAATAACGTTACAGGATGATACCATATTATACAGAACGGTTGGAAATTAATTAGCTTTTTTAATTCATCCATTAACAAATTGCCAGCAAAACATATACAAAGCTATATAAAAAACTACCGTATTATGTGTACCTAATTATGTTTAATAACATAATATGTGATTAAAATCCCAAAATTTTCATAAATAAGAGAGCTCAAATCTATAGCTAGCTTGTTACCTCTTATAGTTAGCCTCTGTTGCTCACGGTTGTGATGCTAAAGGACGTTTCGTATGTCCCATGACACTGAACCATTTCTGTAAAGTAAATAGCAAAAACAGAAGCGTGTCATAATGGAAGAAAGTGTCAGGAAAAGTTTTATGTATTATTTTGGTAATTTTAGGGACTAAACTTACCTGAAAAGCAAGTAAAACAACAGTGAGGGAGACGGAGATGATTGCTACTTGTCAGCTGAGTGCCGCACGTTTCCATCGGTAACTCCCTCCACTCCGGTTTACATGCGGTCGAAATGTTCAACGCCGCTGCGCCCAATCAAACTCATTACACAGCGTTTACATAGTACATATAAATTAAAAACCTTGTACTGAGACACTTGCTAACATATTGTCTTAAGTTGATAGTAGGCCTAAAGAGAATTAGAATATATGATCTATCTAAAAACTAAAAATAATCATATAAAAAAATATAATATAATAGATATAAAATAGCTTTAAAAAATGGTAAAAAATGTTGTCGAAAACAAAAATGCATTGCTGCACATGCAAAAACCACAATTGATTAAAGTATATTTGGAGGCCGGAATCTAATGTAACACACACACACACACACGCAACATATGTATTTTTCAAATATATTTTCAAAATATATTTTCAATATATTAAACAGTGCTTCACATATATTGCGGAATATATTACCTTTGCCGTATGGGTTTGCTTCCTTTGGATTCCTGCTTTGTGCTCATACGATGATGCCCTCATTGGTTTTTGTATGTTATACAGATGTCGTCAGTCGCAGTTATTCGTCCCAGTATTCTTGCCATATGTTTGTTTGTATGTCCCTTAATAATGGTTTTGATTTCTGTTCTACATTACACGGTTGATTTTGTATCATGCCCCACTGTGGTTATGCTTGTTTATAGATCGCTCTTGCCAGAATATCTACAATCTCATTTGCCACCACTACATAGTTCTCACAAAAGTTTTTTACAAAAAGTTCTGGCAGGGGACTAATTGTGCATTTTTTTATTGCTATTTTATTTTACCACATAAACACTGTGTATTGTGATATCTTTGGACTCTATAGAAACTAAGTAAGCCTAAACAGCTAACAAGTTACCAAAAGCATATTACATCAGAATCACCGGAATCAGAAAGAGCTTATTAAGTATGCTTACGCATATACTAAGAATTTGTTTTAGTGACATAAGCTTCCAGTACAATAGAGACGACAACAACCACAACAACACACAAAAAAACAAATTGCCAGCTAAATAAATTGTAAATGAACAATTTGTGCTATAGATGATAATGGAATAGAATAGAGTAAGATGCAGAGATGTACTTGGATGGAGGGGTAACAAATAAAATATAAGAATATTGCCACATTTTCTGCATAAGTGGGGGAACATTTAACTGTTCATGAGGTAAATTGCCTGGCGGGGAAGAAACTGTTCTTGTGCCTGACTGTCCTGGTATTTGCAGCTCTGAAGCACCTGGGCCAGATGTTCAAAAAGGGGTAACTGGATTGAGAGGGATCCAGAAGTGATTTTCTGAGGCCCTTGTTCCTCACTCTGGATGTATACAGTTCTTGAAGGGTGGGCAGGGGATCACCAATAATCCGTTCTCTGTAGTCTTCTGATGATTTTGTTGCTAAACCAAACCAGACAGTTATTTAAGTGCACACAGGACAGACCCCTGCCCCACTCAATGACGGCTGTGTAAGAACTGATTTTCAGCAGCTCCTCGTGGCAGGTTAAATTTCCCCAGCTGGCGAAGGAAGTACACAACCTTTGTTGGGCCTTTTTCACAATGGAGTCAATGTGATCAGTCCTGAGAGATGGTGGTTCCCAGGAATCTGAATGACTCCACTGCAGCCACAAGTGCTGTTCATGATGGTGGTGATGGGGGGAGAGCTGGGGGGTTTCTCCTGAAGTCCCACGATCATCTCCACTGTTTTGAGCTGTTCAGGTCCAGGTTGTTAAGACTGCCCCAGACAGCCACCTCCCTCAACCTCTTGTCTGTAAGCAGACTTCGTCACCGGCCTGGATGAGATCGATGACTGTAGCAGTGTCATCTGCACAACTTCAGAAGCTTGACAGAGGGGTCGTTTAGAGGTGCCAGTCGTTGGTGTAGAGGAGAAAGAAAAGCCAGTGGGGGAGAGAACACATCCCTCGAGGGGACACCAGTGTTGGTGGAGCAACTGTTGGACATGAATTTCCCCAGTCCTCACTAGCCTGTTTGCCTATCTGTCCAGAAAGCTGGTGTGATCCACTGACAGACGGAGGTGGGCACAGAGAGCTGGGTCAAGTTTGGTCTGGAGGGAATGTTGGGATGATGGTGTTGAAAGCCGAACTAAAGTCCACAAACAGGATCCTCACATAAGTCCCTGTTTTGTCCAGATGTTGCATGTGAAGTGCAATCCCAAGTTGATTGCATCATCCACGGACCTGTTTGATCTCCGGAAGCAAACTGCAGGGGGTCCAGTAATGGGGTCCAGTGATGTCCTTCAGATAAGCCAGAAACCAGTTTTTCAAATGAACTTCATGACGACAGTAACATGTAAGCGTTACTCTTCACGGCTTTACATGTTACCCTTGGGAGATATCATCAGGAAACACGGTGTTAGCTTTCACTGTTATGCTGGATGATACTCAGCTCTATATAGATTCTTCGCGCTCCTGTGCCGAAACATACAATTTGAAAAACTTAACGGAATGCACATAGTCGTATAAAAGACTGGATGACGATTTAATTTCTTACTTGCTAAATTCTGAAAAAAAGAGAGGTGTTAATTATAGGGCCTAAAAGCTCTGCATGTAATGACCTAGAAACGCTGTCAAGCCTTGATGCTGCTCTGTCAATTCCTTCGTCATCAGTTAGGAACATAGGTGTGCTATTTGATGAGCAACCTTTCCTTAGAAAGCCACGTTTCTAGCATTTGTAAAACTTGTGCATTTTTCCATCTCAAAAATATATCTAAATTAAGGCCTCTGCTCTCAATGTCAAATGCAGAAATGCTAATCCATGCGTTTATGACCTCAAGGTTAGATTATTGTAATGCTCTATTGGGTGGTTGTTCTGCATGCTTAGTAAACAAACTCCAAGTTAGTCCAAAATGCAGCAGCTAGAGTTCTTACTAGAACCAGGAAGTATGACCGTATTAGCCCGCGTCCTGTCAACACTGCACTGGCTCCCTATCAAACATCGTATAGATTTTAAAATCTTGCTTATTACTTATAAAGCCCTGAATGGTTTAGCACCTCAGTATTTGAACGAGCTCTTGTTACATTATAGTCCTCCACATCCGCTCCGTTCTCAAAACTCTGGCAATTTGATAATACCTAGAATATCAAAGTCAACTCTGCGGGCGGCAGATCCTTCTCCTATTTAGCGCCCCAAACTCTGGAATAACCTACCTAAACATTGTTCGGGAGGCAGACAAACTCTTGCAGTTTAATATCTAGATTAAAGACCCATCTCTTTAACCTGGCTTACATGATCGTCATGAGGAAAGTCAAATCACAGTTGATCGTTTTGAGGATTTTTAGGTTACATTTGTTATTTATGATTGAAGTTGGATCATTTTACATAACACCTGATGTACTTGCTACATCGGTGCAAAACTTTCACGGAGGTTTCCATCAGCCTTGTTAAAGAAACACCATTTTTTTGTTTTAATTAAGATATGAGTTAACAAATGTTTCCTTCTGTATACTTTATTCTTTCAGATTATATGGTATGAAGCAATTACAGTTGTTCAAAACAATCTATCTAGTTTCACTGATGATTATGCAACTTACTTGAAACTAAAAAAAGAAAATTATGAAATAGTCTGTCTAGTCTTGAATAGTTTTTGTTTACACACATTTTTAAAAAATCCAATTATTATCTGATAAAGTGATGAAAAGACATTAAAGGTAATGGACAGGAAATCGCTGGGAAACCCATGTGTGCCATAAAAGTCCCATCACACACAACTGCAGGACCAACTTTGCCCACTTTCAATAATTAATATTTATTCACAATTACTGTATTGAGGTTCTTCATAATAATTGTTCAAGGAAGAGCTGCCTACCACAGGTATCTGCAGGAGAAAAAAAAAGTATACACTCAGCTTTTTGTGCTTATTGATTGCTTATTAAACAATTATTGCACACCCATTACAGAGTGCTTTACACATTTCCAGTACATAGACACTGAACACCAAAGCCAGATAATTCATTATTTTCAATCTTCTCTTACCTCTGAACTGTTTTAAGATCATGGAAATTATTGGGGTCTGAAATCAGAGGTCTGTGGAGTTAAAACTTGTGGAGAAAACGGCACCTTTGGGAAAATAGACATACAGGTGCTGGTCATATAATTAGAATATCATCAAAAAGTTGATTTATTTCACTAATTCCATTCAAAAGTGAAACTTGTATATTATATTCATTCATTACACACAGACTGATATATTTCAAATGTTTATTTCTTTTAATTTTGATGATTATAACTGACCACTAAGGAGGAAAATCCCAAATTCAGTATTTCAGAAAATTAGAATATTACTTAAGACCAATACAAAGAAAGGATTTTTAGAAAATCTTGGCCAACTGAAAAGTATGAACATGAAAAGTATGAGCATGTACAACATACTTAGTTGAGGCTCCTTTTTCCTGAATTACTGCAGCAATGCGGTGCGTGTGCATGGAGTCGATCAGTCTGTGGCACTGCTCAGGTGTTATGAGAGCCCAGGTTGCTCTGATAGTGGCCTCCAGCTCTTCTGCATTCTTGGGTCTGGCATATCGCATCTTCCTCTTCACAATACCCCATTGATTTTTTTTTTGTTTGGTTTAGGTTAGATTTTTTTGGTGGATTATTAAGGGGTTTTTTCTGGTATCTTCAAATTAAATTTAATGCCATTTAAAAAAAAAATTAATGCCATACACGACCCATGACTAACCACAGATATTATATATATATACACCAGTGGTGGACGAAGTACACAAATCAAGTACTTGAGTAAAAGTACAGATACGTATAATAAAAATATTACTCCAGTAAAAGTACGCTCTCCTTTTTCAATTTTACTCAAGTAAAAGTACAAAAGTACTCGATTTTTTATGTACTTTAAGTAAAAAAGTACCGAAAGATAGATTTTGCGATTTTTATATAGGCTACTTAATTTAATTTTATATTAGCAGATATTTTTTAGAATCCTACTGCTCAAAATACCTGAGATTTTCCCAAAATAACACACTATATGAAGTCAAGATATATTTTTGTTGTTGATATGGACTATGGGAGAGTGATGTTCACTGTGAAGCTTACACTGTGATGTACCTGAGGAGGAAAACAGATCTGACCATCTGATCTTCACCAGGAAGAAAAATGTGTTTTAAAGTTTGCCGTTTTGCAGAACATCACAGTTATATATGACATGAGAATAAGGCCTGAAGTTAGGAAGAACATTTTAAGGTGAATATAATTTTATTTTCATAATGATTTTTTTCTTCTCAAACCTTGTTTGTGGTGTAAAAACACCCTTGGCCAAATGCCCCCAGAGGGCATCACTTCCCACTTTGATAATTACTGTTACCATGTTCTGAACATCACATCCTTTCTTTTTCCCCCAGATGTAATCTATCTAGGTGGTTAAATAAAAATATTTGGACTTTATATCTTTAAAATTACCTCCTAAACTTAGCACCAGCAAGCTTGTTAGCTAGACAGTTAGCATAAGCTAACAATATTTACTTATTTTCAGTATGGTTATGAATAAACTGGCTAGTTAAGCCAAACAATATAAAAATGTATACAGTTGATAAACATTATAAAAACAGACGTCACACAGGGCTAAATGCATAGAATTTTAATAAAACTGTTAACATTATGGCAGCGTTGAATTAGAACGTGCCATGAGTTATTTTATTTTAATCTGTTATGTAAATGGTTAGGTTTTTTTTTTTTTTTATACCTAAAAGAGAGAGACTCCGATTGATGTGTCTGCATCGTCTGCATTCAAGCATTTCAGTAGGGCCTAAATAGATCACCATTTACAGCAGATTTAGTTCACAAACAAATGACAGTTGTGACCTTAATATGAATTCAGTTTCAATAATTAATTCTAAATTTCGACATTAATAAATTACTTTTAACAGCATCAGTCATGCGCGCGCACTCACAAGATCTCCCGGTTCTTACTTTTGAATTCAGTTCACTGGAGACTCGCACTAAACGGTTCATTTGAATCAGTGAGTTGTTGACTCGAGAACAGCTGCAATCGGATCATTCTAATTAGTGAATGAATCGTTTGGTGCAATTTGCGATCCAATTTAAAAGGTTCATTGAAAAGACTCAGTTCGTTCTTGAATCAGAAAACTGCTTCTGCGTGTCAGAGCACGTGATATATTATAAGGAGTAACGATATGTTTTTCCAGCCACTTCGGCTGGAACCAGAACTAAACTTTCCCATTTTTCCTAGGTTCAGATCGGTCCACCGCTCTACAAAATGCCCGCATCACCTCCGCATCATGGCAATTTTGCTCCGGTCGGAACCAATTACCAAACTGGTTCCGCGTGTTTATCACACTAACGTAACGTTACATATCTTGCGACAACTATTTTTTTTATTAATTATGAAGGCTATATTCAATAAATTTATATAAAATTGTCTTCAAAACTATATAAAAAATGTAATGCCTGTAGGAATCAAATTTAATGCTTTTTAATGCCATTTAAGAACTTATTTTTCGCAAAATCCATTTAAGGACTTTTAATGCTTTTTAATGCCCCGCGGAAACCCTGTAAGAACAGGGATACCATGGTCCTTAAACCAGGTACTGGTAGCTTTGGCACTGTGTGCAGGTGCCAAGTCCTGTTGGGAAAATGAAATCTGCATCTCCATAAAGTTGGTCAGCAGCAGGAAGCATGAAGTGCTCTAAAACTTCCTGGTATACGGCTGCGCTGACCTTGGACCTCAGAAAACACAGTGGACCAACACCAGCAGATGACATGGCACCGAAAACCATTAATGACTGTGGAAACTTTACACTGGACCTCAAGCAACGTGGATTGTGTGCCTCTCCTCTCTTCCTCCAGACTCTGGGACCCTGATTTCCAAAGGAAATGCAAAATTTACTTTGATCAGAAAACATAACTTTGGACCACTCAGCAGCAGTCCAGTCCTTTTTTAAGCGAGACGCTTCTGATACTGTCTGTTTGTTCAAGAGTGGCTTGACACAAGGAATGCGACAGCTGATAACCCATGTCTTGCATACGTCTGTGCGTAGTGGTTCTTGAAGCACTGACTCCAGCTGCAGTCCACTCTTTGTGAATTTCCCCCACATTTTTTGAATGGGTTTTGTTTCACAATCCTCTCCAGGGTGCGGTTATCCCTATTGCTTGTACACTTTTTTCTACCACATCTTTTCCTTCCTCCCTTCGCCTCTCTAATAATGTGCTTGGACACAGAGCTCTGTGAACAGCCAGCCTCTTTTGCAATTACCTTTTGTGTCTTGCCCTCCTTGTGCAAGGTGTCAATGGTCATCTTTTGGACAACTGTCAAGTCAGCAGTCTTCCCCATGATTGTGTAGCCTACAGAACTAGACTGAGAGACCATTTAAAAGCTTTGCAGGTGTTTTGAGTTAATTAGCTGATTAGAGTGTGGCACCAGGTGTTCAATATTGAACCTTTTCACAATATTCTAATTTTCTGAGATACTGAATTTGGGATTTTCCTTAGTTGTCAGTTATAATCATTAAAATTAAAAGAAATAAACATTTGAAATATATCAGTCTGTGTGTAATGAATGAGTATAATATACAAGTTTCACTTTTTGAATGGAATTAGTGAAATAAATCAACTTTTTGATGATATTCTAATTATATGACCAGCACCCGTATAATGTTTTATGCCTTCTTTGCTGTCAGAGGTATAAATGCAATAAAACTGGCAGACAGTTCCAGTATTACAGGTGTATAGACCTCACTGTACTTCAAATGGAATTGAAAAAAGCAAAATACAGAAATCTTTCTGAAATGTTCTGGTGTGGAAACATGCTTTCATCTGGATTTATGAAAATAATTTCACATAATTCATACATTCACATAATTTCCAGCATGTTTGTGGACACAATCCTACATTACAAGTTAGAGGGTTTAAACATTTAAGAGTGAAGAATTTAAGACAAGTTTTTGTATTGTGACTGTAGTGTTTGTTGGTTCTTGTAAAATGTGAACCCAGGTGTGTAGATAAATCCATTATGTATATAAGTATATATCTGAGGGGTTCAGCTGACAAAAAATCTTGGGAACCCCTGACTTGATGCATCACTCACCTGAGGAGGACAACAGCAACAGGACACTTTACAAGCGAACACTGACAGACAGATGGAGATGATAAACTGAAGCAAGGTGAATAACAGCAACACACCACTGATTCCCTTAAAGAGAGTCTGAGAGAAAAACCAACATTATCACAGATAATAATAACAAAATAATTGATAATTAGTACTCAAACAGCAACACTGGCTGCTCGGCAGTCAAGAATCTATTACTCTTAAGGTTCATGTGGTAATATATTTATTGATCAAACTGAGTTTACAATTAATGTATAATGTCAATATTTTCATGCATTGTAAATGATAAATAATGGTAAGAGATTTATAAATTACTTCTGAAATGTTGGGAAAAAAGACTGGACGGATAAATGCAGATTAAAGCTTGACTTTGGGTAAGTGTACTGACCACACAATGATCTTACTATAAATATAAATATAAATATGAACATAAGAGCTTATGACATACCTTATACTTTTCTGTATCATAATAACATGTACAATTGTTGCAGTAAGTGTAGAGTGGTCCTCCTGCCAAATCCAGTGAAATTAAAATAAGGGCAATGCCTGCGGTTACAGCACTGACAATGTTCAGTCCAAGTGAACCATTCACCTATCGGCAGAAAACCAGCGCAAAGTTATTTAACACGCTGTGTTAAAATAGATGTAAAAGTATATGGAGTGTGATAAAAAAAATACTACTTGACATACATAAATAAAATATTCATCAGGGTCCAAGCACCAATGCCTTATGTAGATTATTTAGTTACACAACTGCAATATATTTTTTTTTAATAATGTTTTTTTACAGCAAAATCCAGCCAATCTTCACTGAAAGTTTAGGTTACAGCAAAATATGCAGATGTCAAAAAATCTCTGTACACTCCAATTTTTACTGTCTTAAGACATATGATCATAAGGTATGTTTTGTAGGTGAACTCACGTTAAACTTTTATACTTAAATTAATTAAATGGCTTGACCAACGTGACCTGACAGAAAATAACACTACGCTTGATTTTTTACCAATCCTACAGTTATGGTGTAAAGGTATTTCAGTTGTAGTTATGTAGGTTAAATTTTGATGCAGTTTAGGGCTCATCTTTAATTTTCAGAAACAAGAAAATCAGTTCAAACACAATAGTGTTCCAGCACTTCAGGTGATTGGACCCCTAAATATAACAAGTGTTGTGTACATACCAAACAGTAACTGGAGGGTGAATTAAGTTTGTTTTCTACAGCAATGCAGAGTGAGCCTGCAATTATGTACTGAGAGGAGAGAGAAGGGCAAATATTGAGGCTTTTGCTGGAATATGTACAGATGGTACTCAACCAGAATAAGCTTTTTACTGCCATGTGTATCATTAGATTGTTGCGTTCCCCATAGCATTGACTCCCCATAACATGAGACTTGCTTGATTGCCGTTCCCCATAGCATGCAGATGTCTCATTCTGCTTCTCAGGAACCATGGTTAGATTTATAATCTGACACATTTTACTGCACCTTATCTCTGCGTTTGGAAGTAAACTTTGTGAATCACGGGTTGTCATTCAGAGAAATGCGTGCATATGTGACACAATGACATAAACAGATATTATTAAATGACAAAACTGTTAGTTTGTGTTGTGTTCTCCTAACCACACGCACTCCAAAACTGTACAAATCACAGAAATAACATATTGGCTTCAGATTTATACATCAAATCAAATAGGGAACACAATCACTGAACTGTGTAACCAGCAAAAATGTAGAAGTTTAACTGTCCTCTGTCAGACTCTGTTCTGTGTTTTGTGTGTGTTTTGCTCCCCCAGGGTTGCTGCAGGATTCTTATCGACCCACCAGTTCATATTTACAGCTCTGTGTGTTTGAGTTTGAGTTGATTTTCGCATTAGTCTGAACAAAAAACAACCCAATGTTCCTGCAATACCTGAGGCTGCAGTTCTAGGACCGCATTTCTAGGAACTGATTCAAATATCAAACAAACAGATACAAAGACTAGATCTTTTTTATCTTTCCATCTTATTTTTAATGTAAGAGCTAGCATGAACTTGAGTGTTTGAGGGGGTGTCGGCAATCTCCATTTAGCCTATTTAGCTGTGCAAAACAGTTCATTGTGCTGCTAGATGTTGTAAATTAGTATTTGTATTCAAATTATTTTACATTTATTAAAGTAATCACAATAATTTGTACCACAATTGTTTTACTGTTTACTGCACTTTAAGTGGTTCACACATCAGATGTGAAGTGTTGCGCTGGGGCTAATGAACTGAAGTCTCGCACAGACACAAGTCTTTCTTTCCAAGAAAACTGAATTTAAAACCAGAATATATATAGAATATATTGACATAAATTAGGTTAAATATTTCAAGAAGGTTGCCAATGGGTGTGTTTAAGGGTTAGGAGTTGGTTAGGACAATAATGAAGTATATACAATTAAACAAATACATAATTCTTAATAATAATAATAATAATAATAATAATAATAATAATAATAATAATATACAGAATTGAATAGCAAGTGCTATAAAATGAACCGCTTACGCATACAGTGCCTATAGAAAGCCTTCATACCCCTTCATTTTTTTTTTCACATTTTGTCATGTTGTGATATTATGTTAAACTGCTTTAAATTTCTTTTTTTTTCAAATAAATCTACAACCCACTTACCATAATGACAAAGGAGAAACCGATTTTTATCACTACTTTGCAAATTTATTAAAAATAAACACTGAAAAAAATAAAGTCTTCATACCCTTTGCTTTGATGTGAAATTTCACTGAATCATCTTTGAAATGTTTCTATACTCTGACTGGAGTTAACCTGTGGCAAATTCAGTTTGAATGGACATGATTTGGAAAGGCACACACACCTGTCTATATAAAGTTTAACAGCTGAAATGGATGTCAGAGCAAAAACTAAGCCATGAGGTCAAATGAATGCCCTGCATAGCTGAGACACAGGATTGTGTTGAGACAGATCTGGGGAGGACTACAAATAAATTCTGCTGTGTTGAAGGTTCACAGGAGCATCTGGCCTCCATAATCCTTAATGAATGAAGTTTGAAACAATCAGGACTCTTCCTAGATCTAGCCTCCTGGCCAAACTGAGCAATCAAAGGAGAAGGGTCTTGGTTAGAGAGGTGACCAAGACAGTGATGGTCACTCTGGTTGAGCTCCGTGATCTTATATGGAGATGGGAGAAATTTACAGAAGGACAAACATCACTGTGACACTCCACCAATCTGGGCTTGATGGCAAAGTGACCAAACTCAAGCTTCTCCTCAGTAAAGATACATGAAACCCTGATTGGGATTTACAAAATTACACCCAAATAACTCTCAGACTATGAAAAAAAAAGATTCTCTGGTCGGATGAACCTCAATTCCTTATTAATGTCAAAGGGAAACCAAGCACCAGCTTATTAAGGGTTATGAAGACTTTCTGTAGGCATTGTACATAAATAAAATAAATAATGAAAATAATGAAAAAAAAAATCTATAGGGTCCTAGAAATGCAGTCCTGCAACTTCAGTCTCAGGTATTGCAGGAATACCCTACTCACAACAACAGCCTTATTAAAAAAGTACATTCATTCTCTGCTAGCAGGAGGAGCTTTTGGAGAACACAAAGCAGTGCAGCACCGGACTTTGAAACGTGCAGCACTCATATTTATTTAATACAATCATAGCCTTTTGAAGTTTAATCGTCACATTAATCTGTATCGCAATTCTGGTCTGTACCCAAATTTAAGACCTCTTGAAATCGTAATTAAGACTTTCTTGTACAATTTAAGAATTTTTATGACCTTAAATTTGATACAAGTAAATTTAAGACATTTTAAGACTTTTTAAGGACCTGCAGGAACCCTGTCCCCATGTGTATCCATGCCTTTATTAGGTTTTTTTTCTGTTCCTGCTCCCTGGTTGTTTCCAGTTTGATTCCAGGTATGTCTCGTCTTCCCCTGATTTAGCCGGTTCTTAAGGAGAGTTTGGTTCTTTGAATTCTTTGTCCCGTATTGTTCATCAACCCCTCAGTCTACGTGTGTGTGTTCCTGCCTGTATTCCTTGTTATTTTGATAAATAAAGACTATTGATGTTAATCCCCTTGCTTTCCATGCTCCTTTGTCTCCGCCAAAGTAGGCGAGCCATGACAGAATACCAGACCAGATACAGTAAGCGGTGCCCCTTCTCCTGTGTTTTTGTTATCATTTTGAACAGTCTTTTGTTTTCACATTTTCCCCACCATGGCATGGAAGTCGCCACTTACTCAAGCCCGCTGGCCACCATGAAGACAAGCCCGACAGCCGCTGCTCATTCAAGCCCGCCGGTATTGTGTTATTGTATGTTATTTACTTAATATGGTATTATCTTTCTTATATATTATGCATGACTATGAAAGTAATCAGTATACTGATTAATATGCTGAGTTATTACCAAATACTGGATGTCATAAAGAGGGTCAGATGTATAAAGGCCCTCCCATTGGGCAGTACTAGTAGTGTTGAACAGGATTGGATACAGTAGGTGGCCATCCAAAACGTTGGTTCTACCGCCGCCGCCGCCGCCGCCACCGCGTCGGCAAAGTGCATTTATAACTTTTGACTGCTAAATGGCACTTTAATCACAAGTTTTCAAACAAGCGCATCAAAGCACATTTTCGAAAATAGACGTCAGCTTTGTCTCACCGATGTGTTATATTTGACTGCAGTCGGGGAAAATGAAAGAAAAAATATTTAATATTTAGAGATGAAAGTTTAGTCTTTGTGAAGATATGTGCGTTTCTTCAAAATTCAAGCAGGATAAATATCAAGCCTATGAGCCTGTGCTTATATTTTCTCTACACCATATTTTAGATTTGACACATTTAAATAGTGTGCAGTATTATTTATATAATATGAATTATGTGTTATATTATTCAAAAGAAATTGTGGTTTACTTTGCATTGGAGCATTAAAAGTGGTAGCCTATTGTGAGCTAGACTTGCATGTTTTATAAATTATTTTCTTTATTTTAGTAAAACGTAAGGCACTGAATAATTTTGCTCCCATTATTTAGACCTAATTAAAACAAAAACAAAAAAACGAATAAATTAAACCTGCACGATATAACTAAATCACTGAAACTCTAAAGAATGGACGGATTAATAAAACGTTCTCATGTTTAAACTTAAGTTCTCTCATTATAATCAATGAAATACACACGATGTAAAAAAGAGCTTCATTAATTGACAACTTCAGTCTTCTTTACTTGCTTTCATGTAATTGAAGTAAAAAAACAATTTTAAAAAATAAATAAATAAATAGCAGCCGCATTTAAATGCAGGTTTGTATAATATTCCCTAAAATATCAGTGCAAGATTTGCTCAGCGCGCATGATGCTGAGTGCTCGCAGCATTTATTCTTATTTGTCTACGTATTTTATCTTCATTACAAATCTTGTTTGGTTTTATTTAGGATAATAGCATGTAAAACATTTTTTTTTTAAATTGCTTTGTAATGCATATGCAAAATATTATTCATATTCAAGTGTTTGTGTGAAAATTATTAATGCGCATGCATGACATAGAGGCGCCCTCTCGGTCACGTGATTTTTTTCCTGATAATGAAATAACTGAAAATTGTGGTGTTTCACATACATGAGAAATATATCTACAGAGAGCTTGAAATGTCTTTTAAACGAATCAATTCAAAACGAAAGCATTATGTAATCTGTGAAGGTTGTATTTCTCTCTAAAGGCGCGTCCATGTGGAGAGAGCCAGCACTGTGAATTTCATCTTGCAGCCAACAAGAAAACATTTGTTTATTAATAAATAATTAAAATGTCTCCTTTTTCACAATATTTGGGCTACTTCTGCCTGTGCTTTGGGGCAAACTTAATGCATGTGCTTGAGCGGAATGGGAATATATTAAGGCTCATTATGGATTATAGATGTAAATTTATATAAACCTGCGATTAGTGGAATAATGAAGATTGAACGACGATTGAACGACGATTGAACTAGAAAAATCTTACGTGGGAGGCAGATCTATTAAATACCCTCTAGACATCTCTGTTAAAGTTTTTAAAGCATTTTATACGCGTTTGCATAAATTCTTTCTTTCAGAACGGTCTGTAATGGAGAGATGCCTTAACACTGATTTTTCCTCTGAAACACAAAAACGAAAATTGAAATAAAATTGATATTTTATGTTTTGAGAATTGCTAGCCCCTCTCTGCAGATATTGTGCTTCTGGTTTGTGCATTTTAAATCACATAAGGGCTACAAAATATATAAAAACTCTTGTGTTTTTTGTCACGTCTGTAAAAAAAGCCTATAAAACATGTTCATAAACGGATACTTTACTGATGTCTGGACTCTGTTTGGGATTTAGAAAAACTTCAATATATTGTTTATAAATAGGCTACATTCTGTGAAAATTTATATTTCACACTCTAAAAAATATTGTATGGACGCAACAAAATAAAACGGCCGACGCTCCACTCAGGGCTTGTAGTTCTGATTGGGCTGAACCCTCCCCCGCGCGTTTGAGACACGCTGCCGAGCAGAGTATGAGCAGTGCGGTGTTATTCTGACTGGAGCGAGGAGAGGATTCTTTCGGAGCGTCGTGGTTTTCACTCGCTCCAGCACCGCTCCATCACAAGTACAATTCATGCCAACAGCCCGTAATATAACTGCATATTTAGCAAGAATTCACATGATAAACATATTTAGCTATAGCTTGATACACAAAATCTCTCCGATCAGAAGATTATAATGACGGCAATAGTCGAGTGTTACAGGCTAGTTCTCAAGGAGTTTGTCTGTTCCTTTTACTGATTATTTTCGGGTTAAAGCATGATTTAAATAGATACAGCACATTCACATGTAATCGCTGTCGCAATCATGCATTCAAACAAATGTAATTTTACAGTGCTACTTCATCTGTAACTGATTTTGAAATCTGTAAGAAATGCATCGATCTGTAGATAAAATAACTGACGAAACAAAACTTGCACAGCAGAAAGCAGCAATTATACCTTTTAATGCTGACAATGATATTAGTTTGGCGTTTGGAAAAAAGTTTGCACACAATAGCCTAACCCCCTTTGAAACGCTCCTGTTATTTTATTTATTTATTTGTTTGTTATTTTATATTTATAGGCTATGTTATGAACATAACATTTCAACTTTATCCACGGAGCGAGTGAGGAGCAGTGTTTCTGGTATCAGTGAGTGCGGAGCGGAGTGATTATTAAATGCTCGGAGCGCGGAGGGAAATTGTTGCTGCTCCACTCTCACAGACTCTGCTGCCGAGTGAGAGAGATGTTTCGCCCTCGAAATGAACAAGACCGTCCAGTGTAGACACGGTTAGACAGTGTCTGCTATATTTACAAATAATTTATATAAGAAATAAAAATAAATACATAACCTAAACCAGCGGCATAACGAGATGAAAATATAGACTAGAAAATATATTTACACTTGCTCTGTCCTCTGTCCATGACACTGACTCACTGTATTTTTGATCTGTTTTGATCTTAACGGTTATTGGATGTTTGTGTGTGTTTTGGTGTATTATTGGATAGAATTAATTAATAAATAAAATAAAGGTCTTTCCAGCATTAAGGTAATAACATTAGCTACTGCTTTTTGAATCATCTTGTTTCAGTTATAAATTTGACTGGTAAAAGAATTATATTAAAACTTGTTTTGAACAATTTCTTTGTCATTTGAATATTGATTTTAAGTAGGGAGGCAAAAAAAAATCGATTTAAATGGTAAATCGGATTTTTTGTGAAAAAAATCTGGGATTTTTTTTAGGCCATGTCCCAGCCCTAATGCAGCAGTTTTTATTTTTATTTTTTTTTAATTAAGGCAACTTCCTCTGAAATTAAGTTATAATAACTACTAAACTTTATTGCGCTATACAGTAGTCAACATTTGAAGTGGATCAAACCTTTCTTTAAAGTTGTTTTAAAACCAATATGTCCTAAAAACCTGTTCTGCAAGTTTGAAACCCTCATAAGACACTCTGTCCATATGAAAGACCAAGAGATTCACACCTTTATCTCGACCCCCACAAGCTATACATAACTACCCCAAAACCCCCAAACCCCCTCCAGCTGAACTGAGCTCAGTCTGTCATGTTACTGGGTTGAAACATGCCTGCACTCACAGCAGCCTGAACAGTATTGTTCATCAACCCCTCAGTCTACGTGTGTGTGTTCCTGGCTGTATTCTTTGTTATTTGGATGAATAAAGACTGTTGATGTTAATCCCCTTGATTTCCACGCTCCTTTGTCTCTGCCACAGTAGACAAGCCATGACAGAATACCGGACCAGATACAGTAAGCGGTGCCCCTTCTCCTGTGTTTTTGTTATCATTTTGAACAGTCTTTTGTTTTCACGTTTTTCCCCCCTGCGGCATGGAAGTCGCTCACTCAAGCCCGCCGGCCGCTAAGAAGCCAAGCTCGCTGGCCTCAACTCACTCAAGCCCACCGGCCGTGGCTCACACAGGCCCGCCGGCCACCCTATTCACCTGTAATCAGAATAGGAGGATGAGGAGAAATGGATGGCTCAGGGCCCTCTTCCTCACCCGAGAGCGCCCCCCAGAGCTCACATCAGTGTTGGCTGCAGCCACAGAGCTCGCTCCAGTGTTGGCTCCAGTCCCTGAATCCTGTCCAGTGCGCACTCCTGTGCCCGCTCCTTAAAAGTGCCCTCCAGAGCCCGCTTCTCTGAAGTGCCCTCCAGTGCCCGCACCTCCAGAGTGCCCTCATGACCTTGTTCCAACCAAGATGCCTGTAATTCTCCCAAAGTATTTTTTATGGGGAGGGGGGAGGGGTTTAGGGCTCCAGACTTAGAGGCAGGGCCTGGGGCTGCGGCCTCGGAGGGTGCTCTGCCTTGGCCTCATGTACTGTCTGATCCCTCATGGCCTCCTGAGTTCCCTGGTTCACCAAGGCCTCCCGAGTTCCCTGAGCCGCCATGACTCCCTGGATGGTATGCTCCGCCATGGCCCACTGAGCTCCCTGCACCACCCTTGGTTCCTTGGATGATATGCTCCGCCATGGCTCCCTGCGCCATAATGGCTCCCTGGATGGTATGCTCCACCATGGTCCCCTGAGCTGCCTGCTCCGCCATGGGTCCAGGAATTCACCTACCTGTTGGATGTTTTGAGGTGCAAGGACATGCCTTCTGGCGGGGGGGGGGGAGTAATGTAAGACTCTGTTCCGTGTTTTGTATGTGTTTTGCTCCACATGTGTTTCCATGCCCTTATTTGGTTTTTTTTTTGTTTTTTGTTGATTTAGTAGTTTTAGAATTTGATTCCAGGTATGTCTGGTCTTCCCCTGATTAAGTTGTGTTCTTAAGGAATGTTTTGTTCTGAGTTCTTCGTCCGGTATTGTTCGTCAACCCCTCAGTATACATGTGTTCCTGTCTGTATTCCTTGTTATTTGGATGAAACAAGACTGTTGATGTTAATCCCCCTGGTTTCTGCGCTCCTTCATCTCCTCGTCTCCGCCACAATAGGCGAGCTGTGACATCTTCAGACTTTATGCAGACCAACACTGAAAATGTGTAGCCTTGGCTTATTTATGGAGCACCATGTGTGATGTGCAGAAATGAAATATCAACTCACTAATTTTTTTTTTAATTTCTAATTTGTTTTATTAATCATTTGCTGTACTTGAAACATGTGGACTTCATTAATTCAGCCATGAGTTTTAGATCCATTGAATTAGCACATTGGCCACTACCTTTTAGTTTTTTCAGTTTCAGTCGTTTGTAGGGTTCTGTAAGGGGACAGATATCAAAAAAGGAGTGATAGTGTAACGGATAAGTATGTCTAAGACCTGTTGAAATGCATCAGTGATTTATTGAAAATGTTAAAGTTTTATATGTGACAAGTGTATTAATATGGTCACGATGCTGACAAAATAAATCATTATGTTAGAAAAGGCACTCCACATCCACATTTTCTATTTATTTTCACCTCTAATTTGTGATAATCTAAAATACTGTCAATACAGTAAAAAGTAAGCACACTTCAAGCACTACCATCACGGTAATATTTTACTGTAACTAATTAGTCATGATTAAATATTAGAATGCTACATTATTATTGCTGCCAGTAATTTAGTTCATTATTTTATCTTAATTTATATAGGAGTAGTACTGAGCAATGCTGATAGCCTGGTGTTGATTTTTTCAAATGGTTGTATTTACTGTCATGTCCTTGTGGTGGAGTTACAGTACACATGGCAGTAATAGGTTAACTACCTACTGTAGCTTGTATTATACAAGGCAGAACACTAAACTGTGTAATTTCTTACGATGATAGATCCCCAGTAAGGAACACCAATAAAGACAAAGATGGATTCTGCATGAACTGTAGACACAATGCCAAACAGGAGAGTCATCACACCGATCATTATCTGGACAGTCTGTGTAGGACAAGAAAAATATACATTCTGAATAGAGTCTTTTATGAAGTAAAACAGTATCAAATGTACAATACAGTTTTTTGGCAGCTATAGTTATGAACTTCTTATTGTATCAAATATATATTTCTACATTGTGTGATTTCACATACTGATTTGTGGATATGCAGAATTTGGCCATTGTTTAATATTTTTGGATAGTTTGCTTCGAAAACGTTAATTTTACAATTTTACTCTCTAAATGATAAATCTTATCTTATATTAGAGGTTTTTTTGCATTGTCACCAAAACAAAAAGTCACATTCTTCAATAAAATTTGTGTATGATTTGTTAATGTGTTTACCTCTCCTTCTTTAGAACTGATTCATGTACTTTTCTTACCTCACACTAACATAAATAAAAAATAATAATAATATTTCGGTTTATGAAAAATTTCTCACCCCAAGGGCCTTTGGTTGGCCTTTTAGAAATGCCCTAAGTCCATGAAGAAGTGAAAGTCCTGTTATCTGTTGGCCATAAACAGGCGCAGGAGCATTTGTTTCAGTGCCAGCTGCTGTTTGTATTGGTTGTTGCAGCTGGATGACCAAAGAATTGATGGGTATAGCAGTCGACATTCTCGTTTCAGGATCTGAAATTGATCTGCACAACATCATAGTAAATCAAAACATGTAAACTATATTATAAAATACATTTTCTGTTAACAACAACAACAAAAAAAAAACGTATTAAACATATTAAAAGCAACGCATATATTTATATACTTTATAATGTTTACGTACATGAATGCAGTTATGTCATAGTAGTTATTACCATCAGTAGAATTATTGTTATCAACTATAATAAATCTATTAGACATTGAAAACATGGAATATACTGTAAAACAAACAGCTCATGTTTAAACTGATCTATATCATTTCCGTTTAAGGCATTTAGCAGATGCTCTATTTCAAAGATACTAGCTCATATAAGTGCCCTACTAGCCATTATAAATGCCCTTATTACCAAATAAATTCATTATTAAGGAAATTGATTCATTATTAACATTTTAGTTTTATAACCATACATAAATACAAATTTGTATGAAAGGTATTCAGATGTAATGTAAGTATATTTACTGCTTTACCAGGGAAAAAACTCCTCTCTTCAGCTGATTTCTCGTGCTTTACTCTGAAGTTCTGTTCAGTAGTCTGAGGTAAGCCAATGCAAATTCCATGTCATACGTGTAACTGCTGATACTGTTTACCCAGAATGAAAGGGGAAGAAGGTGGAGCTCAGGTGATTATGAAAAATGGCAAAGCTGGCCATTTCATGAGATAAAAACCACCAAAAAAATAAAAAGAGAAGTTTTTATAAATGTGTAGTGAAATATGGTAAAATTGCCTTAGTGAAACCAGGTAACGCTCTTTAGTTGATAACAAACTGAACCCTTTTGCATCTCAGAAGTGTAATAAATCTGAAATCATTTGTATAAATTTTCCTCTAGTCAAATAAATTTCAGTCAAATAGCATTGTGTTGTGAGTACACTCTTATAAACAATCATTGGTTCAAAACAAGGTGTTTACATTTTACTGGTTTGATACAGCTTTAAAAAAAAAAAGAAGAAAAAAGAAATATTGTTACAAGTGCTCCTGTAGCTCAAGTGGTAGAGCATTGCATTACCAAGCGCAAGGTTGGGGGTTCGATTCCCCGGGAACACATGATAGGTAACAATTGATAGCCTGAATGCACTGTAAGTCGCTTTGGATAAAAGCGTCTGCTAAATGCATAAATTTAAATTTAATTTAATTTAATTTTTCATTTTTCAATTTTTATTCTTTTCTAAAAGTCAATTTTTAATAGCTGTTAGTATAAGCAGACACATAGACTATGATTATTGGGGATCTTGTTTTCAAAAACTTAATAAAATATATAAAACTAAATTGTTCTAAAACAGTAGTCACACTTGAGTTGTTTAGGTCAAAATTAACACTTTCCAAAGTGTTGAGAAGTGAAATACAATAAAATAAGTGCTTTCGTGTTATTTATCTATGTATCACAGTCAACTGAAAGTCATTAATGAAAGAGAGTTAATTTAACAAAAGTTAAGAATCAAGTGTTCAACTAAAGGAAACTCCAATAACCATAATGGTGACTTCAAATCAAACGTTCAAATTGTCACCTAGCTAAACCTCTGTTTAATCTAAAGTACTTTTGTAAAACCCCAATTCCAGAGAAGTTGGGACATTTTGTAAAATCCAATAAAATCAAGAATCTGTGATTTGTTCATTAACTTCTGTTTAATTGACAAAAGTACAAAGAAAAGATTTCCTAAGTTTTCACTGACCATATTGCAAATATGAAAAAATTTTGATTTTGATGGCTGCAACACACTCCAAAAAATTGGGAAAGAGGCATGTTAAACACAGAAAAGAAAAGCAAGCATGGGCTGCTGTGTGCATGTTTTGGCATGGCAGAATGTGAGCAGCGCGCTTCCTTTATTATCACTAAAAGCTCTGTTATAACACAATAAATATATGCACAATGAATCTTTCACAATGTCTACACTTCTTGTGTTAAAATGAGAGGATTCATGAGCATGCAATTTCAGCACTGCGGTGAGTAGATTCTAACTAATGCCACTTTTCCACTGCATGATACGGCACGGTATGGTACGGTTCACTTTTGGGGGGTTTTCCACTGGGTACAGTACCTGGTACTGTTTTTAGTACCACCTCGGTTGAGGTTCCAAGTGAACTGCAACGTTACCAAAATGTGATGTGTAAACTCTGCTGATCACTGATTGGCCGGAGAGAATCGTCACTACCTGTCACTGAACTTGCGACACAAACGCAACAGAACCGCTATATTTAGAAAGTACAGACGTTCCTCTTGTTGATAGCAGAGGAGCGGATCCAGCGAACATCCAACGCAGAATGAAAAAGTTTTTCAGGAGTCATGGCAATAGAGGCGGCGCAACTATCAAGACATGTGAATAATCCTGCCCATTCTAAAGCAATACAAAACTGCAGTGGAAACGCGAGCCGAGCCGAATCATACCACAGAGTGGAAAAGCGCCATTAATCACCTCTAACTGGCCACTGCATTCCAGAAATCAACAGCTGAGTCTGTGATTGGCTACATTGCGCAACCCTGTAAACACGTGTTATAAATAGAAATTATGCCTAGCTTGCGCATGTCAATCATTTTAATGTTAATATTAGTTGTTCTTTTTGTTTTTGTGCAACAGATAAATAACAATTTATATGTTTTAGACACTTTATGTTTAGATAATTTCTATTTTGCGGGAGTCCCGCACCACACCCTGTTGCGTTGGGTTCCGCAGTACTCCGGCGGGAGTGCAGGTCTCTAGCTCAAAGGTCAAGCACATTCAACTGAGGTGTCCTGCCTTGCCCTACATATACTGTGATTTCTTTTCACAATATTAAGTATGGTACTTGGTGAAAGACTTAAATTCTTTTATATTCACTTACACAATTAAAAATCACAGACAAGCCAATTAAATAAAAGTTAAAGAGAATAAACAAATCACAGATTCTTGATTTTGTTGCATTTAACAATGTCCCTACTTCTCTGGAATTGGGATTGTAAATGAACAATACTAGAGGCGTAAAGGGATTTTCTGCAATTGATAGTTGTTATTCTGAATTTTAAAGACAGTAACAAGTTTAACAATTTACTAATACAGACTTCATGATATTTATGTGGTTTTTTTTCCATAGCAGTGGTGGCTGAAGTGCTTTTGAAGAGGGTAAAATAGTCTGTACAAGCTAAGCAGCATCCGGGCAAAGCCCTGCATCTAATACACAAGGAAATTCCAGTCTTCCCAGCTACCTTTTGCTTTGTGAAATAAATGGTTTTGGGGGTTTTGTGTTTTAATGTACTGTAAGTTACCAGTAGTAGGCTTTGTGCTGGCACCTCTGGCTATCAGTAATTAAAATATGTAACTATGAGACAGAACACACTGTGTGTTGGTTTGATCCAAGTGCTGTGTTATGCCATGTTCTGGACTATTCATGTGAACCCAGTCAAAGGTTGAAATTAACTCTGGGTTAACAGCAGGGTTAAAAATTACCTATACTTTGGGTTATTTCCCAAAGTTGCACCCTTCATATCTCTGAATAGTCTTTAGTTTTGAGTGGGAAAATGTTTCTTTGTCTCGTCTGACACCTTATTTGCATGTTTATGGGGGTGTGGAGGATTTGTGCAGTATTAAACTGAAATGTACTAAAACAGTATGATACAAGTTATGGTAACATACTATATATACACATTATTACTTAGGATATCAAAAGTAGGTCATTTCAGTACTGTTGTAAGGATGGAGTTGGACCGTCTGGACTGAGGGACGACTTCTCTCTAAGAGAACAAAGGACTTTCTTGATAATTTACATTTGAACACTCTCCTGAATACCCTCCTGCATAAGTAACAGTGCCATCGGAGACGCACCATGCCTAGCAGTTCACACCTCACCACCACACTCCCTCCTCACACTATGTTCCCCATCCTTTCTCTCTCTCTCACCTAAAACTCACTCTAAATCTATGCAATGTTAAGTGTATACAACAGGTGACTATATATGTTTGGTATCATTTGAAATATCTCAGTGTGCCTGGTAAAATGGTCTCATTCTCTTGACATAGTGCAAGCTCCCAAGAAGTTCTATAGAACAAGAAATATTGTGTGCCACTTAAGGTGTGTCCTCCCCCAGGTCCTTCATGTAAACTACCTCCTGTATGTAAATAAGTGCCCTCTTCTACAAGCATCAATAACCCATTCAATCACAAATTCTGATTGCCCACTTGTGACCCCCTGAATAGGGGAACAAAACTTAATTATAATGACAGACACCACCATTTGGCAAGACTGAATTATCTGGGTATTTAAGGAGAGATGGCAAAGGGTTCAGGGAATCTGTAGACAGATCTCCCGCACAATTGCTGTGTGTAGTCCTTTTCATTGCCAGGTAAATACTTTTATATTCTTTGATTTCTGAATTGATGTATATGATGGATGTATATTTTATTCTTGGAATTGGATTTGAATTATTGTTCTATTGCCTGGCTAATAAATTGTTATGTTTGAATTTATTCTGATTGACTCTGAAATTATTAACTCCAGTAAATTACGTTAAGCCAGTAATACCACAAATCTATGCTCAGGTTAGTAACGGACTAAAACTCAGTTTGTGAAACATCGGGGCACATTGACTGAAGTTTTAGAGTTCCGACTAACACATTGGCATTAGTCATGTGTACTTAGACTGTAGGGGCTAATAATGGGTTTTCCGTTCAGAACAACAGAGTGTTGTTAGATCAATCTGAATAGGGTGAGCCTCAACCTCTGATTATTGTAATATTATTCTAACTTAGTGTACGTGGGAAACCACGGCATGATTATGTAAAGTTACCATTAGAGGAAGTTAAATTGATCAGCTTGGTTCTATGGTAATGGTCATGACCTCTGGATAGATATAGTCTTACTTTAATTAAGTGTGTACAGATCTATGGGGACTGAAGAACATACTTTTAGAAATAAGCAAGCATGGTGCGGCGTCTAAAAGTATCAGTCAATTGCCTCTGTCTAATGACCAAGACTGACAAGTTTGTGATTAAGAGATCGTATTCCCGATTTGTGCGAGACTCAAAAGGTTATAGGTTTCCGAATGAACGAGTATAATTCAAACTAAGGGTTAAATAGAATAATCAAACACTTATTCAAATTTGTAAATAACCAAATATGGTTAAACTCTTTTTCATAATTGGAGTCAGATGAAAATACAGAGGTAATACACATAAAGAGATGTATTTAATTTAATTTTGTTGCATTGCATAAAGGAAGACAGTGACACGCAGAAACCTTTCGACCGTGCCATTGGCTACCGTCCTTGGACCAGTGGGCGGACCTTACACTGTTTTACAAAGTAAATAAAGTTGCAGTCTTATCTTCCCGATGTGTTTTTGATGCTTCGGTAACCAGAGGCCTGGTTCTGCCTGGCTATTAGTTGCAGTTCAGGGGTAGTTCACGGAACTCTACTACATAGTTTGCTTGTTGGGTAAGAAGTATTTTGGATTTTTTGTTAAATATAACAAATAATTGGATGTCTGATCTGTCTCAGACACTACACTCTCCAGGAGTGTACTCATCTTGATTGGTAGTTATGCCAAAAGGTAAAGAGAATACACCTCCTATTTTATTAATTTTTATGAGTTCGTCAAAAGTTGTCTCTGAATTCCTGGGTTGATGCAGCCTTTCGGTACTCCAGGTTAAAAACAGAAAGAAATGAAGAAGACAGCCAGAAGAGATGTAAAGTTATCCCATTTTAATTTAATTATTTTCATTTTTTTTGTGTCTTTTGTAGAATCTCCTAAAATACCAATCTGTAAACTTGACTTTACAGAGCAGAATTATTTTTTAGACCCAAGCCAGAAATTTTGCATTACAACATTTGAATGAAATGTATCATCTGCATGGGTAGTGGTGACCTGCATGCAGAAAAGTACATAGATGTAGCACTCATGTGTGAGACAACATCAAACCTTCTCAGAAAACATCTCAGAAAATATATTAATTGCGATTTTTTTTTAATCCAGTAAAATAATTACTCAGTTCAGCAAAAAGAAAAATGTTATTATCTTTCACTCTTTAAAAAAAAAAAAGGCTGTCATCAGCAGTGTCATGATAGCAGTTATTGAGGCCATGTGTTTGCGTTGGTGTTGTTCAGTATGAGCAAGGACAATTTTTACTTCTTTTGTCCAGTGAAGAAGCTGAGTTTTGAAGAACTAGAGCACCCTTCTTCCTTTTTCGTGCAATGCATTCTCTTAGTCTTTCTTTAGGCTCTAAGTGAAGTGCTGTATTAAAAACTTCTTTATAAGAATAAGTGGCCATTTTTTTTAATTCATGTATAGTAAGTGCTGTTTTAAGTTAGGGCCATCAAATCACTTTTACATTGTCTGCTTTTACACTATCATTTGAAAAACTCACTATCTGAAGGACATCACTGGACCCTTACTGGACCCCCTGCAGTTTGCTTACCGAGCAAACAGGTCCGTGGATGATGCAATCAACTTGGGATTGCACTTCATCATGCAACATCTGGACAAAACAGGGACTTATGTGAGGATCCTGTTTTTGTGGACTTTAGTTCGGCTTTCAACACACCATCATCCCAACACCCTCCAGACCAAACTGACCCAGCTCTCTGTTCCTAGCTCTATCTGTCAGTGGATCACCAGCTTTCTGTCAGATAGGCAACAGCTAGTGAGACTGGGGAAATTCATGTCCAACAGCTGCTCCACCAACACTGGTGCCCCTCAGGGATTTGTTCTCTCCCCACTGCTCTTATCCCTCTACACCAATGACTGCACCTCCAAAGACCCCTCTGTCAAGCTCCTGAAGTTTGCTGACGACACTACAGTCATCGGTCTCATCCAGGACGGTGACGAGTCTGCTTACAGACAAGAGGTTGAGCAGCTGGCTGTCTGGTGCAGTCTTAACAACCTGGAGCTGAACACTCTCAAAAACAGTGGAGATGATTGTGGACTTCAGGAGAAACCCCCCTGCACTCCCCCCCACTCACCATCATGAACAGCACTGTGGCTGCAGTGGAGTCATTCAGATTCCTGGGAACCACCGTCTCTCAGGACCTGAAGTGGGACAATCACATTGACTCCATTGTTAAAAAGGCCCAACAAAGGTTGTACTTCCTTCGCCAGCTGGGGAAATTTAACCTGCCACAGGAGCTGCTGAAACCGTTCTACACAGCCGTCATTGAGTCTGTCCTGTGCACTTCAATAACTGTCTGGTTTGGTTCAGCTACAAAATCAGACATCAGAAGACAGAGAACGACAGAGTGTTGGCCAGCGCTTCAGAGCCGCAAATACCAGGACAGTCAGGCACAAGAACAGTTTCTTCCCCCAGGCAATCTACCTCATGAACAGTTAAATGTTCCCCACTTATGCAAAAAATGTGCAATATTCTTATATTTATTTGTTACTCCTCCATCCAAGTACATCTCTGCATCTTACTCTATTCTATTCCATTATCATCTATAGCACAACTGTTCATACAGTTTATTTATTTGCAATTTGTTTTTTGTTTTTTTGTGTGTTGTTGTTGTCTCTGTTTACTGGAAGCTTATGTCACTAAAACAAATTCCTTGTATGGGTAAGCATACTTGGCAATAAAGCTCTTTCTGCTTCAGCTTGGTCATTCCTGACACAAAATTTAATCCAGCATTGCTGGTCACCAGCATAAGGTATGTTTTGCATGCTGGGACCAGTATGGGATGCTGGTTTGGTGGTCTCCAACATGGGAAGCAGGTGTGTTGGTGGACCAGCGTAAGGTATGTTTGCACACTGGGACCAACTTCTGGGTGCTGGTCTAGTCTGAAAAATATTATATTATACTATTGTATGTACTTTAAAAGTTCTAATAAACAGAAATTTTGAACCAACTAATTAGGATCTGAAGGATCACTTGATAATTACAGACAGGTGTGTTTGATCAAGGTTGGAACTGAACACTGCAGGAACAGGGTTGGGCACCCCTGCTCTAACCTGTTAACATGGGCATGAGAAAAAAATAAGCCAATACTGATTGTGTGTCAACAGGAAATTAGTTCACCAATAGTGCAAGAGGACAATAACAAAGAGTCATTTTCCAGCTAAAGCCAGTTCATTGATGATTCAGTGATGTCATCATCTAGTTCATCTCTCTTCCAGTAGTGTCTTTGCAATCAGTCAAGTGTCCCCACTAAGCAAGCCAAAGGTGACCAAAATTCCCAAAATTCCATTGGAGACAGAAATGGAGAAAAAAACCTTGGGAGAAACCAAGGCTCAGCCAGGAAGCTAGTTCTCCGCTGGCCAGATGAAACCTGCATGGCGTGGTTTAAAGGGGTCATATGATGTTGCTAAAAATAACATAATTTAGTGTATTTGGTGTAATGAAAAATGTTTATGCGGTTTAAGGATCAAAAAACATACTTGGTTAAGAAAGTAATCTCACTTCCCTGAGATACGGGAACGAGTACTGCGTCTTGCTAAAGACGCTATGGGAAAATGTCCTTTTTTCTCCTAAACTGAACGAGTGAAACTGCATGGCCATCGGTTCGTGCAGTGTATTAAAGACGAACCAATGGCTCGACAGCGGTGCTGCACGAACCTATGGCTGCGAAGCCTGCCAAAGTCCGCCAGAAGGAACGGGGCCTTCTGGCTATATGAACACGGCTAGGAACGCAGTACTCGTTCCCGTATCTCAGGGAACTGAGGTTACGTTCGTAACTGAGTACGTTCCCTGTTGATATTTCACTCGTACTGCATCTTGCTAAAGATGCTATGGGAACACAGTACAATCACGCTGTGTTAGGGTTTAGGAACGACCACATGTGTAATGTTGTCCTAGACACCGCAGGGTCCAAGGAACAAAAAACAGCAACACCATAAGGTAAACGGGTAGAAACTCATAGAGGTTACACCCGGCCATGGGTAATTGTCCAAAAGACTCACATAAAATCTAGCAAATGTGCAAATTGTAAAATCTAGCAAATGTGGACGGCGAGGCCCAGCCTGCCGCTGCACAAATTTCTACAATGGTCATGATGCTAGACCATGCCCAAGAAGAGGCGACACCTCTGGTTTAATGGGCTCTTACTCCAATGGGGCATTGTAGGCCCAAGAAAGAGTAGGCTAGCTGAATAGCGTCAACTACCCATTTAGAGAGTCTGCTTTGTGACTGCACGCTCTTTGGTGCGGCCGCCGAAGCAAACAAAGAGCGGTTCCGACTGCCTGAACGCGGCGGAACGCTCAATGTAAACCTTCAGCGCCCTAACAGGGCAGAGTAGATTCAACTCCTGGTCCTCCTCTGAAGGAGGAAGCGCAGAGAGAGTAATCACCTGTGCTCTGAATAGAGTGGAGAGCACCTTAGGTTTATAGTCATGCTTTGGTTTCAGGACGACGTTAGAGTCGCCAGGCCCGAACTCAAGCAAATTAGGGCTCACAGAGAGCGATTGTAAGTCTCCCATACGTTTTACCGATGCCAGCGTGTGCAGCAGAGGAGTATTGTTGGACGAGGGGGAGGGGGGGAAAAGAGTGTGTAGGTTTTAAGGGGGGGGACTTTTTGGGTCTTTTAGAAGTGTGGGGATACCAAATAGGGACAGTGAGGGGGCGAGGCGGGTTCAGCCTTCTGGCACCTCTCAGAAGCCGGACAAAAAGTTTGACTTTGCCCACTGACTGGCCTGCTATAGGGGCGTGAGAGGCTGCTATAGCCACTACATAGACCTTGAGCATGGATGGGGAGCGCCCCTTATCCAACAACTCTTGCAGAAAGGACAGTATCACTGAGACGTCACAGACTGACGGGTCCTAGAGCAACAGGAAGAAAACATTGACCATTTAATGTCATAAAAGGTAAACAGCTCTGCCAGCCAATGCTGGTTTTTCCAGAGTGGGGACACCAGGAGAACTCTGTGTTCTTGTTCCCTGATTCATCTGATCACATGCAGGATCAGAGCGATCAGGGAAAAGGTATAAAGAAGGAGATTGGGCCATTCCTGGGCCAACACATCCCTGTCCTTTGAATAGTAGATTGGGCAATGAGAATTGTCTTTTGAGGCAAAGAGGTCTACTTCTGCCTTGACAAAGATATCCCAAATTTTCTGAATCATCTGCAGATGAAGCATCCACTCCTCTGAGAGGACCTTGCTTCGAGACAACATGTCCATTCCACAGTGAGGCGTGTCAACGGCAAGCAGTGGCTTCTTCAGGCAGAGATCAACGAAGAACGTTGTCATCGCTGAAGGAGAAGAAATCTGAATCCTGTGGCGAAGTGGCCGCTTATATAGCCAGATGTCCCCGCCCATTTTGGCAGGCTTTGGTGGGCTTTGCGGCCATAGGTTCATGCAGCACCACTGCCAAGCCTTTGGTTTGTCTTTAATACACTCAACGAACTGCGTGATTGAATAAGGCTTCAGTTTAGGAGAAAAAATGACTTTTTCCCATAACGTCTTTAGCAAGACGTAGTACGAGTGAAGTATCAACAGGAAACACATTATTTTCCACATACTGTACATTATTGTTTCTCCTCTGTCCCCCACCTTTCTGAAACATGTTGATTTTTTCAAAGCTCATCGTTCTGAAAAGTGAGGTGTCCTCTGATTGGCCAGCTATCCAGTGTGTTGTGATTGGCTGAATACCTCGAGCATGTGACAGAAATGTTACGCCCCTTAACATACTGTTAATCCGTGTCCCGGGGCGATGAGACAAAAACATTAAAAACCATTATAAACAAGGCATTTGTTGCATCCAATGGGGACATAATTACGGATTATAATGAATTATACTGTATTTTTACACATTGCGTAGCATAAACATAAAACCATGTCTGCATTTGTGATTGAAAAAACGACAAACAAGCGCTACTCTACACTGCTCAGAACTCACATTAGAATCATCAGTGGCAAATCCTTAAAATATGCATTGTAGTCTACTCTCCCAGGATCAGGAAACAGTCCTCCATAAAATGCGCTGCACACATCTGAATATTTGGTTTGAACTGTTCCGGAACAGTGTTGTAAATACAACTTAACCACTGATTTCTAGTCATGTCCTCTTTTGGAAGTAGTTTGCTTTCACAATGAAACACACAGCGTCTTCACAACATGATGGTGGCGGTGGCAGCAACAATAAAGTTACTCCTTTCTTTGCATGAACATTTGGGTGGTGTTAGGCAAATCTTCCCACATCGTGACGTAGATGTGGGGGTGTGTTTAAATGAGGCGTTTTAGGAGGACGTGGACAAGTCTTAACTTTTATAAAGAATATCTCACTGGGTTTGAGACTTTAGTCTTTGCAACTTTAGGGATCTTATCTATTTTTTTGCATTTATTTATATAGCATATTTAAACACAACTTAGAGTTGACCAAAGTGCTTAACATAGTAAAAGTATACAACAAGACAGCAGAGCTAGATTATAAACTAATAATTAAAAATAATAATGATCCTATTAGGTAAATACAAAAACATTTCATTGATTTGGCGCAAATCGATCAAGGAGATGAGATTTATGCATAACTTTAAAAATTGATAAAAAAAGAAGTATTTGTTCGGATGCCAACCAGAAGATTGTTCCAGACTGTAGGACCAACAATTACAAAGGCTCGATCGCCACGGTGTTTTAATCTGGACCTAGGAATTGATGAAGTTCCTAAAAATCTGGATCTGAGTGGTCTCAGGTAGGGTGGTGCAAGATTATTAAGTGCTTTAGAAACCAATATTAAAATTTTGTTTTCCACTCTGTCTAACAGGTAGCCACTGTAATGTGGTCAGAATAGGAGTGATGTGCTGAAATTTGCGCGTGCCGGTCAATAGCCTGGCTGCTGCATTTTGAACCAACTGCAGTCGCTCCATGGAGGACTGATTTATCGCATAGTACAGTGAGTTGCAATAGTCTAATCTAGATATAAGGAATGCATGAATTACTTTTTCAAATGTCTGTGTTGAAAGGAGAGTTTTAACTTTAGCTAAACGTCGAACATGAAAAAAGCATGACCTAACCACACTGTTTATCTGTTTGTCAAACTTTAGACTGGAATCAAATAAGACACAAAGGTTCCTTACACAAGGAGTAATCCACTGGGCAAAATAACCAATATCGAGATTATAAGAATTAAAAGATAGGGCATCACTAGGTCCAAACAAAATCACCTCAGATTTACCTTCATTAAGTGTCAAGAAATTACTCATAATCCATAATTTAAGTTCCTCAATACATACACACAACTTTGCTAATGCATTTTTTTATCACCAGGTTTAAAAGAGAGATACAACTGTGTATCATCAGCATATAAGTGAAAAGAAATACCATATTTCTTGCAAATAGAACCCAGCAGCAGCATATAGATTGTGAATAAAGTTGGGGCAAGAATGGAACCCTGAGGGACACCACAAGTCAGAGAAGCACTGGAAGAAGTATATTGTCATGTACGTACAGATAATTTTCGGTTCATTAAGAAGCTCTGGAACCAATTTAAAACAGTACCTCTCAGACCAACACAGTTTTTTAAAGTGAGAAAGTAATAAATTGTGATCAACCAAATCAAAAGCTGAGCTTAGGTATAGTAAGATCAAAGCAACAGCATTTCCAGCATCTGTTGACATTAAAATATCATTATAAACTTTTAAGAGGGTTGTTTCTGTACTATGCAATTTCCTGAAACCAGATTGAAACATTTCATAGAATTGGTTAGATCTCAAAAAGACTTGTGGCTGAACTAGAACAACTTTCTCCAAAATTTTGGAGATAAAAGGTAGATTGGAAAAAAAAATAGATGTGTCTGAATTTGGCTTTTTTAAAATCGGCGTTATTAAGGCACATTTCAGACTATTGGGAACTATTCCGGTACTTAGACTCAGATTAACAAAATTTAACACATGAGAAACTACAATGTGTACAACCTGCTTTAAAAAGCGAGCTGGCAAAACATCATAAGGACACATAGTGGGTCTCAAATGCTCGATGGGATCTTTACAGGCAGAAATAGTAACAGGTTGAAAATTAGACCATGTTGCAGAGCTCCATGGTCTCTTGTTGATGTCAGAGACAGATTGCAAAACTTGAGGTCTCAACCTATCTACCTTCTCCACAAAAAATGTCAAAAAGTTTTCAGTGTTTCAGACACATCAATAAAAACATCTAATGCTGGATTAAGGACATATTAGATTGTGGAAAAAATAGTTCTTGGGGAATGGGAGTTGTTATTAATAATTTCAGACCAATACTTAGATTTTGCTGATTTCACAGCTTTCTGGAAATGAGAGAGAGAGAGTCCCTTAAAAGATCATAGGAAATCTGCTGTTTACCCTTTTTTGCCATTTTCATTCTTATCTCCTGCATATTTGTCAGAGCGAACGAATTGGGTCATTAAACCATGGTTCGGATTTTTTTTTAATGCACTTTGCCTTCATTGGTGCAACTGAATTCAAAATATTCAAACACTTATCATTAAAAGAACAGAGAATACTCATCAACGTTTGAATTCCAAGGCGATGCATCCGTAAAATCCACAGGTTGAAATGTTATATACGCTGAAGCAAACTCCTCCACTGCATTAGCTGTGAAGTGGCGAATCCAACGGGTTTGCACAGCTGTGCTGACGGGTCACCAAGGAATGGAAGCGTTAAAACAAATGGATTTATGGTCTGAGAATCCTGTATGACTAATTTGACCTGTAGAAAAACCGTGAGTGAAGATCAAATCCAAGGTATGACTGTGAGTATGTGTGGGTTCGTGTACCCATTGTGTAAAATTTAATGCACCCGTAAGATTACAGAATTCCCTTGGAAGCGTCTTGTTTGGGTAAGAGATGTGAATATTAAAATCACCCAATAATAAGATCTGTTCTAACTTTGTTACAGCACAATCCAGAAACTCGGCAAACTCCTTTAAAAAAGCACTGTTAGGCTGCGGAGGCATGTATATTATCACAAACGTTACAGGATCAGCAGCTACTTCAAACTGAAAGATTTGAAGCTCAAACCTGTTATACGCCTCTGATGCAATAATGCTGCCTTTAAAAGTTTCTTTAAAAATTGTGGCTATGCCCCCTTCGTGACCAGATGTCCTTGGGGTATTAAAAAAGGAGCAATCCACGGGGACAAGTTCATTAAACTGGCTTAAATCACGGTCTTTGATCCAAGTTTCAGTCATTAAAAAGAATGTCCATTCACTATTCACAAACAGCTTGTAACACTCCAAAGAGAAAGGAAAACTTGATCGCATCATATGACCCCTTTAATTCCAGGCTGCAACATAAGTCAGATTGAACAGAGGACTCGTCTGGTTCCCATGGTTTTGTGCCGAGGGTCTGAACTGCATACACACTGCAAACAGAGTATGTGTGAACCTGGTGTAATGCTGCAGTGCTTTCTGAGTGCCACCAATCAATTTAATTAATTATGAGCTGAATAGACTTAGGCCCTGTCCACACGGAGATGCGTTTAGCTGTATATGCATAAATTTTGTATCGAATAGGCATTTTGGGAGATTGAAACCACTATTTTTTGAAAAACGGGTTCCAGAGTGGATAAATCTGAAAACGGCACCTTTGCGTTTATGTGTGGACAGCCAATCCGTATATTTTGTGAAACGATGATGTCATCACGCCATGTCTCGCACATAGTCAGACGTAACAGCATACCGATATGCCACGTAACAGCAAAAAAAAAAACATGAACACTGAACAATTATCTTTTATTAACTAACATTAACACAGATTAATAAATGTATTGTTCCATGTTCATTTGTATACCGCGTGCAAGGTTTATGCGCATAGTCCAAGACTTCTCCGTTTTTAGTGTATCTCTGTGGTAGAGTGCCACATACTGGTCTGACGTGTAAACTACATGGTTTTGTGTCGGTTTTGTGGTTTCATGTGGATGCAGATATTTCTTGAGACGAGGGGGAAAAAAATCTGATAGGGAAAGCTCTGGCTTTGTGTGGACATTTTCTTTTGTTCTTACAGTTCTTTAGTACAGCACAGTCAAATCTTGACCTCTTTTTTCCAATTGCCTTTTTAATTCAGATTCTGTCTGTGCAATGATTTTATTTAGTTTTTCTCAGGGGTGTATCAAAGGTGAAGAGGTAACTGTTGTTGCATGCATGTAACACCTTGTTTGTTAAACAAATCAGATGTTCAGTCATGTTTATGCTAAACTCTTCCTGTGAGCACTGCATCCTGCTTCCATGTAAATCTTATATGCTTTCGCTCTTTCTTACATCCCTCCATGTTCTAACGTCCTATTTTGGTCAGTGTTTGAAACCTTCATGTTATTACCCCCTTGATGAATTGCTTGTTGTTTTCCTTGTCTTTTCCTATTTGTAATTCCCTTTGGATGAAAGTGTATGCTTTATGATAAAATGTAAATGCATTTTTTCAAGACCTGGCCTATGATACTCATCTTGTGGGTGTCAGAGCACATTTCTGAAAACATGCACATATCGAACCAAGATTTGTTGCATACTCATCTATTAGATTTTATATTCTTCAATAAATAGATCAGTTTTTCAGCTGACCATTATTCAGCTAGATACTCTTTACAGACCTTTGGGTTACAAATCTGACTCTTTAACCATCAGGCCACGACTGCCCCTATGAGTTTCAGTCCAGCAGCCGTTATTGATTCCAGGTGCACAACATTTTACAATTAACAATTTTTACACTTACATTTTATGGGTGAAGAATTTAGTTAATTAATTATAGTTTTTAGTTAATTTCTGTAATATTATTTTCAGGAACTTAGTTATTTGCAATTAATACTAACAATCAGCTAAGCTAGCACAAAATTTTAAAATGGGTAAAATTGTCAATTTATGAGTAAAATTAAGCCTGTGGTTAAAGGGGTCATATGACACTGCTAAAAAGAACATTGTGTTGTGTATTTGGTATAATGCAATGTGTTTATGCGGTTTAAGGTTCAAAAAACACATTTTTACAAAGCTCCTCGTTCTGAAAAGCAAGGTGTACACTGATTGGCCAGCTATCCAGTGCGTTGTGATTGGTTGAATACCTCAAGCGTGTGACGGAAATGTTACGCCACTTACCATACTGTGATGCCGTCTCCCGGCACGACCAGACAAAACCAATAAAACCCATTACAAACGAGGCATTTGTTGCATCCAGTGGGGACATAATTACTGATTATAATGACTTGTTGCGTATCGCGCAGCATAAACATAAAACCATGTCTGTATTTGTGATCAGAGAAATGACAAACAACAAACGCTACTCTACACTGTTTAAAACTCGCATTTGAATAATCAGTGGCAGATTCTTTAAATATAAAAAATTTACTTACAGGATGTGAGTCAGAAGCGCCAGACTGTCCTTGCAAAGTTGGAACTGACCCACTTTATATAACAGCCTTTGATCACAGACCCATTGTAGGCTAGTCTGCAGGTTCAGGAAACAGTCCTCCATAAAATGTGTCACACAGCGTCACACACTGCAGACTTGAGGATGGCGCAGATGGTGAATTTGATGAAGGAGCAGCCGGCAGGCTTGCGGCAACCACATGTGTTAACCAAGAGACCATGTGATGACCATTATGCACCAAGAGCTTGTAACATTCCAAAAAAAAAGGAAAAGTTGAAATCGCATCATATGCCCCCTTTAACATATATTTGACGATACTTTGACATTTTGGTCTACAGTGTAAATTACACAATACACTTAGCAAAAGGCAAAGCAGTTATGAAGCAGTTATGTTTGTTTCTGAATATGTATGTTTCTAATAAATAACTAGATAACAGTTTGGGGTGTGAGTGTGTGCACAGGGGAAGATTCACTCAACACTGCATCAGAGCTGAAACCCTAGGTGTGATGATTGTCTGAAATTCATATACAATCATGCCAGTTTATTTGCTAGTGGTAGTGATGGGAAGTCTGGTTCTTTTCCATGAACTGTTTTTTTCAGACAGTTTCAATAAACCAGTTCTGAAAACCTGTTCAACCCTGAAGCATTAGTTGGGTGGCATAGGTAGATAGGTCTAGCACACAAGTGTTTTATCAAGAATTTAGCTATTTGAGTTTGCCTTTTTTCCCCTGCCATATTAAATAATTGTCTGTAATAGTCTACTACTTACAGTAATGTGAAAAATTATACAGATGTTGTTCCCTTTCAAAACAGTTCACTCACATTTCTTAAGTTGATTACACTTCAGGGAAACTCTCTGAAATACTGAAGAATGATTGAATAATGTTTGTTCATCTGCTTGAACAAAATGCATTTCAGCCCACCAGAATAGGTAGAGTCGTTCAGAATGCCATTTCATCATAATTTTTATTTATCAGAGTCTCTTCTTTTATCGATTGAAAAGCCCCAGCAGTGGTTTAATGGCACCTACTGAATGAGCTCTCTGCAGCTGACAATACCTCCTTTGGCACCCAGCTAATTTTATGAACAGATTTAACTTCTTTTAGAACAAATTTCATCAGTGTTTATTGCAAAATGCAGCACCATGAATGTAGTATGTGCAGGGGTGATCCTGCATGCCTTGGATGAGCACAGTGAGTGCATCGCTTGCCTGGGCTATGGCCATGTCGAAGCTGCACACACCAAGACAAACCGCTCTCAAACCTACGCCACTGCAGACGCTGTTTTGACACTAGCCAACGAGGTAAACTGAACATGACACAAGTGTGTTTATTCTCAACATTTTATTTAGACTTTTTTTTCTCGTAATTTAAAGGTGGGATAAAGCGGTAGCCAATGTTGGCATCTGAAATCACCAAAACAAACAGGCCCCCAAAAGGGTCTCACCCCTATTTTGACAGCTCCACCCCACACATACAAACACAACCCGGGCAATGATTAGTTCTCTGAAACAAAGCAAAACCAATGTTACACCATGTCTACACCGGACGTGAGTGGCGTGGCGCGACAAAATACTATAGAACTCATTATAATCAGTGATACTGTCTACACCATATATATATATATATATATATATATTATATATATATTATATATATATATATATATATATATATATATATATATATATATATATATATACACAGTCATGGCCATATAGCTTACGCTCTTCTGTGTACGCTGCCTGCGTAGATCTCAGATTCTCCAAAATGGTGCTACACTGATGTGGAGTGACACAGAGGAGACAAATTGTTGAATAAAGTTGTTATTTTTGTCATATTTGCATACAAAAAGTATTGTTGTCGCTTCATAGTGTTACGGTTGAACCACTGATGGCAGATGGACTATTTTGACAATGTCTTTCATACTTTTCTGGACCTTGACAGTGTAATTTACTTGGCAGTCATAAGCCTCCCGGTTTTCATCCAAAATATCTTAAATTTTGTTCCGAAGACAAGCAAAGCTTTCACGGGTTTGGAACGACTTGGGGGTAAGTTATTAATGACAAAAATTCTCATTTTGGGGTGGAGTATCCCTTTAAGTTTTGCAAGGGACATCTCTGCTGCTATCAGGTGCTTTAATGCCGCGTAGTTCTAGGAACTAGCCAGGCAGTATCGTTCCTAGAGAAACAAATTTGCCCCTCGGGCTGTTTTCCTGGTTGCATTCGCACCAGCAGCAAGAACTTTGAAGCGGCCGACAGCTATGTCTTTATTCACAGCATTTACAAACGTCAACAACCAGTGAATGGAGAACGGTGTGTTCAGAGCTGCTTTTGCTGTGTGTTGTGGTTTTTGTGATAACAGAGATGGGAATGTAAATGCACAATTTACATGATTGAAAGAGTGTGAAAATCTGATAACTTGTAGTATACTGCAGACAATAGGTAAATGCCATTACCGCTGTTTTCCATGTTTGTGGAGAATTTTTTTTTTTTTTACTGCTTTTTGGCCAATCAGCGTACACTTATGTCACTGGTAGTTCCTATAGAACTGTTTTAGACCTTACTCTGAAGTAGGAGCTAATTTAGGGTGTTTTCACACACAGAACCACAAAACCTAGTTCACTTAAAGTGAACCGGAGAGGGAACCAGCCAAAAGTGACCTCAGTCCTTTTGGTGTTCACAATATTGTGGACTCAAAAGAGAACCCGGTTATTTTCTTGGTCCTCTTCAGCACTTAAGTGATCTCAGACCCTTTCTTGTTTCATACCACAACTTCAAAAGAACCAAGACCCCAGCTTTCTGAGCAGCAGGGGAACGCTGGAGTCTGACTTACTGGAAAATTTAGAAGATGAAGTGGACACCCAGCTTTCTGAGCTTTAGGTTAAAGATTGGGTGTTTATTTTTGGGGTATTTAGGTGATGATGTTAACTTGCTCTCTGAAGATAACCTGCTCCAGAGCAGATTATGTTTCAGGGTTAGTTCACTTCTACTGATCTACTGACGAGCCTTCGCTGGGTGTAACAGATAGCGCACAACATTATATATTATTACAATATATAATATAGCCATATATATATATATATAAATAAATGTAATGATATAAAGCACTAATATAAGCAATAAATTAGGTAATATATATATTCTAATATGGTTATTATATTTATTTTTATTGCACATATAACAGTTATCTGTATAAATTAAAAACACTTTGACATGGTAATGTTTAATTTTATATATTTAATTACATTTTATATTATCATATCACACATGGATCGGCATTTTCTGTAATGTCTATATTTTAAATCAAAATACATATCTGATATGACTTAATATATAATTAGCATTATAAAACAATATAATTCATATTCTCAAGATTAAAGATTAAATGAAAAAAATAAAAATAAAAATGATTGCACACCCATCAATTAGGTGGCGATATGCACTAAGCATGTAATTGAACATTGAACAAAAAAGAAGAAGAAAGAAATAGCATGGCGCACTTTTTTTTCTTAGCATCCGTTTCCATAGCTACTCGTCGATTCGTCCCTTAAGGGATAGTCTTAAAGAGATAATTCACCCAAAATGAAAAATTTGATGTTTATCTGCTTACCCCCACGATCTGCACGAAGTAGTAGGTGACTTTGTTTCTTCAGTAGAACACACAATTATGATATTTTTTTACTCCAGCCGATGCAGTCTCTCAGCCGTATAATGCATTGCAATGGTAACAAAATCTATGAGAGTAAAAAAAAACATGCACAGACAAATCCAAATTAAACCCTGCGGCTCGTGACGATACACTGATGTGTAAAGACACAAAACGATCGGTCTGTGCAAGAAACTGAACAGTTATTTTATATAGTTTTTACCTGGTCTTATTCACATAATGTCCGAACCGTACAGCAGCAGGCGCCTGAGGCATCTTTTTCTTGCTTTATGGTGGGATCGCAGAACTTATTAGTGCATTACTGCCACCTATCTCTCAAATGGACCATTGACACTCTATCGACAATCTTAATTAGGAGTGTCAATGGTCCATTTGAACCATGAACTTACTCCGGGATGCGTTTTTGGAACCACATACCTCGAGTAAGCAAGGTTTGGGGTTAATCAACCGAGAGTTCAGGTTATAGCTGGCGGTAAGTTAACCTGCTTTCTGGAATACACCCCTGGTATGATTGTCTGGTTTTACACAAGGAGCTAAACCTATCAGTGTTTGTACTTCTTTATGATTGGTCAGTATTGTGTAAGTACCATGAGCCAATCGGTGCTCGTGTTGTGAATATAATAATGGGAAGTTCCCTCCTGTCTGTTGTGCACTGGCTGTTAGCCAGTTTTCAGTTTAGTCCCTGTTTCAAAATGACCTTTGTTTGTCTGTTAAATGGAGAGGCTAACTACACTTTTTTTTACTCATGGGGCAAGTAGCTGTAGTCCTGCGTGGTGAGCAACTATGGTGTATTACAGCATTGTAAAGTTCTCTTGGTATGTATGATGAGTTTAATTGCTTTTTTTTTAACGAGTCTTTTTAATGAATAACCTTTTTTGTTTGTTTTGTTAATATCCAGCAGGTTTTAACTGCAAGTCCAGGGGTTTCTGATGATTTTAACTGGAGCAAAATGTACATGAAGTGACGTGACTGCACTGCTGCTATGCTTTGTTTTTGTTTTGTTGTTGTGTTTTAACAGATTTGTCTGGAACTCACCTTGGTCTGTTGTTGTTATATTTTTGTGTGTTTTGTTGTGTTTTATTTGTGTTAGAATCACCGCCACAGAATTTAACATGTAACAATATTTATAATACATCTAGAATGTAAAAACATACAATCTACTCCACTTTCCCCTGCAGCGCTGCAGTTTTAAATTTATGTTCTTTTAATTCCAGTCTAATTTCTCCATCTGCCGTTGCTCCAAAAATTTTTGTTGTCCAGGACTGCTTAAATTCCACAAGATAATTTTATCTTCTTGAATTTAAGCAGTCCTGGACAAACAAAATTTTTTTTTTTGTTTATTTTGGCAGCTACAAGAAAGTGAAAAACTATATAATTTCGTGGTTTAGTTAAACAGACAACTAAACATGTTAAACTTTTCGTTAATACAGAACAAAACAATATGTGGAGAAACAAAACGAGGTACTTAACCGTTGTATGATTTTCCAGTGTTGCACACAGGCAGTCTCCTGGTATTCAATGTTGAAAACGTAGCAGCAGCTGAAGGAATACAGATAAGGCCATCTGCAAATCCCAGGTGCTCATCCAAAACATAGGCCACCTTTCCCTCAATGCGTACCATCCAACTTTGTGGAAGAGAGAAATGTGTTCCCTAAAAAAAAAAAAATTACAAATGTTTAAAAGGCAAACACCCTATGAAGTACACTAACATTCCTCCAAATCTCTCTTACCAAGCATTATGAGTCTTGGTGTGGCTTGGAAGGCTCATGTCTTTGCTCGATGGATGCCTTTGTTGCCGCTGTCCTTTAAACCAACCACAATACGCTATAAGTCCCTACCTGTTTAAAATGCTGCTTAAAAATACCATTTCATGTAATTTCACAATACTATTTCCCCACTGACATCAAGAGCCAAATTAAGAATGTAATCCTCTTTTTCAAGGAAGTGCTTCATCAAAAAGAAGCACTGCTGCTATGCTGGTCCTGCTTATGCTGCATGTTCTCTGTGTCACTCAAATGTCCCGTAGCAAGACACTGAATGTCTTTGTTCTGAGTCTGTCTTTGGAAGCAATCTATGATCCTCTTCCCCTTGTTTTTGAGGGCCTGTCCTACTCGATCACAGATATCAATACCCGTTCAGTTTTTGAACATGGGCACAGAGTCCTCCTTTTTGTAAATAGAAGGCAAGGCCACTGTTTCTTCAATCTCATTTGTACTTGGGGGAGGGGGGGGGGCAGCTGTTTTATCATGTGACGTTGATAGATGTATGTCAATCTCATTGAATTTGTCAATATATGGAAGGGCAACAACTCTGGGGGCCATCAGACTGAAATATGGTGACCATATTTTTTCTTCGTTCTTCTAAGGAGTTCAACCTGTCCCCTCTCCTTTCTTCTGGAAGGTACATTAATTTTGGCGGCCATTTGTGCCAGCCATAGCCTGTCTACTTTGCACCGTACGTGTTTTGGTGGTAGTGCTAAGTTCGTCGGTGTTCTTGTTCTCCGTATTCTCTCCTCTTACATTTGGTGCGGTTAACAATGCTCAACTCTTGTGTTTAAGTTGAAATTAACAAGAGAATAGTAACCTAATCCCCCACCTGTTCACCCTTCCTCATTTGTTCCTGCAACGGTCAAAGGCTATTCTTACACAATCCGTTTCGCTAGCTCTATGCATTGTGCAGCCCCTGTTGGTATTTGGACAGTGTTTTCTGCATCGCAGCCCACCACAGTTCTCACCATTGCTCGGCTGTCTGCATGGTTAGCCCATGTGCCCTCTTAATATTGCCTGTGAGAGTGAGGCAGGCATCTTGTCCCAAGGAACCTCGAACTGGCTGCCCCATGAGTTCGTGTGTTTTGTAAAAGATAAGCCCGTAGAGTGGTGGTTGTGTACGCGAGTGTGTAGGATTGGAATGTCCCTTCGCGTCGGCTTTTGTGGGTGCCAAGGATGAACAAGGTCACTGTTTGTCTGTTTAGGGTCCGCTTTTAAACTTCAGTTCTAGTAGAGAAAAATACATTAACGGATATTTTACAAGTGCATTTTATTTACAGTATTTATATTTTACAGATAAGAGAAAGTTAAAATTTGTTTAATAGTGATTCTTAAATCTGGCGTTATAAGATATATATAACTAACAATTGGTTTAACCCCTTTTCTCTTCTGTCATTTAGATATTAAGTTTATCCAGTAGTTTAAACCCAGTGTGTTTCTCAACCTCGACCTCCATACCTGGGGTCCCCACATCGCAGAATGTTTTACGATTAGTCCAACTAATAAAAACACCTGATTCAAGCTCATTGCATCTTAGCATGTTGACTGGGAGACATCTAAAACATGCTGGGAGGTGGATCCCCAGGAGTGGAGTTTAGTGTCTCAAGCTTTAATGTAGAAAGATGCCACATACAATATCCTTTTTAATATTTGACACTTGCTTTTGATGTGCTTTTTCCTCACCCCTCTTTGTGCGTTAAAAAGCTTGGATGACTTAACGACCCTGTATTGGTGTTAAATGGTCCTGGAAAGCACCCCTTTTCTATCAAGGCTAAGGTCTTCTTTATTTGTGACTCCAACTGGCTGATGTCAGGTGTTCAACTTAGACCCATCAACCTTTCATTTGTCCAATTTGTGACGTGATGCAGCAAACAGTATGGAGGGTCCAAGATGTTGTACACTGCGGCAGTGGATAATAATCTTGCAAACCCTATCTGCATTTAATGATATGCATATTCATTTTTCTAGACTTGCATAGGTGATAGATTTCCAAGATCAACTAACAGTAATGAATTGATGTACCAAAACAACAAAGTGCACCTTTCTCATCAGTAATATAGGGATATTTTTCCCGAAAGACCAAGCTGTCCACCCGTGTCCTTTACAACAACACAAGGTCGTTGGGGACTTGCGTCCTTTGTAAATCACTGATGCAACCTCACCGTGGCTTTGTGCTTTACAATATCACGCGGTCTTTACAGCATCTGCTAATCCTCATTGTATGTCTGTTTCATCAATTTCATTTTGCTTCACCAGCACCCTGAATGGGAGGTGGGAATAACTGAACACAACTTAGATATGACTGAAGAAGCTGGTTGTCCTTTTCTGGCCATGTCTTACTTAAGTGTAAAAAATTGTGAAGTCTTTACTGGCACCTCCTTGAAATAGGAGTGTTTGCTTTCAACCTTAGTGTCCACAATCGTATCAGTGGCCCAAATTTAAGGATTAGGTCAGGCTAATGCAACAAATAGTGATGCTTTCGTTTGAGAGGGTGGTCAGGGAACATACTGTTCCGTAAATATACATATTCCTCGAGCAAAACTTTTATATATGCGACCTCATTTCTGGTGATATCTTTGGAGTCACAGATGAATTCAACTATTTCCTTTAGCTTAAGGCATCAGCTGGCAAACTACTTTCCATGGGGTTTTTGATCCATCTACCAATATAAACTGGTATAATTGTCGTTAAAAGACACCAATTCTGTGTAGCTGAACCACTGAGCTTTTTTGAGCATTTTTTCCCTTAATCTCACCATGGTTTGTTGTTGTGAGTCACTACCCAATAAGTTTTGTCTGTGAGATGGCCCGATTTATCTGGTCATAGGTGAGATGTTTTTCAGGAATTTACAAAATGTTCAACTATAGAGGGCCAAATCATTTTGCTACTACTCCCTCAAAAAACGTCATGTCCAAGACATGGAGGAAGGACCGCCTACAGACATGAACAGCTCTTAAGTGAGTGAAACATGGAATTCAATTTGATTCCCCATCTATTAAATCATGGTCCAGGAGGTCAGTTAGTGTACACTGTCGTTTAAATTTGTAGCTGTTTTTTCGTGGAGGGCCAAATGCCAGTGGTGGTTTGGGCAAATGTCCTCTATCTCTGTTAATTCAAACAGTACCTACAAAAGGTTCTTGCTACTGCTGAAATTTTTCTGTGAATCCCACCAACAGAGGGGCACCAAGATTACGCCACATGTAGCAATCACTGATGCCTTAAGGTACCCTCCCATCTTCCAGCTGAAAGCCTGAATCCTCCAAGTCTTTTAGGTCAGCAATTATAGACGGGAAAATATCTTGTCCCTGACCAAAAAATTTTAAATCGCTGCTCCCTGCATAGCAAAACAAGTTGTGCTGGGTCAAACAGTGGATCAATTATGTTGGTAGATATTTCCCCAAGTGTCATGTACATGGCCCATGTATTTGTGTGTTTCTTTTTCCCAGAGCTCTAGGGGGTTTGCACCACCTCAAAGGCATCCAAGTACAGTATAACTGAACACAGATGATGATTTCTTCGTAAAATTGGGTTGATGCTTTGAAGTTTTTTGCCATCATTAACGATCAGTTTTAAAACCATATCACTGTGCCACAATGAAGTTTAGAAAGTGCATACTGGGTCCTTTCGCAGTGGACTGCCTAAAGTAAGGTAGCACGTGTACTCCTTTACAGGAACTAATACTGACAAAAAGCGTTCCTTACCCTGGTATCTGTTCCTCAGGGTAAATCTGAGCAGGTGCAAACAGAATCAAGAATTTCTTTGAATATATGTTGTCCTGGTTTTGTCTGATCTCAAGACACCTTCATTGTAAATATTTGAAAAGATCCTCTTGTTCAAGTTCCTTAATTATTTCCTGTATTTCTTCCTTTGTCATGTTTAGGCCCTGTTCATTTTCTCTTCTAACTTTTTTAAGCACTTGCTTCATTACACTGCTGTGGACCTCCTGAAATTCCTCAACAATACACTGTACTGTGGGGCTGGCAACAAACGCAGTTTGACGTAAGTTTAAATTAAAACAGGCCAGATTTTAGGAAAGGTACAGGGTTGAATCTGGGTTGTTCCATTGACTATCAAGAAATGGATAAACAGTCTCATCATGGATTGGATGGCCTTGGACTTGGACATCAGTTATCTTGTTGTGCTTGCGGTCTGCTACAAATGACTGCTTGTGTTTCCGAGATATGTTGGGTAGCAAAGGCGACCTCACGCTAAAATATTGTTGAGCATCCCTGAAAAGGACACGGCACTTTTTTTGCCATTCCGTATGTGTAATCTCAAATGAATGGCACAACACCATGTTAAACATTATCGACACCACATAACTCACCATCCTTGAATTAACTGCATTTGCAGTTACCACCCCCACTATACTGATAACCTATACTTGTCTCTGTGACACAGTGACAGCAGGTGGGTGATTTCTGTGGCATGTGTGGACTTTACTGCAGAAAAGATTCTGAAATTATTACCTAGGGACAATGTTTTATATGCCACATGGAAAACCTGTTGTTAGCCAAGTTTCTATGACTTTTTTTACATGGGCAAATAGAAGGTTTTTCAACACAGTCAGTCTGTGGTGGCTACAAAGAACTTTACAGCTAAAATAGTGCTATAAGTCTTGTCACTGGAAATTCTGATGCAGACAATATTATATCAATGTACCCAATTTTGGAACTATAATGGATCTCTCTTCCTGTTTTCGAAAGTACATATAATCCCCCATCCATGCCTTTTCTTCCTTTTCTGTACCTTGCTTTAGGGCTGGTCTTATTATTTTTCTGAAAAATCTTAGCAAAAAGTGTCTCCACACAGTGCCTACGTTCAGCTCCTGAGCTCCTCCCCTCTGCCAAAAACGATGCTGGTTCCTTATCTAAAATGTAAAATAAATCATTGTCAATACAAATGTAACATTTGTTGGGGGGGAAAGGAAAGACAGAGAAATATTCGCAGTAGCTAACTTCATGTAACGCAATTGTAAAATTTTGGTTTCATTTGGTCATTCAATAATACGACACCACCAATACAAATGCTCCTACTTCAGACAAAAATTTGCTACTCCACTGCTAGTTTCTTAATCTTAAACCCGCTAAAATAAATCACTGTCAAATCCAAAGTGTCAAAAATTAAAACAAAGATACAAAAAAACGACATGGTGTCTGTAAATGAAATGTAAAACGACGTTATTTTCGCAGTGGCCAACGTTTTAACCTAGACTAGGCCTAATTCGTTCTTAATGTAAGGGATTAAGTTTGCTTGATTAAAAAAAAAAAAAATATCTTGCATTTCAATCGTGATTCACAACTAAACTCACAGTCTTTTTTTTGTTTTAATAAAAACGTTTAGGTTTACCTCAGTTGTTTAGCCCAAAGGCTGACCAGAAACCAGGTTACTCTCACCACCACCGACCACTACCAACGCACACAATCCGTGAGCTCTAGGCTCGAGCAAAACTTGCGACTGCAACTGCTAGTTCCAAAGCACCCGGGGTAGGTCGACCAAATGTCAAAAATGAGAAAAAGATAAAAATGGACCACTGTTTTAAATGGAAACCCAAAAAACACGGACGTGCTATTCGTCAACTCAAGTTCAGATGGCCCACAAGATTATTTACTAACAACATTCGTATCTTAATGTAACGTTAACTCACTTAAACTGATGCGCGATAAAAAAAACTAAATAACCAAAAAACACATCTTGCTTCTTAGTCGGTTAATTCAATGAACTCACAAGTCTGTTTTTTAAATAAAACGTCTAGGTTTACCTCAGTTGTTAGCCCAAAGGCTGACAAGAACAACGTTACACAGTCTCCAGAACCGTGAGCTCTGCTTCTCGAGCAAAACTTGCGACTGCATGATCGTTCCAAATGTCAAAAATGAAAAAAAAAAAGGAAGAAGACAAACGACCTGTTTAAATTTTAAAAAAAGAAAAAGAAAAAAAAAAAAACGATTGCTATTTCGCAACGTGTGGGTAAAGTAAGATGCATTCGTGGATAAAAAAAAAAATCTTGATTTAATCGGTTAATTCAATAAATTCAACTCACAAAGGTTTTTTTTTTTTTTTTTTTTTTTAACAAAACGTTAGGTTTTACCCACTTTTTAGGGCCAATGATGACAAAATTGTTAACCTATAAAATTGGTGTGGGAAACAACCGGCGGGCACACACAACTTCCACACGGCCATGCCCATAGTTTACCTTGCCTTGTTTGCTGTTTCATTCACTCTTCACTTCTCAAGGGGATGAAAAATATCTATCGCCAAGGTGTCTTGTCTTGGACAAGCTCATATTATGTTCTCCGGAATCGTGAACTGAGCACTCTCCTCTGGGCAAAACTTCAAACCCTGCCACTTGATGGTTCCTACTCAAAATCGTAAAGCAAACGTCCTGACGATCCAAATAGCGCCAAAATAGGGACGCGTATGTGGTGAAGAGATAACAGTATGTAACGTTGATTTTTTAAAATACAGCAAATCACTGTAGTGCGGTGTTTTATGTCACAGAAAAATTCCAGAGCAAAGGAATTACCGTTAGAACGGTAAAGCGAATTTACAGTACTATACTGGTTGACATATGGTAAATAACTGTAGAAATTACAGAAAAGTCTAACAGTGCTGCTTAAGTTGAAAAATAGCAAAATGTCTAATAAATTGTTTATTTTTAGGTGGGAAACTATAATTAATGACTAGTTTAAAGTTGAGATTTATGTTCAATGCCCAGCATTGCATATGCAGCACATCCCAGGAAAGAAAAACAAAAATGAGATCTCTTTAACATCTTAAATATTTTCCTAGACAGAAATGTGGTACTTTAACATCAAACATGCCTGCTGTGTTGACTTGTTTGGGTTTCTTTCCTTTGTGGCCAGTGTGGTGAGCTCTCTGAGTCTGACAGCAACACTCTCCAGACCTTGAGATGCCTTCAGTACCTCCTCAACCATTTCCAAAATGTCCAAAGTCCAAAGTCTTCTTCCCTGTGTTAAAAAATGCCTGCAAATACCTGCTTGTTTGTAACTAGATCAATAATTGAATTGATCAATTAAAGCTAAACGCAACGAGATTTTCTGCGTTTAATTAAAAGTAACTAATGGTATGTTCAAGCCATGTCGGATGACTTTAAAATAAAGTCATGAGTGGAAAACCCCCAGTTGGGGGCGTGTCAGTCAAAACACGTCGGATGCAAGGGATGCAGCCAAAGACTATAGATATGAAGCGTTTGTATTGACACAGGGGTAAACTTATTTGAATAAAATTATTTTTGTCATTTGCAATAAAACTAATTTAATGTGCAAAATTATATTATTGGATAATACCATAGACTATATACTAATTCAATTTGCACTCCCTTTAATAAGTGAATAAATAAAAACACCCTACCTTAAATTATGTAGAAAAGTTTAAAATTGCAATCTTGTTCTGACCAGGACTTGAACGTGCCTAACGTAATGCTTACGACTCATCTTGGCAACTCTAAATACGATCTTCCAGGAGGACTTGGAATGCACCAGAAAATAAACTCGTTACAAAGGTCTGTTAAAACATTAATTCACCTAAGCTTTCATGGGAAGCAGGACATGACATGTGACCAAGTATTGGTGATTCCATACTTGGAATTTGTGCTCTGTGTATTTCTCTCCATCCAAGTTGCACACTACACAACACACCCACACACACACACCATGGTTCCCTTGCAAGGGTCTCACTTTGTGTGCGAGATTTGAGTGTTGGAGAGAAAGTGCTGGTAACATTCACAACACAAATTAGTTTTCCATTTTAGCATACAATTCCATTGCCAGAAATTTCCAGAACTGTTAATAAATGTAACATGCAGCTATTACAAGCATTATATTGTAAATTTTTTATGCCAACTATGTTAGATTCAAAACTACAAAATAACATAGCAAAGTGTGTTCGTCCAGCGGGACATAAGTTATTCTGTCTTGTATGATTTAAATTAACATTGGGTTTACAGTGTGTGTGGTGGTGTGGTGGGGTGTAGACTGTGATCTTGTGTTCTTTTTCTCCTCCTGCTGCTCTCTGCTTGGCAGGGGCTAATGAGTGCCACTGGACTCCTGTGTTTGAGCTCGTTGCTGGAGTATAAAGGAACCCCAAGGACCTGCCGTCCAGAGAGAGAGGCTGAGGTGTTCACATCTTTGCATCTTGCCGTCTTCCAGTTCCAGTGTTTGTGTTTAAGCTCTTGTTTAAACTCTTTGTCTACCGAAGTGTTTGGTTGATTTGCTTTACCTATGGTGTTAAAGTGAAGTTATTGAGGAGTAGCAGAGTGTCTAAGTTTTTTTTTTTAACTGCTTAAGTGGGAAGTGGAATATTTTTCTTGTAGGAGGTGGATGTCATTTATGTTTTTAGAAATTACCTCTTTTTCTCCTGTGTTTTGAGATTAGAGAGGCCGTACGGGAAGTATTTCTCGTGTGTTTTTTTTTTTGTTTTTTTTTTTTTTTTTTTCTTTTGATAGGTAAGTTAATACTTAAAACCCTTAGTTAGAGGAACCTTTTTGGTTATTGTTTTGGGCCTTTCTCCTCCTGAAGCCTTACGTTATCTTTTTTCCATTCTGTTAAAAAAAATGCCTCTGTTTGTTTGCTCAAACTGGTGTTACTGAGCTTTCTTGTGTGTCGCCCTGGAACTTGGAGACGGCAGTTGTCTCAGTCTCTCCCCACCGTTTATTTGTTACACCCCTTTCACCCCTAGATCTTTTTTTTTTAAAGGGGTACGTAACAAGTGTTACAAAGCCCGGACAGCTCTACATTCATCTTGTTCATGGAAATTTAGAGTTATAGCCTCCTGCATGTTAACAGGTCACGCGGCTGCACAGTTTTCTGTGAAATATATTTATAATGCTGTTTTTATTTAATAATAAAAAATAATAAAAAAATACCCTTTAGTAGTAGTCATTGATATGTGAAAAAAAAACTTTTTTTGGCCAAATTGTGCAGCCTTACAATTAGGCAAAACAAACCTGGTGTTCTTTAACATTTTTGGCAAATAAAGAAAAAAAATTTCACTTGGCTTGTATTTGGATACCTTCTCTCAATTGCTCACATAAATGGGGCTTCAAGAGAAGCAAGTGTGAAAACCTTTGCTTTCTCCACATGTAGTGACTGTTTGAAAAATCCTCACCATTCAGATAATCACGATCCACTCATTTGTTGATGCTAACGAAAAAAAATGGAAAAGTGTCAGTAGAACATCTTTAAAGTTTTGAGTGTCATGGCACTTCCTTCTTTTGTAACATGTATCTGTGTTTTGCCTCAAAGCGCATTGGTCCATAGTGATACTAGGCATGGTCCAAAACAACGAATCAGCGTGGCTGGCGGCTCGGGTAATGTAATGGTGTTTTGGATGTAGAGCATTAAGTTAGAGGAAAGGGTTTCAGCCAGGCGTCAGTAGTGTAGTTTTGATGATCTCAAGTGACGGTGTTTGCTCTCTAGGTAACAAAAGACTCCTCACCAAAAAATTTTGAAGATTAGAGAAAACTACCTCAACAATGACTTTCAGGTCCATTAGAATCTCCCCAAGATGGTTCACATTTTCAGGAATTTTTTGACCGATCATAAGAGGCAGCAATTGTAAAAGTGTCCAGTTCTCATGTGCGTTACCACCTACTGTACCCTTGGTGAAACTTGACTTGGTTTATACCTTTGGCTTGTTAACCCGGTCTGAATCGTTTTGAACGGGTAAGGACTTTATGCAATGATTGTCGCATCATCAAATGAAAAATTTTCCTTTTGAAATTAAATCTTTCAGGCACACTCGACAGTTCTACACCGAATACAATGCCTTCAAAAAATCATGTAATGCATCGGCGGGCAACCAGTGACAGGATGAAAGAAAGAAAGACCAGTGTTTGCTTAAGCAGACCACATAAGTCCCCCTTCACACCACTGACATTTTGCAAACATCCATCGGTCTGCACTTTCTGACAAAAGAATTGTGTTCTTCTACAGTTCTTAATTTGAAATCACTGATCTCAAAACCTGACCAGATGGACTTCAGGCTACTGATCAAACAAGACTGCACAGTTTTGTCAGAATTGAAGCTTTCTTGAAAGCCTGCCCAAGCTATGGGCTCCCGAATTATCAGCAAATACTCAAAAGACTGTCCCCTTTACGTAATGATTCACAAGCAAGCACAAAAAACACCTGTTTGCCCCAAAACACTTCACATCTTCCATCAGTGTGGGATCAAGAAATTTCTGTATCCAAAGCGGCGCACATCCTCACTCTTACCAAGGACAGCAAGCTGAATCCAGTAAAGACCAGAGCGGAATTTGTAAGGCAAGTTTAGACACACACCATAAATGGCAACCATCTTATGGCTTTTCTCGACCAGGCCCAAGGGATTGCACACTTTAAATTCATCCACATACAGTCCCAAAGATATTGCAAGGTCTTTGTCACCTAGAAGTCTGTTATCCTAGAAAGAACGACACATCTTGAACAAGACTCAAAATGTTCCAGGAGTAGACTCTCCACTGCAACACAATCTTATCCAAAAGATCTTTATGACCTAGTAAGCGCTCCAGAACATGATACAAAGACACATAAACAAATGATTTTTGTGTGTCCTGTCATTGAGATACTCTGTCGTTGGCTCAATTACAGAGAAGTGTTCTTTGAAATATATATTCCTTCTGTGGTCTGTGGACAAACTTCCTTTTTCTGAAGTAGTCAGGAGAACAGGATTGGTCTCAAAAATTGCACTGTTAATTTCCTGAAGGATATAATTATCTACATAAATTTTTCATTTGACCAAAATATTTTTGATGCTTTCAACAGCAAGAGACTTGGAAAAGTGCAATATATCATGCATTTCCTCACTATTTGTGGCTGGCACTCATTTGATATATGCAAGACTGTTTGCAGTTTTTCAAAAATACAGAAGTCCCGTTTTATGCTCAAAGACATTCAATAATCCACACTTTCAGTGTCAGTAGGGCCGTTTTGAACAGTGTGTAGCCCCATTCACACTGCACGTCGGACCCGGAACATTGCGGGTCGCCTTCTGTGTGCAAAAGCAAACACGTCCCGGGATTGATTCCTGGATTGGTCCCGGGTCGGGGACATAGTAACATTGCCGGGTTCAGTCCCGGAACGAGCGCTGTGTGAACAAAAAAGCCAGATCTAATGCCGCGTATCGAGGGTGTACCACCAACATTGTTCGTAGTGATGACGATGCGACACTTTTAGCGAGTGTGTTTGAATTGACGATCAACGTTCGCGACGAAACAAAATATGGCAAAACCTGTAATGAGCAGAGATCAGTTAGTTCCTTACTTTTCCGCGCTGAAGCTGAGATGTTCAAGCCAGCTTAGTCGAAAGTTAACGTGCCTGGCGTTTTCGACTTCGTACATTACACGTCACTATCTGATATCACGTGATCTCACGGGACCTTTATGGGTTGCTGTGTGTGACGCACGCACATATTTTCCGGGTAATCACTGCAGTGGGATGGAAAGTGCAAATCTAGCGACCCGGGAAACAATTGCGGGACAGCAGTACCCATGTATTTTCCAGAATCGCAGTGTGAAAGGGGCTTGTGAGGACTCCCCAGCAATCATGGTCATCATTATCTTCAAAGTTTCATGCTGTGATCAGCCAGGCGTGCGATTTGCCGGGGGGTATGGGGGATTTCCCCCCTCTGGTCTATGCACCCTGCCTCTGCTGAATAAAGTTTATTCCCCGGTGGGATGAAAAAAAACAATCATGCAAACCCGCTCTGCACGTCCCGATCTGAATCAAATGATTCGCGATAACGCGGTCCGATTGGAGCGCTTTGAAACAGTGAATACCCCAAATTTTGGACTCAATTTGGTTAAACTATTCGGAGTTTCAAAAAGCTACCGTTGTGTTTTTTGCTCGCTTTCCTCTATGTAATTTGTTTTTTGAATAAACCGTGGGACATTAAATTCATTACAATGCCACCTTGCTATTATGCGCGTTTCCCTGTGTATTTAATTTAGTCAGACTGACGTCGTGGTGCAGACAGTCTGTCTATTGTCTGGAATTGAATGTCTTTGTGGTTCCCTCTATCGTGTGTGCTTCTGTCTGCCCTGTGTTAGCCCTCTGGATTTTGTGTATTAAAGACCAGTGTTTGAGTTACTCCGATGGTGCTCAGTCCTATCTGTATCTCTTCGCGGGGTGCACCTCACAGAATGGTAGTGCTCCAAATGTGAGCAGTAACACAGCGGAGCTGTAACGCGTAATTTTCATATCATCTTTGTGATGTTATGGACAAATCCAATGAACAGTGTTCCAAATAGTTTTGGTTCCTTTCATCAGTGGTTCAGGGCAGATGTCATCGTTCGTCATCAGTGATATAACGATCTGCGGGGAGAAACTGATCATCCAAACACAGATTTTCAGATGGCAATTGCTCAGGATAACCAGGCAACCAACCTCAGACTTGCAGAATTAATTATAAACACATGCTCATGAATAGGGGACCGTCTCCCTGCACCTTTTTATTCAGAAGAACTAAATGTTTTCCGCACATGAATATAGCGGCGGCCGACCTCGACGGGAGCCGGATCTGTCCTTATTCTGTAACACATGTCTGGCAAATGTTGCTGAACTGAAGTGGTAAAGCTGAATAGATAATGGTTTTATAATATCTAAGCTTGAGGACGGGATCTGGAGCAACTTTAACCCCTTTACAGGTGCATGGGAACAAATTGTGGTTCGTGTACAAGAATGTACCAAAAAAAGATTAAAAAAAAATCTATTCCCAATTTATATTAAAAATTAAAGTATTTGCGTGTAATAGAAACCACTGATTGAATAGAAAAGAAAAAAAAACTGTGAATCTGGGAGAGACATAGATCTATAATGTGAATACAATCTGCAGTGGTTGCACCATATGGGATAAAGTCACGTCAAAAATTTACACAGCCACATTTACTCACAAAAACAAAACAAGCTAGTCTTCCCATGAAAGGTCATTATGAAATTTATAATAAAAAATAACATGCCTGTAGAAATAACTTGATAGCGGTATTCGTTGTTTTTTTGTTTGTTTGTTTGTTTGAGGTCATACCATGTGATATCCAAATGTGGTAACTACATCCCAGCCATTAAAAAAGTTTTTTTTTTCCAAATTTGAGAGAGTTACAAACAGGCTTGATGCTTCTATGGGTCCTTGGCGAATTTGTATTTGATATGCAACGTCCTGTCTTTCAATGGATTTCAACATAAAAGTACCAAAATGGTAGTTTCTTGATGGTCATCATGGTTTCATAAAGTTTTATTATAAGATTATCGGACAAAGTTATAATGACAAAGTTTATGAAATTTTATTATTGTTACTAAAGCAACAGAGACAAGAGGTGTGCGGATACATTTGCAAAGCTTTATTTAAAGGTATGGTCATGAAAACAGGCAAGGGTCAGACAATGGCACACAGGTATATCGAGGGCAAGACAAAGGAGTAGTCTGGTAAACAGACATGGGTTCAAACAATGGCAAATGTAATCCATAGCGCAAAGGCAAACGGGTAAATCCACAGACAGGCGATAGTTCCAGTAAAGGTGTCCAACAGTGTCCAAATGACAAGATGTTAGATAAAATCCAAGGCAGGCAGGCGATCAGGAAACAGACAATCAGGCTAAACTAGACATGAATGGGATAGTCTATAACCAGGAACTGGGAACTAGACACTAGGACAGGGAACTGGTTCCGTAAAGTTGCTATCACTAGGAGATAACAATACTTGGTGGTTTGAGACAGATCTTTATAGTGTGTGTAATTGGCTGCAGGTGACAACGTAATCAGTGAAATGAAACATGGGAAATGTAGTCTGGAGTGATGTGACAGGCTGTGTAATGTGAGAGTCAGTATAATTAGAGGGCGACCTTCTGGTGGCAAGCGGACAGAAAGGTCACGGACCAGGATTCTTGACAGAGACCCCCCAGACAGAGGGATGGAGGGCCAGGTCCATGTGGAAGTGGAGGGACAGGGGGACTGAGGCAGAGCCAGCCAGAGCTGGATGCCAAGGTGGAGCAGAAACCAGGGGCAGAGCAGGAAAGAGTAGAAGACGCCCACGACAGACCAGACGGATCAGGGTCCCCTGGCAGAGACTGGGACCTAGGGAAAACTGAGATACTAAAAAAGTGACGTGACAAACAGACAAATATGGTAACCCATACTCAGAATTCATGCTCTGCATTTAACCCATCCAAAGTACACACACACAGCAGTGAACACACAGTGGGCAGCCATTTATGCTGCGGTGCCCGGGGAGCAGTTGGGGGTTCGCTCAAGGGCACCTCAGTCATGGTATTGCCGGCCTGAGACTCAAACGCACAACCTTAGGGTAAGGAGTCACACTCTCTAATCATTAGGCCATGACTTCCCCACAAAGACAGGCAGTGCATTCACGCCATCAATATTGAGGCAGGGAACACAAAAGTTCATTCAATAGTTTCCTTGATGACACAATGACAACTGCAGACAGTTCATCAACCGGCTCACTGAATGAAACTGGACAGGAAGACAGTTCATAAACAGGCTCACAGACTAGGACTGGCAAGGCAGATGGTTCAACAGACACATTTGGGAAAACAGAACAGGCAGACAGTTCATAACTAGACTCACTAACTGGGACTGGCAAGACAGAAAGTTCAGACAAATTTGGGGAAACAGAACAAGTAAAACAGTTCATGAATGGTCTCTATGGCAGTAAACAGGGTTAACGGGACCTGAAGTGCATTTATAGTTTCTGGGCTTATGACAGGCCAGGGTTAAAGGTTCAAAGGCGGGTCTTTGGGCTGTGACAAACAGTGCTGAATGTTTCCGTGTTGGTTTCCCTGAGAGTGGCTGGACAGACAGAAGGTTCAATATTGGGTACAATAAGATTCATGGATTGAAACAGGACATACAGATAATCAGAATTAGGTTCATGGACTGAGACTGGTTTAAGACAAATGGTTCAGAATTAGACACAATTGGGACCAGTGGACCAGCAGACAGATCAAAACCAGGTGCATGGACTGGTAGATATTTTAGTGTGTAACACTAACAGGCAGACAATTCACTGTCAGACTCAGTTGAAAGATAGTTCAAAAGGAAGCTCCTTGACTGAAACTGAAATAGAAAGACTGTTAATTCTTTAACTCATTGAATAAGACCTGCAAGACAGTTCAAAATCAGACACATTAATTGAAACTAGACGGCTAGACAGTTCACAATCAACCCCCATGGCTAGTTTAGAACAGGATGAGAGTTCAGAGATGGCCTCCTCGGCCGGTTCAGAGCAGGACAAAAAGTTCAAGTGGCCTCCGTAGCCATGACAGGACATACATGGAGTTCACAAGTGGCTTCCATAGCCATGACAGGGCAGGCAGAGAGTACATAGATGGCCTCCTTGGACAGAACAGAATAGGATGAGAGTTCATAAGTAGGGATGCACCGAAATGAAAATTCTTGGCCAAAGCCAAAACCGAACAAAATGAAACACTGGGCCGAATACCGAACACAGTTTTTCAAGGTTTTTTTCCCATGTGTTTTGGCTTTTTTTTCACCATTGCATAAATTAAATAGCCAAAATGTTCTTTTTACTGTTTTGTCTTGAAAAAATAATAATTACAAAACAATTTAAAAATATTTAACACTGAACCTTTATTAAACAATACCTTTTAATAACAGAATTTGGCAAGGTCTACTCCCGATCACCAAAATCACCAGCAAAGGTCACCGAAGCATTCACAGTTGGTTGATATGCTTGTACATACTGCAGTCTCTTGCACCGAAAACAACGATGGAACCTTGTCTTTCAAAAGTCTGTTGCCAAGCCTGGCATTGTGAACATCAGCATGAAACTGCAACCTCAACTGAAGTAATGGTCGAGCACAATGACTTTGCCTTCATCAGTTGTAACTGAATGTTTTCCGAAAATCCAAGGAGAGGGGCCACTCTCCTTGCAATAGCCCTAATAAATAAAAAATAAAAACCCTCTGTCTGACTCAAAGACAGACATAAAATAATAAAACTATTAAATATTCAATACAAAAAAAGTTATAAATTTAGAAACAATTATCAAATTACCTAAAAGAAAAACTTGTTCTCCTAACATTAACTCAAAACAATAAATTAAATACATAATTTCAACTTGTATTTATACTCATACACTCACATAAAATAAATCATTAAATATTCAATACAAAAAAGTTATAAATTAAAACAATTATTAAATTACCTAAAAGAAAACATGTTCTCCTTATCTTAACATAACTAAAAAAAAAATAAAAACTATAAATCATAATTTCAGCTCAAATATAGGCCTTGCCCTCCCCTAAGCCTTTTGCTCCCGTTTATATTGTATTCTTTTTCTGTTCTTGTAAATAAATCTAATTTTTGTATATATATCATCTGGTGTCCTCTTTACTCTGGGACAGAGGATTGAAGTGTGTTCTCGCTTTTTGTTGGCTCGTTACTTTTTTTTTTTTTTTTTTTTCGTTGTTACTTCCCCGTCTGACCCCTAGACACTGAGAGGGGAACGTAACACATGCCTGATAATGTTTTAATAGTAAACAAATTTTATGGGATTAGTACCAGTTTCAATGAACACCACTTTTCTTGAAGCGATAAACACCCTCTTGAGCTGAGACCTCATGATTATGTAAAAACACACTTCCAAGTTTTTTAAAGCCTGTTTTGCATCCATATTTACCTTGATTGTGTTCTTCTTTTTGAGTATCTGCCAACATCAATCCCATTGCTCTCTCTGCTTTGGAAATTATATATACTATACAAGAGTAAGCATCAACAACAAACTTTATATCCATGTTTGCATTCCAACATCGTGGAAGATCAGAGTTATATTGATTATCCATATATCACTTGTCTGTCTTTTTCAAGTTTTTTTTTTTTTACGATTTTTTTTTTTTCCCCATAAACTTGTAAGCTGCTTTAAATGCCTTATTTATACCAATAGATGCAAACATAGTCAACTGAGCCACATGCAGCATCACTATTCAACACTCTCTCACTTTTTTTCATTATAGCTTCAGCTAACCTCTTTTGATATTTGTTTACAGTTATTTGTCTTTTTGCATTTACTTTCATGTTTTCCATCATCAGTTTCTTTTTCATCCTAATCAGTCTTGCTGCTTCTTGTAATAAATGTATTTTGCTTGGTGGACATGGGAAGTTAAATCTACACACAGTGCCTTTCTTTTTACGTTTTTTTGCATGGTTTTTTTTTGCTGTGTTGATGGACACTGCTCACAAATTTGTTTTTTGCTGTTCAGGTGACATAGCGACTCAACAAATGCTGCAACTCTTCATTATCATCATCTTTGTCCACTTGAGGTGCATTTTCAACCCAAAAGAGGCATTCTGTTCGATAGAAATAATCTATTAATTTTCCAAATTGGTTGGGCTGCTGAATAATGACATCCTTTATGAAGCAATGGAATCGATGATCAAACATTCTGGCAGCAGTTACAGTATTGCGTTTAAGCATCCCACATCTATCAGACCAGTACAGGTCATCAATAGGAGTGTTTTACAATGGATTGCATTAGCTCTGTCCATCACAAGACCGCTGATGAAAATCAGCAAAACCATGTTGGGATACCTAATTGTCTCATCATTGCAAACAAATCTTTTTGAACGCTTTGCCAAGAAACAGCTTGCAGTGACTCTTGATTTATCAGTATCTCTGCAGTAATTTTCCTTTCCTCAAAGCAATAGATACATTTGAAAATAACTTGATTAAGCTCAGACAAATATTGTCCAAAGATGTTCTCTAGCTTTTGAGCAAAATGTCCATCTGCATTTAGGATTCTGTTATTTAAATATCTACACAGTGTTTATATTTCAGGTCGTGGATCATATAATGTTCCTGTTCCCTTTGTGAAGAGAACCGGAAAACATTTAGCTTCATTAGTTTCATCCATGTTTTTGCAAAAGGCTTGGCATTGGTTTTCACCGCATCAAAGTACTTGCGTTGACAGCCTGCAGCAAGTGGTGTTTTAGGGCAGAAGTGCTCCATCTTCACCTCTGCATTAAGGATTTCTCTTACCACAGACTGCAGTTCAGCATCTGTGAAGCTTTTTTGCCATACCACACTTTTCTATCTGACTCACCGTTTGTCTGCACAGTGGTACTCAGTGTGGCCATGCCTTTAAATTGTCTCACAGACACGTTTTCAGGTTTGTACCAGGAGCCTTGCACCAGGTCATGTGGCCCCCAGAGAGTTGCAGCAAACTGCAGCAACTCCTCTGCATCAGCAATGACGACGCTCTTCCTGCGCACCCTCTGCCCCCAAACCATCATCTCCTCCTCCAAGGTCTGCACCATTTTGATGTTAACAGTGGCCTAAAAAACAAATGCATAATTACACTATGCAAACACTATAAGTACATGTTAGGCTTGCACATTCCCCTTCTGTTCCTTTGTAAATATTCCTAGTCTGTGTGCATATATATATATATATATATATATATATATATATATATATATATATATATATATATATATATATATATATATATACACACACACACTTTTAACTCCTCCTCAATTACCTGCTTAAACACATCACACTGATATTTGTTACTGTTCACGTAAAAAAGATTTACCCCTACCCTTTGGTACTCTCTCAAATCTTTGATGTCACTTAGCGTCCTCACTGTGCTGTTTGCACTCAGTCTGTCCTTGAATGCATAAACCAAGCATCGCACGACTGACACCTTTGACCTATTGTTGACCAGTATGTCATTGGTGTTTTTTTGTCTTGTTTTGATGGAGACAAACAAACACCGCTGAGCTTCATAGCAGTCCTGCAAAAACACACAAAACGTAGCACTCATCATTTCCTATTTACTCATAATACTACATGCATTCCACTTTCACATTATCCATGCATACTCTACAGTCGTGGCCAAAAGTTTTGAGAATTACATAAATATTGGAAATTGGGAAAAGTTGCTGCTTAAGTTTTTATAATAGCAATTTGCATATACTCCAGAATGTTATGAAGAGTGATCAGATGAATTGCATAGTCCTTCTTTGCCATGAAAATGAACTTAATACCAAAAAAACCTTTCCACTGCATTTCATTGCTGTCATTAAAGGACCTGCTGAGATCATTTCAGTAATCATCTTGTTAACTCAGGTGAGAATGTTGACGAGCACAAGGCTGGAGATCATTATGTCAGGCTGATTGGGTTAGAATGGCAGACTTGACATGTTAAAAGGAGGGTGATGCTTGAAATCATTGTTCTTCCATTGTTAACCATGGTGACCTGCAAAGAAACGCGTGCAGCCATCATTGCGTTGCATAAAAATGGCTTCACAGGCAAGGATATTGTGGCTACTAAGATTGCACCTAAATCAACAATTTATAGGTTCATCAAGAACTTCAAGGAAAGAGATTCAATTCTTGTAAAGAAGGCTTCAGGGCGTCCAAGAAAGTCCAGCAAGTGCCAGGATCGTCTCCTAAAGAGGATTCAGCTGCGGGATCGGAGTGCCACCATTGCAGACCTTGCTCAGGAATGGCAGCAGGCAGGTGTGAGCCGCATCTGCACGCACAGTGAGGCGAAGACTTTTGGAAGATGGCCTGGTGTCAAGAAGGGCAGCAAAGAAGCCACTTCTCTCCAAAAAAAACATCAGGGACAGATTGATCTTCTGCAGGAAGTATAGTGAATGGACTGCTGAGGACTGGGGCAAAGTCATATTCTTCGATGAAGCCCCTTTCCGATTGTTTGGGGCATCTGGAAAAAGGCTTGTCCGGAGAAGAAAAGGTGAGCGCTACCATCAATCCTGTGTCATGCCAACAGTAAAGCATCCTGACACCATTCATGTGTGGGGTTGCTTCTCATCCAATGGAGTGGGTCTCACTCACAATTCTGCCCAAAAACACAGCCATGAATAAAGAATGGTACCAAAAACACCCTCCAACAGCAACTTCTTCCAACAACCCAACAACAGTTTGGTGAAGAAACAATGCATTTTTCCAGCACGATGGAGCACCGTGCCATAAGGCAAAAGTGATAACTAAGTGGGCTTGGGGACCAGAATGTTGAAATTTTGGGTCCATGGCCTGGAAACTCCCCAGGATCTTAATCCCATTGAGAACTTGTGGTCAATCCTCAAGAGGCGGGTGGACAAACAAAAACCCACACTAATTCTGACAAACTCCAAAAAGTTATTATGAAAGAATGGGTTGCTATCAGTCAGGATTTGGCCCAGAAGTTGATTGAGAGCTTGCCAAGTCGAATTGCAGAGGTCCTGAAAAAGAAGGGCCAACACTGCAAATACTGACTCTTTGCATAAATGTCATGTAATTGTCGATAAAACCTTTGAAAACGTACGAAGTGCTTGTAATTATATTTCAGTACATCACAGAAACAACTGAAACAAAGATCTTAAAAGCAGTTTAGCAGCAAACTTTTTGAAAACTAATATTTATGTAATTCTCAAAACTTTTGGCCAGGACTGTACACTGTCATTCAAAAGTAACCTATTTAACAACAAATCCTAAAACAAAACTGTTGTTTTAACTGACTAAAACATATATAAAACTCTTGGGTTAAACCACGTTCAAATAACACAACCAAGATTCAGGGGTACTGTTCTTCTTCTGGATTTATTTCTTTAAGGAACACAACTAACAATTACAAGTGGCAGTGCCACCCGCAGGCACAATGGGGAAATAAGGATATTACATACATAACATTTCCTCCCTCTTAATCAACAAACAAAAGAAAATAATGCATTCTCAGTTACTCAAAAATTATGCATTTTTTTTTTCTAGAGGTAGAGGGTAGACTGCCTCTTGCCTCGAGCCAGTTCGGGGATTATTCTGCCCCTTGTCAGAACAGGCTCACTAACATAACTAATTACATTTCAGTTCAACAGGAGTTTCTCATGGCCTTATAATGTCAGACGGTTGGACGATTTAATCACTCTGGCTGGATAACGTCTGACCTGCACTGATGGAATGTTGAGTTTGCCATGATTTTTATCTGAGACTCTGATGTGTCACTGTTAATATCCTGTTCCCTGGTTGGTGGTGCTGAAGAAGTGTCATTTACAGAGGTCTGTACAGGAACAGATACATCACTGATGTCAGGTGGTTGTGTCACCCTGAGTTTCAGCTGTTTGATTCGGAATGGACAAGAGTTTGATCAGCATGGCGTCGCCATTCCGCAGAAGCTCCTACATCCACAGTATAAGATACTGGACACTTTGAGCCGTCACCACACCTGACGTCCATCTTTCTCTGCCTCTGTAATCACTAGCCAGCACTGCATCGCCAACTCCAAACTGTCTTGGTTTTCGAAAGACCAGCACGGCGGAGGACCTGAAAGGTCTGTGAGAGCGTCGCACGGTAGCTGTCACACTGGGTTTCAAGGCATCCAGCCATGTGCGCAGTTTGTCGTCCCAAAAACAACAAAGAAGGGGCCTGTCTAGTCGTTGGATGTGGTCTGTTGCGATACGTTAGCAAGAATGTTTCCACCCGTCTCTGAAGAGTAGAAGAGACCTTAGACACCTTCAATGCTTGTTTTAGCAACTGAACAAACCTTTCAGCCTGCCCATTGGTTGCTGGATGATATGGGGCTGAATGGATATGCTTCACATGGTTGGCCTTCAGGAAAGTGGATGGACAGTGTGCAGTTCCTCCAGTACTCTTTTTCCGCAGCTTAAGGGGAACAACAACTCTCATGCCCCGCATTAAGCACGCCGTGTTGGACGGACAACTCAGTGCGTTTTGGAGATGAAAGGTGAGAATTCATTATTACTAGTCAGGTTGACAGCTTGGGTCCCTTTTTATGACTATTTCGACGAATGTAGACAAGGTTGAGTTACTCATAGTCTCACGTCGGATTTATCCGTGGCACTGACAGGTGAGTTTCTCCATCTGTTCGACATAAAATAGCTCTACTGCATCCGTTTTTCTCACTGTGCTCTACATGTAACGGCAGACGGGAAAGACCATCAGCATTTGCATGATGCTCAGCTCTTTTGTACTCTATTGTATAGTTGTGCGCAGACAAAAGTAATGCCCACCTTTGCATCCGCGCTGCCGCCATAGTCGGAATTCCTTTTTGTGGCCCAAAGATCGTAGTAAGGGGGCGGTGATCCGTGAAAAAAGCGTGAATTTCCGTCCGTAGAGATATTGATGGAATTTTCTGACCCCAAACACTATGGCCAGAGCCTCGCGCTCAATCCGTGCATAATTCTGTTCTGCCTTGCTAAGTGTGCGGGACGCGAAAGTTATTGGCTTTCTTCACCTCTGGGTAGCATGTGGTAAATGACGGCACCAATGCCATAAGTTGATGTTTGCCAGATTGGGTATGAATCTCCCGTAATAGTTTAACAGGCCTAGAAATGATCTCAGCTGTGTGATGTTTGATGGAATTGGTGCATTGACAATTGCATGTACTTTTTGAGGTGACTTGTGCAAACCTTCTGCATCAATTAAATGACCCAGGTATTCCAGTGATTCCTTGAAAAAGTCACATTTCCCCTTTTTTTTTTTTTTTTTTATGCAAACCAAACTGCTCCAGTCGTCCAAGGACTGCATCCAGGTTTTCCAGGTGTTCAGCTTCAGTCCGCCCGGTAACCAGAATGTCATCCAGGTTACAATGGACATTAGGCAGGCCCTGTAATATATGGTCTATAGCTCTCTGGAAAATAGCTGGCGCCAAAGCGATCCCAAACGGAAGGCGATTGTACTGGAATAGTCCTTTTTGTGTAGAAATTGTGAGGAACTTCCTGGACTCTTCCTCGACCCTCATTTGAAGGTAAGCATGTGACAAGTCCAATTTGCTGAAACACCGTCCTCCCGCTAATGAAGCGAACAGGTCCTCAATGCATGGTAATGGATAGTGTTCAATGTGTAAGACGGTTTATTGTCACCTTAAAATCACCACAGATGTGTACGTCTCCGTTTTTCTTTACAACAGGGACTATTGGAGTAGCCCATTTACTATGCTCTACCGGTGACAATACTCCAATTTCAGTGAGACGGTTCAGCTCCGCTTCAACTTTTGGACGAAGAGCATACGGAATGACTCTGGGCTGGCAACACTTGGGTTTGTGTTCAGGTTTCAATGTTATTTTAGCTGTGATGTTCTTCATTTCTCCCAAACGTTTAGAGAAAATAGCTGCATGTTTCTGCAACACAGATTCAAGCGTCTTCAATTTGACTGCTTTTATTTCTTTCCAGTTCAGTTTGATCTGACGCAACCACTCTCTGCCATAGAGTGGCTGATAGTCTCCCTGCACGACATACAATGGAAGAACAGCTGTCTGCTTGCCCAATTTCACATGCACATCAATTACACCTTCAGGACAATTTCACATGCAGTGTATGTTCGAAGAACAATGTCCGTTGAGCATAGGGGCAGGTGTTTCAATATTCGATCATACCTCTCTGTTGAAATCAATGACACTGCTGCGCCCGTGTCCAGTTCCATTTCCAGTGATGTCCCTTCAATTTCTGGTTTCACGGTGATACTGGACTTTTCTCCTGGCTGCGACAGTTTATATAGAGCTAAATCAGAGTCTGTGTCATCATCATTAGACACTGCATCAGCATCAAGGCGGTGTACATTTCCCTTTTTTATGTAGCCTTTCTGCTTAAATGCTTTAGTTGGCCATGCAGCTTTATTTTCTAGCCTTTTTTGCCACTCTTTGTTTTTCTGTCATTGTTACTCTTCCTGCAAACGCGACTGATGTGGCCTTTTTTCCCACAAACATTACAGTTTTTGTCTTCAAACCAACAGTCATAATCATTATGGTTATTCTTTCCACATCTTTTGCATTTGTTTGCAGTCTTACTCTTTGATGAAGACAGTGCATTTACCGTCAGTGATCCGCTGAGTTGGTGTGCTTCACGTTACGCTGTTTCCATGGAGACCGCCAACTCTACCGCTCTCTGAAACATTAGTGTAGACTCAGTCAACAAGCGTTTTTTTTTAAGTAGCCTCACACAAATCTATCGCGAAGTGCATCATCCAAATGTCCCCCAAATTCATTCTGACAATCCTCTAAGCACTGTAACAAACTGTGTCACTGACTCGCTCTCCTCCTGATTCCGCCGATGGAAACGAAAATGCCCGTGATGACCAGGGGCTTCCGCGAGAAGTGCGGTATGCTGTAGCGTGTCTGTAATGTGCTTGAAGCTTTTCTCTCCCGGTTTGTTCCTGGCGCGATAAAAGACTTCTGAGAAGTCCATATGTTTTTCCTCCGATCACACTGAGTAGCACAGGCACTTTCTTTTCGGCCTCAATACTATTCGCTTCTATGAAGTGTTCAAGTCGTTCGATGTATGTGGTCTACGTATCGACGCTTTCGTCAAAAGCTTTCATGTGGCCAATGGCAACAGCCATCCTAGGTAATCTGAACACTTAAGCTACGCAAAGAAAAGAAAATTTATGGTAACGTAACGCCTAACTACTATTCACTGTTAGTTAGTAGCTGTGGTAATTTTAATCCACCTCGTCGCCAAATATGTTATGTTTTATCTGATTAAAACATATATAAAACTCTTGGTTTAAACCACGTTCAAATAACACAACCAACATTCAGGGGTACTGTTCTTCTGGATTTATTTCTTTAAGGAACACAACTCACAATTACAAGTGGCAGTGCCACCCGCAGGCACAATGGGGAAATAACGATATTACATACATAACAAAAACCAACATTAATAATAATCTGAAATGCTTCTTGACCAAAACCTCACACATTACAATGATTTCTGAACAATTATGTGACACTGAAGACTAAATTAATGATGCTGAAAATTCAGCTTTAATCACAGGAATCACTTTACTAGATATTTACATAAAAAGCTGTTTAATTATAATGTTTCACAATGTTACTGTTTTACTCTATTTTCATACAATAAAAAGAGCCATGCTGACCATAACACGTCTTCTAAATACATAAAGTCTTATTAACCTAAAACTTTTGAACAATTAAAAAGTGTAAATTAAAGTTATGATGATCTGTTCCTCCAACTTAAATTATACTATGGCATATTTAAAGGGGTCATGTACTCATAAACCTAAATCCCCATTATCTCTTAACACGGTGGTTCCCAACCCTGGTCCTGGAGAACCCCTAACACTGCACGGTTTTGGTGTCTCTCTTATCTGACACACACATTTGAGGTCTTGGAGTCTTTTACTAATGAGCTGATGAGTTAAATCAGGTGTGTTTGAATAGTGAGACATCTAAAATTTGCAGTGTTGGGGATTCTTCAGGACCAGGATTGGGAACCACTGTCTTAACATAAAGAGGTTATTGTATTATAAAACGTCCTGTAAATTTCAAACCTCAAAAGTCAGCTAGTCTAAAAACAGATTATATTAAAGCCAGTCTCCCAAAATGACATAAATTAAATACATAATTTCAACTCACATATTTATACTCATACACTCATATCACTAGTTGTTTTTGCTGTGGCGTCCCAAAAATGACAGATTTTTGCAATGTTCTACTCTATGATATAATAGTATAGATGAGCCCCACCAAAAAAATGATCAATGCCACTTCAAACATCACTGCCCCTTTAGCCCCGCCCACCAATTCTACATCAGTGCCTGTTTAGCTGTTAAGTTAGAACTGCTTCCGTGTTCAACTGTTGGCACAAGCTAGATTAAAGTGATTATTACGTTTTGAATATTTTTATTACTAAAAGCATCGATTTTGCTACAGAAGGCCTTTGTTCACCCCCCCCCCCTCCTTTTTTTATTTATAGGATGGGCTCTTTTTATTTCACTTCTTTTGGACTGAAGCAATGCAACACCCGCTGACTGGCATTAAACAGCTTGAAAGATCAAAGACAATTTTTAATATAACTCTTTACTCCTTTCAAACTTTATCTGGAATGTCACTGTTGCTGTCACTGCAACTTCCCGATCAGGCGAACGCACTGATAACACGAGTCTGCCTCATTTTTTATTTTTTTTGGTTAATATTTGCATAATTTATGATTATGCGAATATTAATTCATAATTCATAATTTTAGGCACCATTTGCTTCCATTACACTTAACACAGTGAAATGTCCTTATTTTGCCATTTCATTTGCTTTTCCACATCAAAAGATATGATCAAACACAAGTCTTTCTGCTTTTGAATTTGTACTTTAAGAGTACTATCTCATTAAAGTTTAATTAGAAGGCGCAGCCAAAGTCCTGCTTTGATTTAAAAACATTTTTTCTAATAATAATAAAAAAATAAATAAATACTGCAACCAATTTTGCTTTCCTTTTAACACAATATTTGCACTTTAACACAACAAAGCTACATAATGCTGTCATCATAGAGGTGCGCAGCTTCAGCAGTTCTTCACAAGGGAACAAAAACACTTACACATTAAATAATCAGTGCTCTTGAAACTTCTTGCCTCTTCTCTCCTATTAACCATGCGTTACATATACACAGTTCAACAGGACCCCTCCAGTGCTGCAGAAGGTGCTTCTTCACTCTCCTTCATCAAACAGGGCTTCCAGGGCTGCAGTCTCTTCACCCTCTAATTCAAATGCAGAAGCTTCTGTTCTTCTGCCTGCTGTGTGTTCCACTGCAACAGAAGCACCTTCACTCCTGCTGCCACTTCTGTCAACAAACGAGACTTTTGTCACAAACTCTCTCCAAGTCTGGATATATACATCTTGTCATGCACAAGAATGTCTGCAACCAGACTGTGAGAGTCCACTTATTCTACATCCTTCACAGACAACAACTCTGTTGTGCAGACTTGATCTTTACACTGGCATCAGTGGGTTCTCTCTGAACAAGGGTGCAAATCACCGCTGGACCCTAACACAACATGAGCGGGCAGCAATCACTTTTGAAAGCAAAACAATGGCAGGAAAGTGCCCGGTAGGACATCTTAAGTCGGAGCTAGACAACACCAGAATGCAGAGAGATCAGGCTGATGTGATGAACATTGTGGCCACTATTCAAAATATGGTTAACCCTTTTGACCCATTACTGGATGGAGAGTCTCTTTGTCACATCTCTTCTGGCCAACAGGCATCAGAAAATGTTGCCACAGACTTACTAGGGGCTAAACAAAGAGGTGTTAAGGCACTCACTGAAAAATCTGTGAAAAAAGGATCGTCAATGGCGAAACATCATTCCATAACCCTATAAAGAAAATGAAAATAAAAAACATTTAAAGACACTGGACAAAGTACAGTCACAAAATTAGAGGAAAAAGAAATCACCCTAACATCACATCGCAACTTGTTTGCAAGGGCTAATTGTTGTGGGCAGCGTTAGGCAAATTAACATCGATGAAATGCTCACTTACAGTTTGGGTCCTTTTCCACAGTCAATTTTCCAACTTTGTTGGTTTTGACCAGAGAGCCATCAAAGCTAAGCTGATGCACATCTTGCTCGATAAGATCAACCCGCCTGCAACAGTGAGTTACATTCCTGATGGCTCAGTTTGGATTTGGGATGCTATGGCTATGGTGAAACAGCTAAAGCCACAGCCAACATTTGGGTTGTATGCTGATCATGTACTGAAGACATTAGTTCACGCAGCTAAGGCAACCAAGTCAACAGAGCTTCATTTTGTATGCGACACATACAGCAACCTGAGCATCAAAAATGCTGAGCGTAGTCGGCGTGCAGAACAGGGCTACCAAAAAAATCTAAATATATTGAGATGATCAAAAAAAAAAAAACTCAAAGCAGTGGGAAAAATTCCTGGCATGTGGCCAAAATAAAGAAAACTTACTGGATTATTTCTTCCAATATTGGAGCTCATCTGCAAAGAATATAATTGACAATATAACCGTCGTTATTGCACATGGAAGCAAGTGTCACGCAATTAAGATGAATGTGAGCTATACTGACCTTGAGATACTGGAACTCAAAGACCTAGAGATAAGTCAAGAGGAGGCAGACACCAGAATGATACTGCATGCAGCCCTTGCAGCCAAACACAGCCATGACCTGGTAATCAAGAGCCCAGACACCGATGTCTTTGTGCTGGCTCTAGCTTTCTGCAGCCACATTGATGGCCACCTCCATTTCCATACATCCAAGGGGGAGAAACACACACATTACATTACTGACATTACCAAGCTACATGCCCATCTTGGCTAAGACAAATGTGATGCCCTTGTAGGTCTGCATGCCTTTTCTGGATGTGACACAGTGAGCGCTCTGCATAAGGTTGGGAAAGCAAAAGCATACAAAAAACTAATTTCAAAAACAGAATACATCACTATGTTTAGAGAACTAGGAACAAGTTTCACCCCATCACCAGAACTATGTGAGGCTCTGGAAGCTTACACGTGTGACCTATATGATCAGAAGGACTGCCAAGATGTCAATATTGCAAGGGATGACACTTCCGCCAGCTCCAGAGGCCATACTGAAACGTGTGCACTGATCGTGTAAAAAAAACTAATTGTGTTAAGGGGAGATGCACATGTAAACTGCATGAGCTGCCATGTACAACCCTCTGTCAGTGTGTAAACTGTGACAATAAGTCACTTGAAGATTACTAGGGCACATGTGGAGAGTGGTGTGTTTGTGTGTTTGCTACTCCTGCAGAAGTAAATCTGTATGACATGTTTATGTACATTATAACTCTGCTCTGTTTGATAGGCTATCGAACATAAGATTATAAGTATAACTATCAAAGAACATAAACTGCATGTAAAAGAAACAGGCTATGTTCTTTGATAGTTATAATCTTATTTCTATCACATACAGTTCTAAATAACGTTACAGCTCTTAGCTCTCCGGTTTGAATATTGGTTAGAATATTAGAATTCTGACCCTTTAACATTATGTCAGATGTAACTGATAATTAAATATATGTCTTAAACATCAACAGGTTCATGTTCATGTTTGCCTTGAGTTTTTGGCGAACGTTTGCAAAACGGTCTGAGGTAATTATCCGCCAACATACAGTGGAGCTGTAGTCTATGTGAGTTGGATGAAGTGTTACCGTTAGAATGGAATGTTTACACCAAATCAAATATGTAATCACATGATGCTAGCTACTGCCAGAGCGGTTAAATATGATGTTCTCAACGGCTCTGGCTACTGCTAGTTCGCCAGCTGAAATGTTACCCTACTTAAAACAACACTAACGAGACGCTTACACACGTTTGAACAACACAGTGTACAAAACAATCATTTTATGTAGATATCATATTCTAATTAAATGAATACTTACAATCACACAAATAATGTCCTTGATGATGATCAATGCGCTGCTGCTGCTCGTGTCTGATAGCTAAATCATCCGTGTAACAGCTGTTCTAAATAAGATACATCTGATTGGATAATAATAATCCCATGTCAGTATCTTGCCGTGCTATCGGCTCAACTAATATAATAGGTAACCGCGTTTGTCTGCATATTTACGGGTCATGCATAATGATTTCGGGGAAAATGTGCAATAATTGGGAGTGGCAACACTTTTCATATCGTTGAGAATAAAACAACCGTCCCAACTTTACAAATCCAGGTTCTCCCTCCATGGGGATCATCCATTTCGAAAAGTAAAACAGATATGAACCCTCGGCCCACGGTCTATACGTCATCCATTCAGAATCTTTTCCTTCAGCCAACCTTCTACAAGAAGCAAGAAGCTTATCATCAAGAATACTCACCATGATCTACACGCTGCAGCGGACATGCCTTCTCTCCCCTGCTGTGTTGCGGTGAGCTTCGGACAAGGATAACCTCTCACAATTGCCTCTCATGCATGGAGCCAATCAAACTTTCTGATGGCCACGAATTGTGCATCTTTTGCCTGGGATGTGCCCATGCAGAGGTGGTGCTTGGGGGTACAGACTGCCCCCACTGTGGAGATATGCCATACGGAAAGGTAATATATTCACATATATGTGAAGCACTGTTAAATATATTGAAATATATTTTGAAAATCTATTTTAAAAATACATATGTTTGCGTGTGTGTGTTACATTATATTCATGCCTCAAATAACTTTTAATCAATGTGTTTTTGCAGTGCAGCAATGCATTTTGTTTCTACACTGTTAACCATTTTTAAAGCTATTATTATATTATATTATATTATATTATATTATATTATATTATATTATATTATAAAAAGTGAAAGTGACGTGACATTCAGCCAAGTATGGTGACCCATACTCTGAGTTATTGATATGAGTTTAAAAAATTGAAAGTGGAATGACACAGCAGTGTATGAATTCGTGCTCTGAATTTGAACAATCACCTGGAGCAGTGGGCAGCCATTTTATGCTGCGGCGCCCGGGGAGAAGTTGGGGGTTCGATGCCTTGCTCGAGGGCACCTAAGTCGTGGTATTATATTATCTATATAATATCTATCTATATATAATATTATATTATATAGATCCTATATTCTAATTCTATTTAGGCCTACTATCAACTTAAACAATATGTTATTAAGCGTCAGGACAAGTTTATAATTTTATGTACTATGTAAACGCTGTGTAATGTGTTTGATGGGCGCGCGCGTTGAACATTCGACGCGCATTTAAACTGGAGTGGAGGGAGTTACCATGGAAACGGGGCGGCAACACAGCTGACAAGTAGCGAATCTCTCCGTCTCTCACTGATGTTTTTACTGCTTTCAGGTAAGTTTAGTTCCTAAAATTACACAAATAATACATACAACTTTTCCTGACACTATCTTACATGTAATTGACAAGCTTCAGAAATGGTTCAGTGTCATGGGAATAAGTCCGTTAGCATCACAACCGTGAGCTAACAGAGGCTAACTATAAGAGGTAAGCTAGCTTATAGATTTGAGCTCTTATTTATGAAAGTTTGGGATTTTAATCACATATTATGTGTAGATGAGTTTTTTTATATAGCTTTGTAAATGTTTTGCTGGCAATTTGTTAATGGATAAATTAAAAAAGCTAATTGATTTAACCTAAAAGTATGCACTGTTAGGGTTGCCGACCGTTATATGGATATATAATATATAATATTCTGTATAATATGGAATCGTCCTGTATTTAAGGCATCAAAGAAGCATTATGAGAGCTGTATGGAACGCAGTTTGTCCCGTATTTAAGGCATATGCCGTATGACCACCTAGACCATACGAATACCAAACTCTAAGCTGAGAATCTATTTTTCTTTGTTTGATTTGTGAGCATAGCCGTTCGAGGGAGGCTTTAAGACTAAGCGGAATGCTCTGCCGGCAGCTCGACTCGCGCTAACGGAGTTAGGTGTTTTTAACGTTCGCGTTTCGTCTTCAGCTAATCAGTTTGGGAGAATGCAAACAAGGTGATTCCAACATCCAGTCATGCAAGAAAACGTGCATTTTACCCGAGGGAAGACATAATCAATAAGGAAAGTCGTCTTTCTTTAATGTAGGTAATGTTGTTAAATACCTAGATGAAACTATTTATATTTAAATAACTTACAGCGTACTCTTAACCTTGAATATCATTCTTAAACAAAACAAAACGACCAATGAAGTGTCAAGCACCCAAAGCAGTCCATTAATTCTAAAGTTATCCTTAATAGAAAAATAAGCATTTCCATTTGTACTGTAGTAGGCCTACTGTGTAGCTATTACACACACACAAATCAGAGTCAGAAAGAGCTTTATTGTCAAGTATGTTTGCACATAGAAGGAATTTGTTTTAGTGTCACAAGCTTCCAGAACACAGAGAAAACAACAACACACAGATAATAAAAAATAAGATGTGAACAGATAATAAAAAATTGATAAAATAAAGAAAAAACTGTAATTTTGTGAAATAGCCTATCATTGCAATTTAACATAACAGTTTTATATTTTAATATACTTTAAAATATAATTTATTCCTGTAAAGCCATGCTAAATTTTCAGCATCATTATGATCCTTCAGAAATCATTAAATTATGCTGATTTATTATCAGTGTTGGAAACAGTTGTGCTGCTTAATATTTTTCGGGACCTGTGATATTATTTAAGGATTCTTTGATAAATAAAAAGTATAAATAACAGTGTTTATTCAAAATATATTTGTGTGTGTGTGTGTGTTAAATATACACTACTGTTTGGTCAGTACATTTTTAAAAAGTGATACTGTTAGAATATTGTCAAAATTTCTATTTTGAATAAATTCTTTTGTTTTTAACTTTTTATTTAATTTATGGAACACAGGTTCCAAAAATATTAAGCAGCACAACAGTTGATAATATTATCAACACTGATAATAACTCAGCTTATTAGAATGATGTTCTGAGTAATGATGCTGAAAATACAGTGCTGCGGCACAGAAGTAAATTAATAAAAATTATATTTAAAAGTATAATAAGAAAGGAAACCAATATTAGAAATTGCAATAATATTTCACAATATTACTATTTTTCTGTGTTTTTGATCAACTAAATACAACCTTGATGAGCATAAGAGACTCCATTAAAAAACATTACAAATCTAAACAATATATACCCGTTTATATATATATATATATATATATATATATATATATATATATATATATAATATATTTCACCTATATCATCAAACATCTTTAAAACCTAAAAACGTAAATTCTCTTTTCTTAAGATTTTTTGTATGTTCTGTACATTATTCTTTCTCTTTTCTGCATTTCACCTCTGCTGTAGTTTATTTCTAATAAGTCTGACATTGTATACTACGTATTGTTGGCTCTGTGACACATTGTTTATTTTCCTATATTCTTCCATGCTGATGACCGTGCAGCAGAGTTGGAGTGGACCTCTTGTTGAAGAACTTCTCCAGGCACTATGAACCATCTGACTAGTAAGTAAAACCTCAAACATTCAGAAGTTTATCAGATATTTAAAAAAATATATCAAATAAATATCAAATATTTTTTGAGTCCTGTATGTCTTACAAGGCCATCCTGTTTAACACTGCACTGAGGACACTACAACCAGAGAGGTACAACATAATTCAAAATGAGACACAGATGATAATAAAGTGCTTTGAAATGAAAATTAATACTGGTAAGACAGAACCGAGTACTGTGACTGAGCCTCACTTCAGAGTGAAACAGTCTGTAATGGTCATCTGTCATGCCAGATCGATGGTGAAGGTGGTGAATTATAAGTAAGATTTTCTAAACTTTAAATGTAGTAAAGTGTTTATTCAAGTAGACTTTGTTGCTTGTGGAAACCTCACACAAGCCTGAAAGGTGCTTTAAACTTAAAATCTTATTTGCACTCTTGAAAACTGTTCACCAAAGACTAAATTTCAGTACAGCAGAATTTTCTGCACATTTCACCCACCAAGATCAAAATGAGCATTGTGAATGTAAAAGCTTCACATTACATTTATAACCACCATTGTTAATGTTTGAATTATATTGAATTATATTATGCCTTGATAGTGGACAATACCGGATTTTTTGACCAAACATATTTAGGGTTCAGATCGCGCTATACGTGGAGAATAATGCACTTTTTTTTTTTTTTTTAAATGGCATTTATCAGTTTTTGCAAATGAACTTTTCACACTTGCCATACTCCAACAAGGTGAACGCACTGACCAAACAAAACAAAATTGGTGGCAGTGTGAAATGACCATAATGCTGTATGTTAGGTGTGAGATTCATTAAACTTGGTGTGCTATAATACATCTATTCAGAAGTGCACCAGTGTGAATCATAATTTCCCCCACATTTGCTGTATATCCATAAAGTCATATCTATTGCCGCGTTTCCACCGAAATTACCTGTAACAGTTGTACCAGGAACTTTTTTGCCCAGGAACTATTTTCCCCCACAGACCTGTTGCTTTCTGCGTTTCCACCGCGGTCTAAAGTACCGTGAAGATTAGGCAAATAGTCTGGTGACGTAAGCCTGCGCGTGTTTCTCAATACAGAGTATGCAAATTTTGGACTTGCATCCTCGGTAGTTCAGACCTTGCGAGTTCGACTCGGGAGTGTGATCTCCCTCGGATGAAACGACGCAAGTCTGGTAATTCTGCAAACAACAGCGTACTTAACATCAGTCAGCTCGCCTTGGCTACTGCAATTTTCCTCACTGTATATTTACAATAAGACGAAATAGGCTATGATATCAAATACCATTGCCTCCTTTCGTTTTCATTTAAACATAATAATAGCCGCAGAAATGTACTTAGTTCAGGGAAATGTGTATATATACAGCCTACAATACAATGAAATTAAATATTATATCAATTTCCTTTTTATTTTCATTTTAAAGGGTTAGTTCAGCCAAAAATGAAAATTATGTCATTAATGACTCACCCTCATGTCGTTCCAAACCCGTGAGACCTCCGTTCATCTTCAGAACACAGTTTAAGATATTTTAGATTTAGTCTGAGAGCTTTCTGTCCCTCCATTGAAAATGTATGTACGGTATACTGTCCACGTCCAGAAAGGTAATAAAAACACCATCAAAGTATTCCATGTGACATCAGAGGGTCCGTTAGAATTTATTGAAGCATCGAAAATACATTTTGGTCCAAAAATAACAAAAATTATGACTTTATTCAGGATTGTCTTCTCTTCTGGGTCTGTTGTGAACGTGACTGCTGTGACTGTTGACGTAGGACGCTGCTGACGTGTTTTCTGGTGCGCCCAATTACAAAGATAACACGTCAGCAGCGTCGTACGTCAACTGTCACAGCAGTCAGTCACACAATTGAATGAAGACCAAAGATTACCTGTTAGATTTACCCAAAATGAATTATATTTTATTTTTAACCACTAAAGAGACATCAGAGCCAGCGGCACATATCAGAAGGACTAGCCGAGTTGAGACTGCTCTAGGCGGATACATGAGCAATGAGCTCCCGCTGATCGCATGGAGTTGACCGTCTCCGAAATCGGCGAAACACATTTTTAAATAGGCGCTGTCTTTATAAATAAACCACAGATTTGAGTTTTCAACAACTACATTCTTGCCTGAAATACTTTTAAAACTACATTTCATGACACAATAACAATAATATTTTGAAAATTATCAGAATAAATGGTGGTTGAAATCACAATGCTGCGTGAACTCAACCAATCACCATATTTAGTGCCCAAGTCCTGTTCCCAAAAGTTCTGGACCTTTGAAAAAGTACTACCTCTTGAGCAGGGACTTTCTGAGGGGCATTTTTTTCTAACGGAACTTTATTTAGATCCTGGTTCCTGCTGTGGATACACACCGAGTACCAGCCCAAAGTCCCAAGTTCCTGGGTAAAGTTCCAGCGGTGGAAACACGGCTTATGTCCTAGTCTTCTTTCAGTGATTAAGATCCAATATTTTTTTATGACGGACACAAGTTTCGGAGGCATTGTGTAAACGTGATTGACACAATGTGAGGTCGTATTTATTTTTTAATGTGTGTGAAAATATCTGACTATAGAGTGTGCAGTGACCTTAAGGGTTAAGGGTACAAACACTTGACCAGAATCATCTCAAGTGACAACTGACTAATCCAAATGTTTTTTATCTTCTTTCTTGTTTTGTTTTGTTTTGCAGATGCTGTCATGAAACGCCATGAAAAGGCAACTGCTGGACACCTGGGACAGGCCATCAATTCCAAGTTGGCGTCAATTCCCTGTTAGAGTTTAGAGTTGTCTAATAGAGAGGGTGAAGGAAGAACATCCAAACCCTGCCCCTGCTTCCTTCAAGATTTTTTATGGATTTATATAATGGTGTTTTTTCGTAAAGTAAAGGCAGTGGCAAAATTAACATGACACTACTTTGATGTTTTGTTCTACAAATTAAACCACACACACACTCCAAAAACACCAATTTTGATACAATTTGCATTTGCAAGAAAAAAAATCAAAGTATTGTCATGTTAATTTTGCCACTGCCTTTACTTTACGAAAAAACATCATTTAATAAATCCATAAAATCTTGAAGAAATCAGGGGCAAGGGTTTGGATGTTCTTCTTTCACCCTCTCTATTAGACAACTCTAATTTTTTTTTTTTTAGTTTTTTTTTTCACCCTCTTTCTTAATTAAAAAAAAAAAAAAACTTCTCTTCAAGAATTACTTTTTCAGGTTTTAGCATCATCCTTTAGTATTCATAATAGCAATTTCAGTAAAGTTGCTGATTTGATTTATGTTTTTAATTGTGCAGTTTATGTGCACTCTGTTCTTTTGTCAATGTCAATAAAATTCCTATTTTTCTATAGTAGGTGTTATGTCATCTGAATATACTGCTCATTTTTGAAAGTGAATTTATACTGTCACAGTTTTTAAGTTGCATTGTCTGGGGATTTGTAAATTTTTCAGTCTCCAATTTCTGTTCAGTATTTGAATGTTTAAATTCATATATATATATATTTACATGTACTGAAATGTAATATGTTAACAAATATTAGAAATGAATACATAGACATATATTGCAAATTAATATATTTACATAGTCTGTTATCTTAATGTATTTACATATATGGGAAATAAATATATGTAAATATTTACAATATAAAATATATTTACATATACATAAATGTAATATATTTCCATGTACTGAAATGTAATATGTTAACAAATATTATAAATTAATATGTAGACATATATTCCAAATGAATATATTTACATAGTCTGATATCTAAATGTATTTACATATATGGGAAATAAATATATGTAAATATTTACAATATAAAATATATTTACATATATATATAAATGTAATATATTTACATGTACTGAAATGTAATATGTTAACAAATATTAGAAATTAATATATAGACATATATTCCAAATGAATATATTTACATAGTCTGATATCTAAATGTATTTACATATATGGGAAATAAATATATGTAAATATTTACAATAAAAATATATTTACATATGTTTAATATATGTTGAAAATATTAAAATGCGGCCAAAATCAAATATTTAAATATGTTTTATAAAATATATGTAAATATATTTTAAAATATATTACAAAAATATATTTTCTTCTATTTAAATTTAAGATATTTCAATATATAAAAATGTATTTATTTTAAATATATTTCGATCTATGTGACTTCTGTATGGGATGAGCGTTCGGACTCTCAGGCTCCATGTGGCTATCGTCCAGGGCGATGAACTCGCTCAAATAGCTCTGCTGCGCTCTTCCTCTGCAGCCTCTTTTGAGCCACGGAGTAAAGTGCTGTGAGCTTCCGGGTCAGGTGACGAGCTTGAGCACCGCCCCTCCCCCAGCACGCGGGATATGATGTCTTTCAGTGCCATGGAGGGTGCTGAGGATGAAGATGATACCATTTCGATGGCAGCGTCTGCGATGGAGGAGTGGTCAAACAGGAACCGCTGTGGAACGCGCCACTCACCAGTCGAGTGCACAACCCGGGATCCTCACTCCTGTCATCTGTGAATGGTGCTGACTGAGCGGGGTACGTTAAACTTCTCCCTGTGGAGAAAGCTGTTGCTGCTCACCTCTGTTCTGCAGCCGCGGCGAACTGGAGAGTGTCTCCCCTCGAAACCTTGCTGCCCCACCGCAGACTTTGCTGGCAAGGCTTTCTCCACGGCTTTCTCTCTTGGATTTGAGACCGCTGAATCACGCTCTTTCGTTTAAAATGATTACACTAAAGCAAATCCTCTCACACATCAGACCGGGAGATTGGTTTACCTCCAAGGGATGCTTATTTCTACATTCGGCTACCCCGCTGGTACCGAGCCAGAGCATCTCCTTTTTACGAGTGGAACTGAATTCAATCAATATGCGAGTGCGTCTGTTGGAGGAGCGCACACAAAAATTGATCAGCTCTCTGGCAGTCTTCAAGCTAGAACACTCTCCCCTGTTGAAATGCTTTCAGAGGACGCTCGGCCAGATGGCTGCCACCTCAACAGTGTGCAAATTAGGACTCCTACATATTCAACTGCTTCAGATCTGGGTGAAAAGTCGCATGCCACAGAGCGCATGGTGTATGAGCACCTTGCACGTACGAGTAATGTGCGACTGCTTGAAAGCACTGACCCCTTGGCGCGATAGGACACTGTATTGCCGGGGTGTTCCTGTTGGCCAAGTGATCAGGAGAAAGCATCTGTTACGACAGATGCATCGAGGATGGGTTGGGGAGCCATATGCGATGGCAGACCAGCCTTCGGGAAGTGGTTAAAAATGGAGAAGTTGCTCAAGAAAACTGTCTGGAGCTCCGTGCTGTACACCTAGTGCTCGAGTGCTTTCTCCCGGACATTCTCCACCGTCACGTTCTCATCAGGACGGACAACATGACAGTGGTAGCATTTATAAATCACCAAGGGGGTGTGAGCTCACGGCCGCTGCAGCGGCTGGCAAGAGACCTTCTTCTCTGGGCACATCAACACCTCCTCTACATCCAGGCAATGTCCCCGGACGCCTGAATCACGGCGCAGACTTACTGTTGAGGGGTGGGGTGATCCACGAAGAGTGGAGATTACACCCTTTGACAGTCAATATCATTTGGAGTGTATTTGGCAGGGCTGAGGTGGATCTCTTCGCATCAACGGAGAACACTCACTGCCCGCTGTTTTATTCACTTACACGGTCTCCCCTGGAAGTGGATGCACTAGCTCACAGCTGGCCGAAAGTACGCAAGTATGCCTTTCCTCCAGTGAAACTTCTGCCTTGTGTGCTTTGCAAAATCAGAGAGGAAAGGGAATCTGTTCTGTTAGTGGCCAGAAATGGCCCAACCAGCCGTGGTTCCCAGAACTAGTGGAGATACTGGTAGCCCCCCCGTGGACTGTTCCACTGAATAATCGCCCAATCGGCAGAAATTACCTGATCATATGATTTTTAAAAGGAGCAAGACAGCTGAACCCTTCTCGCCCTTCCACCCTACCCACTTGGGATTTGGCGTTTGGACTTGAAGCTCTCACGGGACCCTCGTTCGAGCCCATGCGATCAGCAATCTTGCGATTGCTCTCCCTCAAGACAGCGCTCCTGCTCGGGTTGGCATCTGTTAAGCAAGTTGGGGACCTACAGGCGCTGTCAATTGACGACACATGTTTTGAATTTGGGCCAGGTGACTGCAGACTCATCTTGAAGCCTAGAGAAGGTTATGTGCCTAAAGTGCTTTTGACTCAATTTAAAGCGCAGGTCATAACACTATCTTTCCGCCCCGAAACACCGGCCGCTTAATACACTCTTGCTGTGCCCTGTACGTGCGGTGCACACTTATATTGAGCGCTCTAGACAGTTCAGACTCTCGGAGCAGCTATTTGAATGCTTTGGAGGTTGCACAAAAGGCCTGCCTGTGTCCAAGCAAAGGCTGTTACACTGGATCATTGACGCAATTGCCTTGGCTTATAGCTCTAAGGGCATGGAATGTCCTACAGGGGTTCGTGCCCACTCAACCCGCGGACTCGAGATGAGGGGATGAGACATTGTTCTTATTGCCGTGTCACCAAGCTCAGGATCTTAGAATGCCAAGTTGCTTCTGTCAAGATTCTGAATGGATGACGTTCAAGCGCTGCCTTTTATAGAGTGGGGGGCCCCCTCATATTTTGCGCGCTTGAACGCCATTTGCCAGTTTCACTGACGTGATTCAATAAGGCTTCAGTAGTATTTGGAGGAAGGGGTAATTTCCATAGCAATGTCTTGTTCCCTCATCTCAGGGAACTAAGGTTACGTTTGTAACCAAGAGCGTTTTGCAACATCCTTCAGCGTTCTTTTGTTTGTCAGCAACTTCCCCAACTTGTTGAAAGCTAGAGTATCTGCAGACAATAAGAAAATATCAAATTAGAAAACAATACAGTACAGAATATTACAACGATTATCTCTGGTCAATTTCTGAAAGTGACTAAATAACTGTGTAGTTGTCTGTTTACTGTTTTGACATTAAGCCTGTATATTGATTAAATACCTGCTTGGAACCATTTACTCTTCTCAGTTGTCTTGCGGATCGCATGCTCGCACTTGGGGTAAAGAAGATCCTCATGTGTATGGACATCTCGAACATGGTTCAGGATCGCGGTCCACTTTGCAATTCTCTCTGGCTCGGAGATTGAGCCAGCTGCAGTCCGGTATACGTGGTTGTTGATGATTTTCATCCACTTCTGGAGTTTCTCACAGTCTTTCTGCTTACTGATTGCTGTGTAAACTACACTATTTCAGTAAAGTATCAATACCTGGAGAGTCACCACCACCAACGATCACTTTTTCCTCCTGACTTAGCCACTGCAGATTCACATCCTGTGTGACTTTCAAGTGGTGAATAACTGCCGGTTCAATGAAAGCTCTGCCATGGCGTCGAAATGTTTCATACCTAAACAACTTTAGCTTCATTGCCTTGAAGACCTGTTGGTGTGGGGTGATAAATAATACATGTAATTTGATCTAAATATAAGTAATTCACAGTCAAAGTAACTACAGTTGCACATCATTTACCTTTACGACTTGTATGAAAGATGCACCACTCAGGTACACGGTGGCAGAAAGGTGCAGATTTCCAGATGGCACGCTCCCAAGGATAGGCTGGCTATTCCAGTGTCTTCTAAATGTGCAATGGGGGCACCACTGCTTCACAGTCAGGAGCCTTTGGTTCCTCACATCACATGCCCCCGTGCAGACTGGACATACATTAAACAACTCCATGATGCAGTTTTTACACACTATGTACTTTTTGCTGTTGTGGGTGGGAATGGATGAATCTTCTCTATATCCAACCACAAAGAAAGAAAAACTCATTTTGAGTTAAACAGACTGATCTTTCATCTGGTCTGTAATTTAAACCATCACCCTGTTTGCATCTGGTTTAATAATATTTATGCACATAAACAATCCTAAAAGTAATGCTATAAACAACAACAGTCTCACTGAGACTTATTCTTCATGTTAGAATGCGAGCCACGAGCTACACATATCTTCACACTCAGTAACTTACGACTTAAGTGTAAAGTTTAATGATGCTGTGATGGAGACAGTAGGATCATAAGTGGAATCCTGTCCCTTTGAAGCTTCCACTAAAGATCTGTCCTCCAATGTATTATCCTCCAGTTGTTCATCGAGGTCTAGACAAGGTCTTTTGGGTGTTCTCTTTAAAGGTGTCGATGACAGGCACAAAGGGCCTGCATTGGATGTCCCAACACTGAAATCTTTGCAGGAGACATTTGCCTGGACTACCTGTGGCCAAAATTAACTTTACTAAGGAAAGTCTAATGAAATAACACATAATGAAAGCAAAGAGAAATGCCAGAAAACTTACTAACTACACCAAAAGTAAATGTACTGAAGGTGGCAGATATTAAAGTGACGTGACATACAGCCAAGTAGGGTGACCCATACTCAGAACTAATGCTCTGCATTTAACCCATCCAAAGTGCACACACACAGCAGTGAACACACACACACACTGTGAACACACACCCGGAGCAGTGGACAGCCATTTATGTTGCGGCGCCCGGGGAGCAGTTGGGGGTTCGGTGCCTTCCTCAAGGGCACCTCAGTTGTGGTATTGCCGGCCCTAGACTCGAACCCACAACCTTAGGGTTAGGAATCAAACTCTCTATCCACTAGGCCACGACTTGCCCTAAATACATACCTTCACTTCTAAAGTGTGGCGGCAGAGTCTTTCAGGATAGCTGTGTGCCTACAGTATGTGTTTCTAGGTGGTCTGTCTGGCAGGCAACATCCCTTGAGAGAGGCAGCTGAATGCAAGCACTTGATGTGCTGGCCTGTGTAGAGACAATAAGGTCAAATTGGTCCTCAATTTATTACTTTGTATATAATGTATATGTACAGTATATATGTCTTCCAGGTGCAAGTTGTAATAAGATAGAAGATAAGCATGTTTACTGAATAACATTAATACTTATTCTTTAATCATTTCATAGATATAATTTTATTACATCATTTATTTGTATACATATATGAAATATAAAATATCTTAAAAGTTTTTACAATCTTTCTTATCCACATTTCCAGATTGCAGAGCTTGATGTAATATCGCATGCGCCATAACACCAATACCAGAACAGTTATCCAAACAACAAAGAAATGTACAACACTCGCCTTACAGTGTGTGTATTCACACACATTCTTGATGCTATCTACCTTTACATTAGCGACAGTAACTGGGTTGTTAGCTGCAGAGCTAATGTTACAAACACATTCTAAGGATAACAAGCTAGGTAACCATATACAGTAAAGCAACAAAATTGTATAGCGTTGTTGACTTACTTGTTTGAGATTTGTAACGTTAGCTGAGCCAAGGAGAGTTGATACTGATCCAGACTTTATTTTCAGACGTTCAGCAAGGCCAGCTCTGTATTGGCCCAAGTTGAGGAAACAGTCGTTGGTGAAATGTTTGGCGCAGACATACAAAACTTTGGGAAGTTGTGTCGGCACTACCCACTGTTTCTTCATAGGCTCGGATGAAGGAACTAAAAAAATACTTTGGTGTTCATTTGTACATCCAAACACTGAGCAACTGCCATGTTTCGCTCGTTTGCAAGCAATGTCTCTCGAGGAAAAAAAAATATTGCGCTCGCCTCGCACGGTAGTAGCTCATTTGGTGGGCCAAATTCTCTGGGCGGGAAAAGCAGAGAAAGGGGAGGTAACCTTTCCCCGTATGACAACATTGAGAAAATTAAAGGTCAGATGGGCCAATCTTTCCTATAAGGCGAAGCAGGATACCCTGGGCTCGGTTTACACCTATCGCCATTTCTAGCCACTGGGGGACCATAGGCAGGCTAGTGGAACTCATATTAATGTTAAAAAACCTCATAAAGTTACATTTTCATGCCATGGGACCTTTAAAAAATTGTGTGGTGGGGGGAACACAAACAAAATAAACAGATAAATGCAGACAGATAACTATTTACATCTTAGTGCTTAGCTGATTGAACCTCTAAAACACAGTGGTTAATGTGTTTTAGGATCAGCCTCATGGCCAGCCTGGAGATCAGGACATTCACATTACCAGGGGTGCATTTCCCAAAATCATTGTTGGCTAACTATGGTGGTTCGTTCCATTGAACTCTACTGGTAACGATGGAACTTGCGACCATAGTTGCTTTTGGGAAGAGCACCCAAAAAAAAGTAACTGGTCAAGAAGTGGCATGTGTCATGGACCTTCAAGACACTGATTATATCTGAAATCTGCTTCAGTTTCTTGGACCTGCCCTTTTAGCAATCTGTAAGTTATATAAAAAAAGCAAATAATTAAAAATAAATTAGAACTGGAAGTGTCAAGTGTCACGCTGCATCCCAATTTGCCTGCTTATACTGTGCCCTAAAATAATGTACTCTTTTTGTGAACAAAAGTAGCAGTAGCAGAAAAGTAGGCAAGCTTTGGGACATACAGATGGTAGACAACCAAAATGGGTACTACCGCCGCGTGTTAAATTCATTCGCGAAACTACCGCCAGGTGGCGCAAAGGGACGGATTGCGAACTGAATGTAATTGTAAAATGAGATAAAAGGAGGAGGTAAAACAACAATAACATTATGATATAACATTGTACCATCTTTAAAAACCATTAGAAAATGTACAGTGAGTTAATTTCAAAATGTAGGATAGTCTTAGGCTACAGTCTACTCATCAAAAATTACAGTACAGCCCATTACAGCCCATTACAGTAGCTGCCATTTTGAAAAGTACAGTATTCAGTCTAAACGCTACTCCTCCTTCAAAATTGGTCCAATTCTTCCGAAATTTGGCTCATATGATCTTTGGAGTAAGCCGCACAGAAATGACTCAACAGATTTTTGATATTCATCTTTGTTCAAAAGTTATTAAATTGTGAACCTAATGAGGTCGACCTCAAATCGGTTCAGAGGCTGTATTTCGGTCAAACTTTGATCAATCGAAACCAAACTTGGTTCACTTCATCTACACCATGATTTGAGGGTCCATGCCAAAGTTGGGTATAGTGCCACCTATGGGTGTTGAGATACCAAAAATTCACTTTTTTGCTTATAACTTCTGAACAATTCGTCAGAAAATTATGATCTTGGTGTCTATGGATTCTTTGGGTCATTCTGAATCTGTGGATGTCAATTTTGTCAAGACCACCTGGACCACCTGTCCGCCATTTTGAAATTTGTCATAAATTGCAATATCTTTTGATCTACTGGACAAATCTGCACAAAAATCGGTAGGCATCATCAACACCATGTGCCGGAGGTACCCCGGAAGTTTGAAGACAGCGCCACCTAGTGTTCAAGAGATATAACGCTTCTTCCAAAACCCCTTATAACTTTTGAAATCGTTGATCGATTTTTGTTATTTTTATGTCATTTCGTTCCTTGGGTTATGTCGAGTCTGATGATGTCTCATTTGTCATTTTCCAATATGGTGTCTGTCCGCCATATTGAATGGAATGAAAAACTGTTTTTTCGCTACTCCTCCCTGAAATCTTGTTCAATTTTGTTCAAAATTTTATCACATGATCTTCAGACTGAGCCGGAAAGAAATGACTGAACAGATTTTTGATTTACACTCCCGTTCCCAACATGTACATCTCTGAAGTTGACCGTGCCTGTGCTAGTTGATTTGTGCTAGTTAGCTTAGCATGCTAATAAGCTTACATGCTAACACGTTTCTATTCATTCTAATGGGTCTCTTGAGCTATCTGGTTAACTTTGAGCAACGTTAGCATTTTTTAGCTTAGCATGCTAATCTGGCTAAAATGCTAATTCAGGCTTTTGAGAGATCATTCTCACACCTTAACCTCGCTTCTGTGGCTTGTCAAATGTGCGTCAACTAATGTGGCTCACTCGGCTAAGGCACTGACTCTGAACCTGTGAGGTCGTGGGTTCGAATCCAGGGTGGTTAATGTTGCGTCTGTTCCAGATGTTGGGTGTTCCATGTGTTTGTAATGAATAAAAAAAAAACATGTTTTTGTTTATTCTCATCTGAACTTCTGTTTGATTTTGAAGTTGTGAGATTATTCTCACACCTTTAACTCTCTTCTGTAGTATACCATGAAGTGCATTGACTGAGTGGTGCACTCTGCTAAGCTGTTGGTTCTAAACCTCTAAGGTTGTGGGTTCGAATCCAGGGTGGTCCATGTTGCGTTTGTTCCAGATGTTGGATTTTATGAGTGTATTGAAGCAGGAATGTATTTTTGTTCATTCTCGCCTAAACTTCTGTTCATTTTTGAACTTCTTTACTTCTGAACTTATTTTTTAATGTATATTACATTTCTGCTGTATTAGCTCTTCTTGCTCTGCACTACACTTCAAAAACATTCTTTGTCAGCATGCAAGTTTATGCTTCATCTGCGTTCCTTTTTATATTAAAACATATCTTCAACATTATAGTGACTGTGTGCCATGTTTTGCAGTGTGATAAGAATTGTGCTCTCACAGATGAAGTCACAGGTTTCAATTCTTCTGTGGGGTGACATAATAGAACATCTGATCAACAATACAGGGCAATCTTTGCAACATTTCAACTAACTCAAATACTGTCAATTTAACAAGTATAAGTGTATTGAGAGGGTCAGCTCCTGCCATTGTATCCTATAGCAAAGCATTTAATTTTTGTCGGTTTCATGGAGAGCATCACTGGAATAAAAAAATATTTGAAAACTGCCTTTAGTCGAGCTTTCAGTTTTTCCTCAGATTTAAATGGGATCATTTAAGCCTTACAGCAAGAATACTTCTGTGTACACTAAAATTTATTTAAACCATTTTAGTACTTCGAACATCTAATGTAGATCAGTAAACAAATAAGGACCTTGATAGAGTACATGGAAGTTCATGAAAGCAAGGACAAAAGTATATTCTAAATCATCATGTATTTATTATTCTTTACAAACACTTTACAGTATACATTGAAAATATTGTGCCTTAATACCCCAGTGAGCAAGCCAGAAGGCAACAGTGGCAAGGAAAAACTCCCTAAATTAGTGAAGAGAAGCATCATCAGCAGAGAGGTTTAGGGAGAAACCTTGGGAGGAACCAGACTCAGCAGGGGCAAGCCATCCTCCTTTGGCTGGCATCTAAATTTGCTGTACATAGCCTTTAATATAATACAAGCCATCCATCCAATATTTAATATATAATTGTGTTACTTTTGCGGTTATTCATTTGTTTAATAACTTTGACTATTGAATGCCTGCATCAGTTTAGAGTTTTGCTGGGACATTTTCTGAAGATATTTGAACAATGGTTTTGTATTCACTGTAAGAAAGAGAAGCAGAAAAATCATTAATCAGAAGTTGATACTAATTTGACTTAATTTATTAAGCACAAAGGATATTATATTCTACCTTTTATTTTTATCGGTTGTGTGCTTCATAAAAACAGTTCATGGACTGGAGAATCATAATGGAGAAGGAAGTTTGAAGTGTAGCGCACTGCAGAAACCTGAAAATACATTCATAGAACATTAACTTCTTGATAAAGTGTTTGCACAAATAAAACTAAACTAACAACTAACGTAGACATCTGTACACTCACCTTTTGGGAGTAGTGGACAGTAGATAATGAGTTTTGATGCACAAACCTGAAAATTTATTGCTATTAGGTGAAGCAGTGCTTGAAATGTGTCAATTCAAGATTTGCAGACATCGTGCAATGGAATTTACCTTTTTAATCGGTTTTGTGCTGCTTCATAGAAAGTTCATGGAGTGGAGAATCATATAATGGAGAAGGAAGTTTGAAGTGTAGCGTATTGCAGAAATCTGAAAATAATTATCAAGAAGTTAATGTTCCATGAATGTAAAGTTATTGCACAACTAAAACATTTAGCACTTTATGTAGACATCTGTACACTCACCTTTTGCGAGTAGTGGACAGTAGAGATTGAGTTTTGATGCACAAACCTGAAAATTTATTGCTATTAGGCGAAGCAGTGCTTGAAGAAATGTGTCAATTCAAGATTTGCAGACATCATGCAACGGAATTTACCTTTTTATTGGTTTTGTGCTGCTTCATAAAAACAGTTTATGGAGTGGAGAATCAAATAAAGGATAAGGAGGAAGTTTCACATGTAGCGTATTGCAGAAATCTGAAAATATTCATGCAACATTAACTGTTTTAGTTGCGTAAACACTATTTATCAATCATTTTACAGATGTCTACGTTAGTTGCACACTCACCTTTTGATAGTAGTGGACAGTAGATATTGGGTTTTGATGCACAAACCTGAAATTGTATTAACAGGTGAAGGGCTTGAACAAATCATTTCAAACTTTGCTGATATTATAGGAATTAAATTTACCTTTTTATTGGTTTTGTGCTGCTTCAAAAACAATTCATGGAGCAGAGAATCATATAATGGAGAAGGAAGTTTGAAGTGTAGTGTATTGCAGAAATCTGAAAATATATTCATGTTACATTAACTTCTCAATAATTAAAGTTATTGCACAACTAAAACATTTAGCACTTTATGTAGACATCTGTACACTCACCTTCTGGGAGTAGTGGACAGTAGATATTGAGTTTTGATGCACAAACCTGAAAATTTATTGCTATTAGGTGAAGCAGTGCTTAAAGAAATGTGTCAATTCAAGATTTGCAGACATCATGGAATGGAACTTACCTTCTTAAACAGATTTGTGCTGCTTCATAAAAAGAGTTAATGGAGCAGAGAATCATATAATGGAGAAGGAAGTTTGAAGTGTAGCATATTGCAGAAATCTGAAAATACATTCATGGAACATTAACTTCTTGTTAAATAGTGTTTACACAACTAAAACATTGTGCAACTAATGTAGACATCTGCACACACCTTTTTGATAGTTGTGGACAGTAGATATTTAATAGTGATGCACAAACCTGAAAATATACAGTTATTGGGTGAAACTGCAAATTAGTCAATTGAAGCTTTGCAGATATACAATTCAATGTACCTTTTTAATCGGTTGTGTGCCTCTTCATGGAAACAGTAAATGGTGTAGAGAATCATATAATGGAGAGGGAAGTTTGAAGTAGCGTATTGCAGAAATCTGTAAATGCACTGAACGCAAGGAACATTAAATGCTTGATAAAACACTTACAGAAAAAACATTTAACTAATAGGAGGTATGATATGTACACTCACCTTTTGAGAGTAGGGGACAATAGATATTTAGTTTTGATGAACAAACCTGAAAATGTATCAACATGTGAAAGACTGCTTTAAGAAATGAGTCAATTCAAGTTTTGCAGATATCAATTAAAATGTACCTTTTTATTGGTTGTGTGCCTCTTCATAAAAGTTCATGGCATAGAGAATCAACTATAGGATGAGGAAGTTTCACATGTAGCACATTGCAGAAATCTGAAAATACATTCATAGAACATTAACTGCCTGATTAATGTTTACACAACTAAAACATGGTATGTCTCTTAGTTGCAAAATATGTACACTCACCTTTTAAGAGTAGTGGACCATAGATATTGAGCTTTAATGCACAAACCTGAAAATATATTAACAGGTGAAACAGTGCTTCGAGAAAGTCAGTTCAATCTTTGCAGACATGCAGTTAATTGTACCTTTTTAATCGGTTGTGTGCCTCTTCATAAAAACAGTTCATGGCACAGAGAACCATGTAATGGAGGAGGAAGTTTCACATGTAGCGCATTGCAGAAATCTGAAAATATATTCATGGAACATTAACTCCTTGATAAAGTGTTTGCACATCTAAAACATTTAGCAAATTATGTAGACATCTGCACACTTACCTTAGAGTAGTGGACAGTAGTTATTGAGATTTGATGCACAAACCTGAAATTGTAATAAGTGCTTGAACAAATTGGTTCAAATTTTGCAGATATTATATTAATTCAGTTTACCTTTTTATCGGTTTTGTGCCGCTTCATAAAAACAGATCATGGAGCTTAGAATCATATAATGGAGAGGGAAGTTTGAAGTGTAGCGTATTGCAGAAATCTGAAAATATACGTTGAAGGAACATTAACTGCTTGATAAACAACTAAAACATTGTGCAACTAACGTAGACATCTATACACTCACCTTTTGATAGTCGTGGACCGTAGATATTGGGTTTTGATGCACAAACCTGAAATTGCATTAACAGGTTAAGTGCTTTGCAAAATTTGAACTGACTGATTTGTTAGATATTATATTAATTCAATTTACCTTTTTATCGGTTATGTGCCTCTTCATAAAAACAGTTCATGGCATAGAGAATGAAATATCGGACAAGGAAGTTTCACATGTAGCATATTGCAGAAATCTGAAAATACATTCATGGAAAATTAACTTCTTGATAATTACATAAATTGCTAAATGTTTTACTTGTGCAAACACTTTTGACATTTGTACACTCACGTTTTGAGAGTAGATTGGACAGTAGATATTGGGTTTTGATGCACAAACCTGAAAAGGTATTAAAGGGGTCATGAAATGAGAAACCAAATTTGCCTTGATCTTTTGGAATATAAGAGGTCTTTGTACCATTAAAACATCCTGCAAGTTTCATAGCTTAAGACGTCCTCCCCATTATAAACGAGCGATTTATTTAATCAAGCTCTAAATACAGCTCGTTCTGGATCCATGGTAAGAAGTGACGTCACGGTGCGAAGTGACGTTCCAACCATTTGCATATGACCGCCTCCAGCACAAGACAAATACGCTCATTTCGTATCGTTGTCGCGCTGCGCGCCTCACAAGTGTTCAGTCGACGGACAGCGAGTGGGTCTGTGTACAGGAAAATTACAATGCCACGCAGTATGGCGTTATTTCCCTGTCAAATGTCGAGAGCGCATTATTGTAGCGTGAAAGTACATTAATATAATGTGCGAGTGCGAATCTCTCTGCTCGCGCGCGGAATAAAATGTGTGGAGCGCGAATCTCTCTGCTCGCGCGCGGGAACTGGGCGCGCGCTCTCAGATACACGTTGCTCTTGTAAGAATTTTCTCTGGGCTCGCTCAGAGAGTCTGCCTGCACTTAAACCATGTTCAGTGCAATCGCGAATCTCTCCTCTTCGCTTAAAGTAAGCGTGTTTGTGCTTAGACTGTGTCCCGTGCTTTCGCGCATGGCCAAGTACTCTTCTCTTCGAATTCTTTCTCTTTGCTCTTGGCATAAACGCTGTCAAAATGGCAACAACCAATCAGAAATAGGCTTCAACGACTGACCAATGAAAATGCGACATCGTACATGGAATCACCCGCTACTAAACAGTTATGCTCAATCCGCAAATGTTCTGGCTGGGGGTGTTAATAATTGATCCATAGGCACTGTCGTTAGCCAATCATAACAGTGGGCGTTAACACTGAACTCTTAAAGGGGAAACAACCCAAAAACAGACTGTTTGAATCAAAGGATGAGAAACAGGGTGGGAAAATGTCATAATTCACTACATTTTAAAAGTTTTTAAAAAAAAAAAACTATAGTAATACTATAATTGCACCTAGGGGACCATAATAATAAAATAAAAAACCCATGTCATGACCCCTTTAACAGGTGGAGTGCTTGAAGAAATCAGTCAATTCAAGTTTTGCAGACATAATGCAATGGAATTTACCTTCTTATCGGTTTTGTGCCGTTTTATAAAAACAGATCTGGAGTGGAGAATCATATAATGGAGAGGGAAGTTTGAAGTGTAGCATATTGCAGAAATCTGAAAAAACATTCATGGAACATTACCTGCTTGATAAACAGTGTTTAAACAACTGAAACATTGTGCAACTAATGTAGACATCTGTATGCTCACCTTTTGAGAGTAGTGGACAGTAGATATTGAGATTTGATGCACAAACCTGAAGATGTATTGATATTAGGTGAAAGAGTGCTTGAAATTAGTTCAAGTTTATGCTGACAGTTCTACATTTACATTTGTATGAGTTTTCTTTATGGAAATTGAGGTATAGAATGATGTGTTGGGATGGAGTATAGAATCAGTTGTATGGGAGAAATTCTGACTTCAATGCCTTTCATATGTCTGAAAAGATTACTTGCATATAGTTGATGAATTTAAAAATGCCTTTGTTTAAAATATAAACCATTTAATGTTTGTGTAATCATGCACAACTGAGTCAACTTACCTCAACTTACAATTTGTGTTGTTCTATTTACTTATTTGTGATATCAGGAGACAAATTGATGGATGCAGGCAGTCTTTGTGGATGCTTCCTATGATGTTTGGAAGCATCTATTATTGTTTGGATGGCTTAGAATATGACTGAAATTAGATTAAGGATAAAATGTTAGTTAAAAATTTTAATAAATTTAGCTCTTAATTAGTTAGGTTTATTTAGAATTAATTATGAATGTATATAATTAATTTGGATGAATATTAATTGATTGATTTAGTTTGGTTGGATGGATGTTGCTTGCTAGATAAAGAAGGGAGATTATTTGTGGTGTAGGATTTTGAATGATGATCACTTGTTTGAATTCGAGGCTGGATCGACCGGACGCTGACCATCTTGGAATCTCAGGATAGTGCTCACATGGTATGGACACAAAAACAGAACAGAAAATACAGTGATACAATTCTCATTTCAGTGTGTTGCATAGATAAAATTGATTACCTTCAGATATTATTTTATTGATAACATGGAACATCTGTACAGATTCAACTGATGATTTAACTGATGGATCGTTATAAGAATTATTCATTTAGATAGACAGTCTTACAACTGCAGAACAAGTGTACAACTTGAGACGGTATGTTCTATGCCAATTGGAAGCTCAGGATGAACATTGCATAGTAAGGGCACAGAAAAGAAAAGATAATGCGGTTATACTGATTTCAGTACGTCACACATATGAATTATTACCTCAGTGAAATAAGGACTGCTTGGTGGTAACTAATACGTTTGCACAATTTCAACAAACAAATCAGTGAAAAGTGGAGTACTGTTGTCATAACATTCAGCTCTTGGATTGTTCTTAAAAACAAATCCTGGAATCTGTACTTGGTCTTCAACTTTTAGCCAGGTTTCAGTTAAACAGATACAATCTGCATTCATTATCTGTCTGTGAACCTGAATATCTTTGTACATTATGAAGAGCAATTGTAAACACACCAGGCGTCTTTACGAAACTGTAATTTTCTAAAGCAAGTCGGGGCATGTTTTTCATAGCAGAGTCAATTTTCTCATTACAATATATGACAGAGTCTTTGAAGTTATTAATTATTAGTCCATCAAGGGTTCTCACACGACTCAGTGCAACATATGCTTGTCCCGGAGAAAATACCTTGTCAAATGAGACGACCGCTTTATCTACTGTGAGTCCTTGCACTTTATGAATGGTGCATGCCCATGCCAATTTAAGTGGAAACTGACGTCTTAAACCACCATCGTTTGTGACTTGATCTTCTTCCACTTTAATAACAGTAGAATTTGGGGAGTATTTCTGTCGTTGCTTTGATCTCTGAACTTTACCAACATTTGGATCATCAAATTCAACATGAATAGCTGATGGGAAGTCATCATCATCATCATCATCACATCTCTATTTTCTGCTTATGTGGACAACTGTGCCAAAGGCTCCATTGACAAGTCCATCAGAAACATCAACATTTTTCCTTAGCATTACTCTGGCTCCAACACCCAAGGAAACACATTTGTCCAAACAGGAGTTGAAAACTTTTGCATGAAATCCAACTTTTCGTTCTATTCTTCCAGTTTCTGGATTTCTAGCAAAGTCTCTAGCGTGAATGGTGATTGCCTCAGGACAACACTCATTAAGTTTCTGAATATTGTACTCATCAACCTGAGCATTTGTAGGGAATATATTAATAGCATCACATTCTTCACCAGTTTCACATTGCTTCAACATGTTGATATCATTTGGGCTTAGAGTTTCATTCTTTTTATGAACTCTCAGACGATTTAACATTTCAGCAAAAGATGCATCTTGTTGCCTGACAACTTGTGTTAGTTCAGCAATTTCAAAGTTGTTATCCCAAAGATTCAGTCCTTTTGGATCAACATACAGGGGAATTCCCTTGACAGGCGGTAGCTGGTAAAAATCACCAACACAGACCAAACTGACTCTTCCAAAAATGGAGCAGTCACCAGTTTGCTTAATTTGTCTCAATCTCCCATGAACATAAGACAAAAGATGATGGTCAACCATAGACACCTCGTCAATGATCAGAATCTGCAAACCTCCAAGTTTTGCATGCAGTGAATTGATTTTGTCATCACCTAGGGGCTGATATGGCAGTTTGACATTGGCACCTATGGAAAAGGTATTGTGGATTGTAGAAGCACCAATTTGAAAACTGGCCACTCCAGTTGATGCAGTTAAAATCACACTTCTATCATCAGGGTTTTCGGACAGCTGAGATAAAAGTCTGGAAGATTCGTAGTAGATTGCTTTGATTAAATGACTTTTCCCTGTGCCTGTGCCACCAGTGACAAACAAGTGAAATGGTTCAGGGTTTTCTCCAAGAAGTTTCTCTAAACACCATTTCCGCACTTTGTAAAAGACTGCAGATTGTTGTGCATTTAATGATCACAGTAAACATAAAGCCTCTTCTCTAGACATTCCAGTATGGTTGGTTTCAATACTGTATGGAGTTTGAGGGTTTGCTACAAGATCTGGAATAGAACACTCAGAATCATCTTCATCAGGAATTGGTTTACTCTTCCTTAGTTCTATGCATTCGTGACGTTCCTTTTCGGTTTCAGGACATAATACAGCCCAAGCATCTTCCAAATCAACACCTTGCTCCAAAAGCTGTTGAGCTCGATAGATTTTGTCACTTTCCTTTTCAAACAGTGCTCGATTGGCATCAACAATACACTTGACTTGTCACATCTCTTCCACATTTCACAGCACCATTGTTGTAGAATTCCTCATAAGTGCTAAACCTCTCAGGCTTGAGCTGACAATCTTCGTAATGTGGCAAGAAAAGTTGCAACAATGAATGAAAGTACTTTTCAGGATCTTTTTTTGGGAGAAAATCTCGGATATCGGACAACAGCAGGTTCAGTTCGAGTTCTCTTCATCATATAACCACAGTCGTTGTTAAGCTTAATCACCTTGTCTTCTGAAGACTTTTTTTTGTGAAGAAACCTCCGATTTTGACAACATCCTGTTTTCAGAGCAGAAACTTGCAAGACATTGAATCTCAAAGTCCTCTGTGTTTGGCCTATTCTTGTATCTGTCAACCAGACTAGTCATCCAAAAGCTAGTTTCTTCACCAGACTGATCAACTTTGTTTTTGATGACACAAAGAGGCAAACTCATCTTTACAGGATTCAATCCAATTGGAATAAACTGGACTTTACGAGAACATTCCTTCAAGTGCATACCGGTCAGACGATACACAGCCTCTAGAGCAGAAACTTCTCTGTTGTGAAGATATGCACTACCAAGCATTTTCAGTGATGAAGCCATGAATGGAAATCTTGAAGCGAGATCATTTTGCGCACGTTGCAGCAACAAACCCATTTTTTGTTCTGCTTTTGTGATGTAACTAATAATGTAAACCACTACAGAGTAAGCATCAGTGACATACTGGTTCACCCAGACATCTTTTGGACTTCTTTTCAGGACAACTGTTTTCTTTTTGGAACACTGCATGTACACTTTCTCGAAGAGAGCTTGGTTAATACCAATGGACTCAAAAACTGTTGAATCATAATTCATATCAGAAGCTGTTAAAGCCTTTTTGACTTTTTCTAAAATTGTACGTGCAGTATCTTTTCCGTCACTGCTTTTCAAATCATCTCGACTACCACCTCTTGTAATAAAGGTACGGCTAGATGGGGGTCGTGGAAAATTAAATCTGCAAACTGTCTTTTTCTTACGACACGTCTTTGAATGTCTAACACTGTGCTTCTGAACACCATTGACGGTCTCAAACAGTTCAGTTTCATCCTCTCTTGGGGTCTCACAAGTGATGTAACGATCAATGAAACTAGCAACCAAACCATCATTTTCTTCATCGTCTTCATTTAACTTTGGTGCATTTTCAACCCAAAACAGACAATGAACATGAGGAGATCCACGCTGTTGAAACTCTACACGATAAAAGTAATCTATTATCTTCCCAATCGGTTGAGCTGAAGACATGATTACATCTCTCAGAAAACAATGCCATCTATGATCAAACATTCTTGCTGCAGTCACTGGGTTTCGTCTAATCAGTCCACATTTTTCAGACCAGTCAAGTTCATCTGCTTTCAGATTTTTCCCTTCTTGTTTGGTTATGGTACTAATAATTTCAGGCCATCTGAGATCCGCAGAACTAAAGGACGCAAAGAAAGTCGGAATACCTAGCTGTCTTACAAGTGCAAAAAGGTCTTCTTGAGTAAACTGCCAATATGGTGGTGTTCCACGGATTGGTCTCAAAAACTTGTATCCTTCATCAAAATTCTATATTTTAGATAACGAGTCTGGGTTTGTTAGCATATCCGATGTTACTTCAGCCAACAAACTCTTCTCAGATCCTTTGCGTAAAGCAATTGAAACATTAGATACAACTTGATCAACCTCCGACAAATACGGTGCATAGAAAATGAAGTCTGTGCTCCGTGCAAAACGTCTATCTGCATTGAGGATTCTTGCATTTAAGTACCTTGACAAAGTTATTTTTACCTCCCTCTTATCATGAAACGTCGGACCACCAGTTGGATAGAGAACAGGGAAACATTTTGCTTCATTAGACCTATCAGATAACAAACTAACAGGACTGTTACCTTCAGCCGGTGCCAGATTTAATACATCCTGGAAATGCTGATCAATTACTTCTGAACCGATGTCCACAGGTTGCAATGATGTATCTGACAAAAGACCACTTTGCTCTTTGATGTAGGTAAGGTCTTCCTCTTGCTGTTCATCAGGGTCATTTTCATCATCAATCTTTTCAACAACGTCTTGTTGCTCCATTTCATCTACAACATTTTCTTCAGGTTCATTCAAAGAGTTGATCCACTGCTGATTAATCTCCACATCACCAAACCACTTATTGAACCTGATCAAATATTTCAGACCATTTCGAACACGATCAGTGTGTACATACTTGTACTCATAATGCCCTTTGTAGGTTAACTTGCGTTTCAGTTTGATCCTTATCACATTCATTTCGTGGAAGGATATTGGACACATCTGTGGCATTTACCGGGACACACACTACAGGGCCATGGCATCCATGTTGTTTACCACGAGGAAGGCATAGTAATTTCATAAAAGGAATGTTACGTGCAACGAGATGTTGTTCCAAAGAGTTCAGACATTTCAGTTGATTTGGAATGTCCACCAAATGCATGTTGTTAGCAACGCTCTCTTCGGGCAGTTGTCCACAAAGGATTTTGCGATGACACGTTAGACAAATCCATAATTTGCACCCTGAGGAAGAAGCAGAAGTTCGTTCACACTTTTGATCACAGACATGAACATACCTGGTTGTGATGCATCTTCTCCCCAAAGCAGCAATTTTTACTCCTTTGTCTTCATAGCATTGTCTTCTGCATTCAACAACCTGCTTTCTGAAAAGTAAACGGTGACAGACACAGCAGACAAACTCTGGACCACTACTAACTTCTTGTCTAAAATGATCAATAGCAACATCAATGTCTTTTTGTTCCTTCTTTCTTGTATACATTTCACAACCTTTTTGTATTGTACTCGCACGAAAGTTCACATCTTTATGGTATTTCATCACAGAATACTCACGCACTCTTGCTTTGAAAGCCAGGTTTTGCAGATATTTTTTCTTGGAATACTCACGCACTCTTGCTTTGAAGGACGGGTTTTGCAGATATTTTTTCTTGGAATATTCACATACATTTGCCTGAAAAGAGACATTATATTTATATTTCAATCAAGAATACTGGCAAACACGCTTTTGAAACTGAATATTGCTTGAGTACTTGGCTTTAGAACGTTTACACTTTGATAAACGAACGTCAACATTTTTCAAATATTTACTACAAAGAATTTTCTTTTTTCTCTCTCTGTAATCTCCATCTCTACTATATTTAGAACGCCAGAGCTCATAGCTCTCGATGGCGCCGCAGACGGGTGCTTCAGTGCTTGGCTCTCCAGTGTTTGTACTGTTTTTGTTCGTTTTTCCTGTTTTTTGTTTAACAAACACGATCAGTTTCACCAGGGAAGAACTGCTGAACATTCGGCAGAACACACCACAAGATCTTTTACCGGATTTCAATTATTCAGACGTTTTACTGAATGTTGTTGTCGGCGGAGCAGCGGCGCTGATCAAACGCTTCAGGACGCGCAAACGGGGGAAGCGAGCTGGTGCGCTCGTTAGACTCAGGAAGCGCGGATTTCGAACGCCGTTGCCTAGCATCCATCTGGCAAATCTCCGTTCTCTACCCAACAAAGCGGACGAAATCCTTCTGCTCTCTCTGACAAATAAGGATTTCTCACACTCTGCTGCTCTGTGTTTCACGGAAACCTGGCTCAATGACGCCATACCAGACAGCGCGCTCCATCTGCCGGGCTTTCAGCTGTTCAGAGCGGATCGCGACGCAGAATCAATGGGGAAATCGGGCGGCGGCGGGACAAGCTTTTACATCAATGAACGGTGGTGTACAGATGTAACTTTGTTAAAGAAGATGTGCTGCTCAGATCTAGAAACACTCTTCATTAACTGCAAGCCGTTCTATTCGCCGCGGGAGTTTCACTCGTTCATTCTGGTGAGTGTTTATATCCCTCCGCAAGCGCACGTAAGTCTGGTTTTACAGAAACTCGCTGACCAGATCACAGAGACAGAACAACAACACCCGGACTCTGGCTTTATTAAAGTCCCCAAGAATGATTAAAACAATCTCTCCCGTGAACTGCCAAAATACAGACAGCATGTTACATGTCCCACCAGAGACAGTAATATATTGGATCACTGTTACACCACAATAAAGGATGCATATCACTCTGTTCCACGAGCAGCTTTGGGACTGTCTGATCACTGTCTGATTCATCTTATACCAACCTACAGGCAGAAACTTAAATCTGCTAAACCTGTAGTAAAGACTGTAAAGAGATGGACCAACGAAACAGAGCAGGATTTAAAAGCCTGTTTTGACCTCACTGATTGGAGTGTTTTTGAAGCTGCTACCACCGATCTGGACGAACTCACAGAGACCGTAACATCATATATTAGTTTTTGTGAGGATATATGCATTCCTACCAGGACTTATTTAACATTCAACAATGATAAGCCATGGTTTACAGCAAAACTCAGACATCTTTGTCAGGCCAAAGAGGATGCCTAAAGAAATGGGGACAGAGTCTTGTACAATCAGGCCAGGAACACACTGAACAAAGAGATTAGAGCGGCTACTTTTAGTTTACTTCCAATGACTCAACTTCAGTGTGGAGTGGACTGAGAGCCATCACTAATTACAAGACACCATCCTCCTGCACTGAGGCTCATCAACGACTTGCTAACGACCTGAATGAGACCTGAATGAGGTCAATTTAGCTCAAAGGGAATCATTTAAGATTTTAAAGGGAATTTGAACAGAATCACTGTTTCACGGCTGATCACTGAAACGGCCAGCGATTCACTGAACGAGCCGTTTAACATCAAATCTGTGCTGGATATTAATATCCAAAGTATAGTGAAAACTATTAATTAGCACAGTAACAAGATCGGCAGTTTAAGACATTAACTTGTAAGCACAAAACACAAGATACTTCTCTTTTCAATATGAATAAGGCTTTATTAGATAAATCTAAGACATATAAACTAATCTAACACATAAGCACACGCACTCACACATTCACACAAGGTGCAGGAAGATATAAAGTTAGGAAAGAATGAGTTTAAGAGGATGAAAATGTGAAATCCCAAGTTTACAGCAATACGTGAAATTGCATAGACATGAACAACCATTTAATCACTTAATTAACCCTCGCACTGAGTTCCTCAATGAGGTTAAAATTATATTAGATAACACCAGTACAGATGTGAGTCTGGAGGTTACTTGCGTTGACTGTTTAACGGGGTTCCCTTTGTTGTTGCTGAAAAGGGGGTTTCCCGAAGTTGCTGATTGGCTGGAAGTTCAGTAGTCGTTAAAGTGACGTCTTGGGAAGCCTGTGGTTGGGCGTTGGCTGAAGATGCGGAGTTGTGGGCTGGTTGAAGTTGAACGGGCACTCGAGGTCAGACTCTGAGACACGGCGTTACAAAACTTAACTCAGAACACGAACTCTCAAACGGAAAAGAAAAGAAGTAAAGTTTGACGAGACTAGGTGGTGTTTCTTCTCATCGTGGCTAAGTAGCAGCAGGCGTGCAGGCCGAAGCACGCTGGAACAGCCCTCGAAGAACGCTAAAAGTGATGACTAAAAGCAGCAGCTAAAAACCAGGCTAAAATCAGGCTAAAAGCTGGCATGACTGATAGCAAAAGCTAAACGAAAGCTCAAAGCTAAAAGCTAAAAGCATGACTAAAAGCTTAAACTACAAGCAAAGCTAAAAGCAAAATTTGATGGTGTCCTGAGTATTTAAACTGGCCTTTTGGCCACACCTCAAATGTTGTCTTGACCAATTAGATATTGTCTTTTCTCGGGGTGTTGCATTGTTTGTCCCATCCATTCATAAATCATATGTTATCTTATCAAGCACATGGTCCGAATTTTCCCGCTCTTGCAGGGTATAATTTGGACATGGTTCCTATAACAAGAATATGATACATTTGACAAATAACTGATGGTCAGAAACGTTTCAAGCAAGAAGATTCGAACACACATATACTAAACATGAATATGATCCCTTAAGCTATTCAAGAGTTATTTAAAAAGATATACACAATAAGTGATTAGAAACATTATAATCAAATGTGTGGGTTCATGTATGATATGGAGTTAAGCAATGGACTGATATCCATTTAGAAGTCTTTTTTTGAGTTCATTTTTGGTGCATATCTGCATTGGAAGGCATTCTCTGTGCCATTCTGGGGAGTAAGGATATGTCCTGTGAAGACCAGAGGGGTTAACAGGTCTCTTTAGGAATTTCAGTCTGGTTCTGCTAGGTGGGGGGAAGTCAATCCAACGATCTTGTTTACTCTCATAGCTTTACATGTGAGGGTCAGACTGTCCATCTCTTCGATTACTTGCCCCAAATTAGACAATCTCTTCTTCGAATTGAAATTGTCAATAATTGTTCTAATGGTGTTAATGTTGAAAGCTGTTCTCTGAAAGAGTTGGTTGGTTATCAGACTGTGGTGCTAGGAGTTGATTTACAGCCTCCTGTTGCCTTTCCGAGGAATTTGGCTTCTCTTGTTTCAACCATGCTCACGATCAAATCTTTAATTTGTCTGGTTCAGGCCTCATACGCTACACCTTTAATCAAACAAACCTACTTGTCATTTCCTAATGATCCTGAAGACATTGATTAGCAAACTCAGGGCAGAGCTAAACTCTGGAGGGAAGTGGATATTGCAAGCCAGATTTGAGGATCACTGATATACATTTTAATATTTATGAAAATTTAACACCAATCTATTCAGTAATATACTGTTAACAGTTGCCCTCTTTTTTTTTAAACTTAAATTTTAAATCACTTTACTTCTCAATTACCACACGCTATATTAGCTAAGCATGCCTGCCTATTAAGCTTAAATTTTTTTTAAATTGTGAATAGACAGTTATTGAAATTCGGAAATCAATTTGTACATCAAAACTGCAAATTTAATATAAAATTTAATGTATTTCAGCAGTAACTTATGAAGATGGCTTTTATGATTTTATGCTGCTGACAAGTGTTTTTATATATACAATTTATTCTTGTAATTAAAAATTTTCCATTCAAGGCTTGCCATAATTATTTTTGTTCAAAAAATATTCTTTTGTCATTACAATTATTTAACTGCTCCCAGTCAACATGTAGTGCAGGGATAGGCAACTCTGGTCCTGGAGGGCCACTATCCTGCAGAGTTTAGCTTCAGCCCTCATAAAAACTCACCTGCCTGTATCTGTCTAGTAATCCCGAAAACACTAATTGCCTTGTTCAGGTGTGTTTAATTAGGGTTGGAGCTAAACTCTGCAGGACAGTGGCCCTCCAGGACCGAAGTTGCCTATCCCTGATGTAGTGTCTCCAAACTCATCATAAATATCAAACACATTAAATGAAAGACTTTAATTTAAAAAAATAGTTCTAAATATGTATATTAACTTCACATTAAGCTTACTGTTTCCCATGCTGTGACCTATCTTGTAGCAGTTTAAAGTGCAACCATGTGTATTTCTTCCCTCACAGAAAAATCTCATGTCTAAGCATTTATATGAAATGTACAGAGAAATCAAGTTTGAAAGCCATTAAAGCAATGAACACTTTTTGAATTTTAAAGTCTAAATGCCAATATACCTCAAAACAACAAATGCTTTGAAGTTTCTACAGTAATCTGCCATCTAATTATATTAGAATCATTAAACTAATTACCTTCTTCTTACCACAACCAATGATCCTAACAAGAATCAGCTGAATCAAATGAATTGAAGCTTTAATGGTGCGTTCAAGTCCTCCTGGGAATTTCGTACTTACGAGGAGGGAAGTCGTGCTGACGACGTGAGGTGCGTTCAAGTCAGTTTCGTCGGAGCAAGATGGCGCTGTACCTTCTTTTAATGAATAGCAAGAAATTACAGCAAGGTTTAATAACTCTGCTTATAGAAAAATGCTAAACGGAGAGATAAAAAAATGTTAAAGCCATGTGCAATGTTGCGAATCAAACCATTTCTCGTCTAAAGGTGCATAAATGTTAGGATTTTTAGTTGTAATTCATTAACTTGCTGCTTATAACAAGATTAATGATGATCATGATAAATGACAGTTTATAGACTAGTAAACATTGAAATTCAATTAAAATTTACCGTCAACTACAGACGTTGCATCCATTGATTCCGCCGTGTTAATCACTGACACGCCCCCAACTCGTACAGATCGGGGCTTAAAGAAAATCCCGAGCTCCCCACTGGTATTTACGATATTGTGGTGGCGTTCATGTGCATTCAACTCGTAAATACGATCGATACGAGATGACTTGAACGCAAGTGTAAGCCACAACCGGCATGTCTACTATAGCTTTTGGACAAGCAACTTGTTGGACAAAAATAGGTATCTTTCACAATGCCATTGTCATGTCATTTATAAAAATACTGATTTTCCACTGATTTGATTTGGTTGCCACTTATTTTCTATTCTCTAATGTTAATTTCAACCTTTTATCCAGCCAGACCAGCCTCTCTTTGGCTGCCTGGGCAGCGCACCTTCTGTTTGGCTTTCCAGGCAAAGCAGGTAGTACATCTCCAAACCGTTTGAGCAATGTTTCTTTTTTTTTATTTATTGTATGTATTTAAGGTTTCCTTATCTGACTTAACTTTATACAGTTCATCCAGGCCAAACAACCCCCATTTAACAGAAAAGCAGGTACTACATCCCCAAATAAACAAAGAGTCCTATATTTAGCAAGGTTTCTTGTAGTAATTCTTTTTTTCCCCTCTCTTCTACACAATGTCAAGCAGCCCCTTTAGTTGTCAAGGCAAAGCAGGCCACATTTTGCTGTCTGGAAAAAGCAGGTACTACATCCACAAATAACCAAAGAGTGCTATATTTAGCAAGGTTTATTTTAGTAATTATTTTTTCCCCTCTCTTCTACACTGTGAAGCTGTCCTTTTTTTTGCTGTCTGGAAGAAGCTGTCCTTTTTTTGCTCTGGAAGAAGCTGTCCTTTTTTGCTGTCTGGAAAACAGGTACTACATCCACAAACAACCAAAGAGTGCTATATTTAGCAAGGTTTATTTTAGTAATTATTTTTCCCCCTCTCTTCTACACAATGTCAAGCAGCCCCTTTAGTTGTCAAGGCAAAGCAGGCCACATTTTGCTGTCTGGAAGAAGCTGTCCTTTTTTGCTGTCTGGAAAACAGGTACTACATCCACAAACAACCAAAGAGTGCTATATTTAGTTTTTTCTCTCTCAATTCATTAAGGTTTACACTGTATACATTTAATACTCTAAACAGTTTATCCAGACACATTTGACCCCATTTGGCTCCATCCTTTTCAAAGTTGTCCCTTGCAGACCCTGACATCCTAAACTTCCTCTGGTTTACTGAAGGTAAGGATCATAAGTTTAAACAATTAGTTTAGTAGATACCCAAAATGCTTATATATTCTCCAACCTTTCATGGGGAGTGTGTGTGTGTGTGTGTGTTGGGTTTTTTCTAAACTTCTCTTGATCTTAGATGGAAGCTGGACCAAAAAACACTGCCCCTCAGTCAGTAGTTGGCTACATTCATAATATTAGTAAAATGAAACAAGGAACAAAAAGACCATACTTTGAAGCTGAAGTGCAACAGAAACACAAGGTTCAAAAACTCATTGTGTTCAAACCTGAACTGCGTACTCGGTTTGAAGCAGTCAACAACGATAGGTAAGACTTTATTCAAATGGATACCTATCCCTTTGTGTCTGATCTTTTTAATCTACAAACTTTGTTTTTTCTTTCTTAAAACAGAAGTCCAGTCCATCTGCATGATGTTTATTTACAGCCATCACTACTTTCTGAAGGGGCACAAACGAACACTAACTTTGTTAACCCCCCCACCAAAAAAAATGCAGGTTAATGTCAAGGCAAAGGTTATTCTGCAGAAGATTCAAGGGCACAACTTTGTTCGCGATGGAACCTTTCTCCTCAATGCCACATACACCGTTGCAGACCAAAGTGCATCGATTGACTTGACTGTGTGGGAACACAATGATGACCTCAACATTACCATTGGTGATTGGTATCGATTTTCAAATGTTTCTGTTCGTCACTTTCAAGGTGACACTTTTATTTCCACCACAAAAGACACTGAAATAACTGTTATTGAATGTACGGAAGAAATCTGTCCAGTAGCCCACACCACTTCCCAGAACCTCACTGCAGATGTAGTTGGCGCAAGCATAGACATTTTGCACATTTGCCCACAAAAACACAACATCCCAGACACACCATTGTCTACATCAAAAGTTCTCTGCACAAAATGCAAAACCTTTTACAAGTCACAATGCATAACCCACTACAGCTACGGTACACTTACAATTAAAACACAAACTGGAATCCGCACTGTTCACCTTGAAAACCACCTCATTAGATCTATCATTCAAGTCCCACACAACGCCACCACTGACATGGTCATAGACGCCCTCCTTGATCTCCCACCTGTAGACATCACAATATACCAGAAAAAACATCACCCAAATCTCCGTAATCAAACCTCCCATCCCACACACTGTCATACCTCACATAACCGTTACCCCACCATCCCCTACACAGTCCTCCATCAAACTGTTCCAATCCGAAGAAGATTTGGAGCAGTTAATGATGGAGGACTTCCCACACACCAGCTCAACCACTCCAACAACATCCACTGAAACGCCTTCAGCCATTCAACCCACAGAGTCCTGCCCCCTCAGCCAACAAAAATAATTTCCCATCCAACAAAAACATGCATCCATACTTTTTTTTTGTTACACGATGCATACAAGAACATGTGCACACATACACTTACGTACACGTACGTAGAACATGCCGACATACACGCCTAGGTATACGTACGTAGAACATGGCCACATACACTGATACATACACGCCTACGTATACGTACGTAGAACATGCCCACATACACTGATACATGCACACCTACGTATATGTACGTAGAACATGCCCACATACACACCTACGTATACGTACGTAGAACATGCCCACATACACTGATACATGCACACCTACGTATACGTACGTAGAACATGCCCACATACACTGGTACATACACAGCTACGTATACGTACGTAGAACATGCGCACACACATACACTAACAACAAACGTGCACATGTTCTTGTATGCATCAATATATGTACATATTTCTACATGGACACATACAATTACCAGTCAATACACCATAGATCACATCTCTACCCACATAAATCTGGAATGCCAACAGTGAGGTTCTGGGAAGTGGTCTAAGTGGAATGGAAATTTTTTTTTTTTTTTTTTTAACCAAGTTTGTTTACAGAAGTTATCCATTTCAATTGCCTAAATGATCATTTCATGATGTGTATCCAACCTGCTCATGCTTGTGGTGTTTCTACGTTATCACATGAATAAAATGTAAAACTTCAAATTGCACGTCTTGAATTTTCATTTTCACTCAACTTGACTATTTGCTCCTGTTAAATGGTTTAACCTTGGTTCACATTTAATCTTTAAGGAGGGTATGCTATTCATTTTGACAATCACACTGATAGGTTTCCTCAGCAACTTGCCCATTATGTTAAGCCACTGTATGATCTTAATCTGATCCAAAAACAATGCCTGTACACCCTAGGTGAATTCTCCTTTCAAAAAGTGGTGTAAAATTACTTAAGTTCCTTTACTTGCATCACTTTAGTTCCTAAACTTTTGATTTGTTGTAAGGTTTCATGCTAACTATATTCCAGTTAATAGTGGCGAACTAGCCAGTTGTCACGTTCATTCAGCTTCTGTTTTTCAACATCTGAACCAGTCTGTTAGGGTTCCATTTCTGCCTTTTTCTTCCTAGTCAAGTCACTTATTGTCACACAACCACAGCACATGTGCCTTGGTGACAAAGGGATACAAAACACTGGAACTTCAGGATGACATTTAACAGCAGACGGGAAACAAGGGGCAAAACACACTATAAATACACAGACACCAATGGGACACACCTAGGAACAAATGAACTAATTAATCAAACTCAGCTGGATACGAATTCACACAATGAGGACAGGAACAGGAAAGAGCAAATAAGGGTAAGGAAGGCACATGGGGAGCAAAACACACACAAAACACGGACCAGAGTCTGACATAACTCCCCACTCCTGGAAGGCAAGTCCCACACCATACAACATTCAACAGGGGGAGGGGGGTGGGCGATCAGGATCAGGAGCCCTCTGAGAGCTAAACTCAGGAACAGGAGACCTCACTAGAGTGAGGTCTGTGGCTGGAGCGGAGGCTGAGGCTGGAGATGACTGTCGGGCTTGACATCGGTGTGGACGGTGGGCTTGAGTCAGCCCAGATGATGGAGGCCACTGTGCTCTTTGGGGCCTTCAATGCTACAGAATTTTTTTTGTACCCTTCCCCAGATCTGTGCAATACAATCCTGTCTCGGAGGTCTACAGACAATTCCTTGGACTTTATTGCTTGGTTTGTTCTCTGACATGCACTGTTAACTGAATTTACCACAGGTGGAACATCTCAAGGATGATCAGTGGAAACAGGATGCATCTGAGCTCAAATTTTGAGTGTCATGACAAAGGCTGTGAATACTTATGTACATGTGATTTGTTTAATTTGAATAAATTTGCAAAGAAACTTTTTTCACGTTGTCATAATGGGCTAATGGGCTATTGAAAATAATGAATTTAATGCATTTTGGAATAAGGCTGTAACATAAAAAAATGTGGAAAAAGTAAAGCTCTCTGAATACTTTACGGATGCACTGTAGGATCAGCTCCAGCATCCTGCAAGCCTTCAAGCAACAATAATTGATAAATGATTTAAAATACTTTGTCTAATATATATTTATCAAGAATAAGAAAAGAAGACAAACTGCTTAGGGTTGCTTATTGCAGAAAATTAATTTAAAATTAAACAGTAAAGTATATGAAGGCTTCTGGAAACTAAAAAAGGAATGAACTGTGCTGATAAAAAATATTTCAGAGCTAAGCATAACTAAAGTATTTCCATGCTTTTCCAGATCATAAATTTAAAGTTGCCTGGTATTTACAGGGTTCCACAATCAGCAAATGTATCCAGATATTAAAATTTTGAAGTGAAATTGAATTATTAAGCTAAAAACACTCCTAATGGAAACAAGTCATTGTGTTCAGTCTATGTCAATTTATTAATATATTCTAGTTACATTGTTACATTTCACAGCAAGGTAGAAGTTTGTGTGACAGCTCTACATAGTTGAAATTAGATGGAATCTACTGTAACCACTCAATACTTGAAACTACAGCCAAGAAGATGGTCAGGTATGGCCACAAGAAAACACATGCACAAAAGAAAATGAACAGCCTTATGGTGAAGCATAAGGGGGTGCATATTAAAGTAAAAGGAATCATGAAGGTGACAATCAGATGTAGTCTGCATTCAGCTACAGTGTGAGCATAGCCTTGTTTTCAACAAAGAACACAAACAGGGTCTCACTTTTGCATGACTTCACACATGTATCTGT